>NW_028225180.1:51199643-51344643 GCF_052327205.1 Somniosus microcephalus | reverse complement strand
CCGACCAGGAGCACCCAAATCGCCGCAAATGGCACTTTTATTTTTCTTCATCGGGACTTCCGACTAGGTTAATGATTTCCCAAACTCCAACTCATTAACTATGTCCTGAGACACTTGCCAGAAATGATATATGTCAATTTGGCAGCAGCAACTCACTTTCCCAAGCCGGAAAGCATCACCCGAGGCCCGCGTGAAGCGGCCGAATCTTTTCTCATCGGACTTCCGCGTTTTGGTTAATCATGTCTAGAAATCGTTAAATGCACATGTGAATTTGCCGGGAGCAACTCACTTTCCCAGGCCGGGAAGCAACACCCGAGGCCCGCAAAAGGCGGCCGAATATTTTCTCATCGGACTTCCATATTTTGGGGGTTAGATTCTCTCCCGCCATCCAGCCCCCTGGCCACGGGTCGCTCACTCACTTTCAGCCCGGGCCTTGCCAATTTGGTGAATCAGTTAGCCATGCTCCAGACTCAGCCTCGCCTTTTTCATTTATGGTTAATGATGTGCCCAGGCTCGGACTTAGTCTCTCCAGCAGCCAAAACTTTTCACTGGTTAATGAGGTGCCCAGCCCGGCACTTTGTCTCTCTCCCCAGCAAGCTTACTTGGTCGGCCGACATTTGGATCCATTTTCGGGGCTTAATCGGGTGGAATACGGTCCCTTAAGCAAGGGGGGCCGAAGCCCCGGCCTCTGCCAGGCGTCAGGCTGCCGTTTTTAAGCCCGACCAAAAACCCGAAAATTGGTTAAAAATGGAAATAAATTTCCACCCAAAAAGGGTTAAAAGTCGGTTGGACGGCAGCCCGGGTCGGTCTCTGCAGACCTGGAGGCCCTAGACAGTAATCTGGAAAACAGACCAAGTCTCGAGAAACCACCTCCTACCATTCTCCAGGTACCCCGCCAATCCCCCCTGCCAGAAATGACAAGTGTCAAATCAGCGGGTCAAACGGCCACCTGTATCCGACCAGGAGCACCCAAATCGCCGCAAATGGCCCTTTTTTTTTTCTTCATCGGGACTTCCGTCTTGGTTAATGATTTCCCGAACTGCAACTCATAAACTATGTTCGGAGACACTTGCCAGAAATGACACATGTCAATTTGGCGGGAGCAACTTACTTTCCCAAGCCGGAAAGCATCACCGGAGGCCCGCTTAAAGGGCCCGAATCTTTTCCCATCGGACTTCCGTGTTTTGGTTAATGATGTCTCGAAATCATTAAATGCACATGTCAATTTGCCGGGAGCAACTCACTTTCCCAGGCCGGGAAGCATCACCCGAGGCCCGCAAAAGGCGGTCAAATCTTTTCACTTCTGTACTTCCAGTACAAATTTGAATGGCCATATCTCCGCACTCCCGCGTCAGAGCAAAGCCGTTTTTACACCATTCGACGCGGCTTCCCGTGCCCGTTCGAATGCCGCCCTGCTCGGCGGAAAAGGAGATTTTCTTTTATTTTCGGCCGATTTCGGGAAAAAAAAATTCTGCTCTGAACTCGGATTTTTTGGCTTTAATCGTTTCGTATACGGTCCCTTACGCAAGGGAGCCGAAGCCCCGGCCTCTGCCGGGCGTCAGGCTGCCGTTTTTAAGCCCAACCAAAAACCCGAAAATTGTTTAAAAATGGAAATAAATTTCCACCCAAAAAGGGTTAAAAGTCGGTTGGACGGCAGCCCGGGTCGATCTCTGCAGGCCTGGAGGCCCTTGACAGTAGTCTGGAAAACAGACCAAGTCTCGAAATGCCACCTCCTACCATTCTCCAGGTATCCCGCCAATCCCGCCTGCCAGAAATGACAAGTGTCAAATCAGCGGGACGGATTTGACTTTTGTGACCGACCACCGGCACTTTTTTCGTCCACAGGCGGTCAAATCTTTCCCCTTCCGTACTTCCAGTACAACTTTGAACGGCCATATCTCCGCACTCCCGCGTCGGAGCCAAACAGTTTTTACACCGTTAGACGCGGCTTACCCTGCCTGCTCGAATGCCCCCTTGCCCGGCGGCAAAGGAGAATTTTTATATTTTTCGGCCGATTTCTAGAATTTTTTTTCCCGCTCTGAACTCCGATTTTACGCCTTTAATCAATTCGGAGACGGTCGCTTACACAATGGAGGCGAAGCCCCGGCCTCTGCCGGGCGTCAGCCTGCTGTTTGTAAGCCCGTCCGAAACATGAGTTCCCACTTTTGGTTATCCAGTTGTCAATTTTAAAATTTCAGTTTATGAGTTGCCACCTTGGTTTATCATTTGTCGCTCTGACATTTGGTTATCCAGTTGTCGATGTTCAAAATTTCAGTTAATGAGTTGCCCTTATGGTTTATGATTTGCTGCCTTGACAACTCAATAACCAGTGTTTCAGATAATGCACAAGGCCATTTGACGACCCCAACTCGGTTCCCCAAGCGGGAAAGCAGCACCCGAAGCCCCGGTAAGGCGGCTGAATACATTCCCATCCAGACTTCCGTCCCCAATGTGAATGCCAAGTGTTCAGTTAATGAGTTGCCTCCTTGGTTAATCATTTGTCGCTCTGACTTTTGGTTAACCAGTTGTTGATGTTCAATATTCAGTTACTGAGTTGCCTCCTTGGTTAATCATTTGTCGCTCTGACTTTTGGTTAACCAGTTGTCGATGTTCAAATTTCAGTTACTGAGTTGCCTCCTTGGTTAATCATTTGTTGCTCTGACTTTTGGTTAACCAGTTGTCGATGTTCAAATTTCAGGTACTGAGTTGCCTCCTTGGTTTCTCATTTGTCGCTCTGACTTTTGGTTAACCAGTTGTTGATGTTCAAATTTCAGTTACTGAGTTGCCACCTTGATTAATCATTTGTCGCTATGACTTTTGGTTAACCAGTTGTCGATGTTCAAATTTCAGTTACTGAGTTGCCTCCTTGGTTTATCATTTGTCGCTCTGACTTTTGGTTATCCAATTGTCGATGTTCAAATTTCAGTTACTGAGTTGCCACCTTGGTTAATCATTTGTCGCTCCGACTTTTGGTTAACCAGTTGTCGATGTTCAAATTTCAGTTACTGAGTTGCCTCTTTGGTCTATGATTTCCTACCTTGACAACTCAATAACCAGTGTTTCAGACAATGCACAAGGCCATTTGCCGACCCCAACTCGGTTCCCCAAGCGGGAAAGCAGCACCCGACGCCCCGGTAAGGCGGCCGAATCCATTCCCATCGGACTTCCGTCCCCAATGTGAATGCCAAGTATTCAGTTAATGAGTTGCCTCCTTGAAACTTCAGTTATCGAGTTGTCCCTTTGGTTATCCAGTTGCCACATTGAAATTTCAGTTACTGAGTTTCCTCCTTGGTTTATCATTTGTCGCTCAGACTTTTGGTTAACCAGTTGTTGATGTTCAAATTTCAGTTACTGAGTTGCCACCTTGGTTCATCATTTGTCGCTCTGACTTTTGGTTACCCAGTTGTCGATGTTCAAATTTCAGTTAATGAGTTGCCTCCTTGGTTTATGATTTCCTACCTTGACAATTCATTAACCAGTTTTTCAGATAATGCACAAGGCCATTTGACGACCCCAACTCGGTTCCCCAAGTGCGAAAGGAGCACCCGAAGCCCCGGTAAGGTGGCCGAATACATTCCCATCGGACTTCCGTCCCCAATGTCCCAGGCAGCACAGTGGTTAGCACTGTTGCCTCACAGAGCCAGGGACCCGGGTTCGAATCCGGCCTCGGCTGACTGTGACTGTCTGTGTGGAGTTTGCACATTCTCCCCGTGTTTGCGTGGGTTTTCTCCAGGGGCTCCGGTTTCCTCCCACAGTCCAAAGATGTGCGGGTTAGGTTGATTGGCTGCCTCGTCACACCTTACTCCGATGTGTCGCTATGATTGATGATGGTAGCAGCAGCTGCCAGGGCTAATTTACCATAGCCAATCAACCTAACCTGCACATCTTTGGACTGTGGGAGGACACCGGAGCAAACCCATGCAAACACGGTGAGAATGTGCAAACTCCACAGAGACAGTCACCCGAGGCCGGATTCGAACCCGGGTCTCTAGCGCTGTGATACAACAGTGCTAACCACTATGCCGCTGTGCTGCCTGCAAATCAGAAGAGATCTTCGTAACTTAATAGCTCTCTGGCTAGGGGTTCCCACAAGTGGGGAATCAATTGGGCTGTTAAATCAAAATTGCATCAATTTCCCACATCGTGCAGAATTCGTGTGGGAAACCCGCCCCCGTAGCAAAATCCCACAAATGACTTGGAAGCTCTAACTGATGCAATTTTGATTTAATAGCCCAATTGATTCCCCACCTGAGAGCTTTTCAGGTGACATCATTACTGCTGCTTCATTTAAGGGCTTCCACAAGCCTTCCTGACTGAAGCAGACTGCCAAGCTTCTCGCCCAAGCAGCTGCTGCGAACATCATCAGTCATGGCGACACGTCGGAGGAAGGCATCCCCCAGATTTGACGAGGCAGCCCTCCAGGCATTGGTGGAGGGAGCGAAAAAGAGCAGGGCGGTGCTCTTCCCCTCCTCGGGAAGGAAGAAGCCACCCCAGCAAACCAGGGCTGTGTGGCTGAGGGTGGCAGAGCAAGTGAACGACACCAGCAATACCATCAGAACATGGAGACAATGTTGCAAACGCTTCCATGACCTTCTGCGCAGTGGAAAAGTGAGTATGATGTTCCCATCACTCTTAATCTGATCCCCATTGCCTTTCCTCGCCAGCTCTCAGCTTTACCAATCTCTTCCTCCACATCCCACTTGGCACTGACATCCAGGCACCCTTTCCCACTCCCTCTCTCTCTCTATGATCACATTCACCTAACTAATGGACTATGCAGCCCTCCCACTCCCTATCACTGTCATGCTATGAAAGCAACATACATCACATAGGGAGGGCCCTTGGTCTTGCCATCTCACTCCATCTTTCTCTCCTTCTAAGCATCTATGCCATCGATTCTCTACACTCACTCATTCATTCTCGCTCAAACTCCACTTGTCTCCCCCATTGCAGGATAAGAGAGCTGACAACCGAGCAGAGCGAGCCAAGCCAGGGGGAGGGGCAGCCTCCTTAGCCCAGCTGACTCCATGGGAGGAGGCGGTCCTGGAGATCGTCGGCGTCCAGGGCAACACACAAATGGGGGACGGAGAGACCGGTGCAGCAGAGCAAGCTGGTGACAGAAGAGTTTTCCAACTCTCTCAATTGCATTGCATGACTCGCTGATAATGACTTGGAAGCTCTAACAGATGGACCTCTGATCATCTGCAATAAGCACTGTGCAGGTAACCCTGGCCTCTCATCTCTGACACTTTCCTTTACTCCCCCACAGGTCCATCGCAAGCTCCCGTCTCCAGGACGCAGGAGGAGGTTCAGCCTCAGCTACGAGACTCCTCAGAGGAAGCTGCAACCTCTGAGGGCGCAGCATCAGCAGAAGGCAACGCACCCAGCACCAGCGCAGAAACTGACACCTCGGTGGGACCTTCGGGACATAGAGTAGTGTCGTCACCTGGTGTATCACAGCTCACAAGTGAGCCTCAGCAGATGGTGGAGACAGGGACAGCAGTGGAGAGTCCTAGTCGGAGGACGCAGCACTCTCCCAGCTCGGCTCAGCTGCATGTCGACCCTCTGCCTTTGGGTCGATCCACAGTATCAGCGGTGATAGCACTCCAGGAAACTATGCAGGTGTCTCTGGCAGGTTTTGTCTCCAGGGCTGCTGCGAGTGCGGAGCGAATGGAAGAGTCCACTGCTAACGCGAGCAGAGCCTTTGTGGAGTCATTGGCGCATCAAGGCATTACCACGGAAAGGATGGCAACCTCCGTGGAAAGGCTGGCTACGGCCATGGAGGAGATACATCGCGCGAGTGTTGAAAACATGGTGAGTGTTCAGACTAGACTGACATATCTGGAGGAGCGATGCGCAGCTATTGAATGGAGAAACCAGACCTTCATGGCAGTCCCTCTGAGAAGGACTGCCAGTCCCGACACGGGTCCCCATGGCTCCCCTGATATGCAGCAAGGTGCTCTCTCGCCACTTGCAAGCGCTGAGGGGGACCTGACTCATGAGAGGGATGATGGTGGCAGAGAACAAGGAGGTGGGGGCTCCTCTCCAAGCGCTCAAACTTCCATGTCACTGACAAGTCCTCGGTCAGAGCCCCACCTGTGTCAGCACCCAAGTGAGATCGGCGTCTCAACCCCTGCACAGCCGCAGGAGCAGCAGACTGCTGCGCAGCCCTTACAGGCTCGCAGACCCAGAGGACGCCCGCCAAAGGTGTCCAGACAGGAGCAGCAAGGAAGTGAGCAAGGGGCCTCCACATCTGCTGATGCCACTGGGGTACCACTACATAGGAGCAAGCGTAAGAGAAATAACCTGCACAAATAGTCACAAGGGTAGTCACTTGGGTGGAATTTAATGTGTTCTGGTTGAAAGCCATCAGAATAATGTGATTAAAACATATGTTGGCTACTGCTGTAGTTGTGGCGTGTGTCATTTCGCGAATGGGACTTTCACTTTGAGGTCAGTATGGTGGTCACATCGCTAGAACTCAGCTGCTCCCTGGCTATTGTCAGTGCTCAGGTAAAAGGATGCGAGGCAATAGTCCCTCATGGGCGAGGCTCAGCAAATCTGGCCAATATGAGCGCGTCCCTTGCATGCCGGCCACCAATGTTCTCGCGCACTGCTGCCGCTGGTTGATGAGCCTCTGCAAGATGTTCGTCTTCGCTCTCCTCCTCCCCCTCCTCCTCCTCCTCCTCCTCCTCATCTGAGGAGGATATGTCAGGAGCCAATTGGTCCTCGGCCATCTGCAAGCCACGACGCTGTGCCATGTTGTGAAGCACACAGCAAACCACAACGATTCTGGAGACCCTGGCTGCTGAGTATTGCAGGGCTCCACCTGATCTATCCAGGCATCTGAAGCGCATCTTCAGCAGACCAATGGTCTGCTCGATCATGACTCTGGTGGAAAGGTGGCTGGAGTTGTAGTTCTCCTCTGCTGCGTTGGATGGGCTCCTCAGCGGCGTCAATAGCCACGTCCTCAAGGGATAGCCCTTGTCTGCAAGTAGCCATCCGTTAAGTTGGTCTGGCGGACTGAATAGCGGAGGCACAGTAGACTGGCGCAGTATGAGGGAGTCATGGCAACTGCCAGGGTACTTGGCACAAACATGCAAAATGTCCTTCTTGTGGTTACACACCAGCTGAACGTTCAGGGAGTGGAAGCCCTTGCGGTTGACAAATATACCAGGATTGCAATGGGGAGCCTTATGGGCCACATGTGTGCAATCAACGATGCCCTGCATGCTTGGAAAGCCTGCAAGATTCGCAAATCCATCCGCTCTCGCCATGATACTTGCTAGATCCTTGGTGAAATGGATGTGATTGTGCGCGATGGCAAAGAGGGCATCGGTTACCTGCTTGATGCAGGTGTGTGCGGCCGCCTGTGAGTCGCCGCTGATGGCTGCTGCTGATCCCTGGAATGAGCCTGAGGCAAAAAAGTTGAGTGCGATGGTGACTTTGACGGCCGCTGATAAGGGGTGTCCAGCTGCTCCTCTGGGCTCCAGGTCTTGCTGCAGCATTGTGCAGATGTCAGCCACTATCTCTCGCGAAAGTCGGAGCCGCCTTTGGCACTCACTCGGAGACATGTCGAGGTAGCTGACCCTGCGTCTGTAGACCCTGCTTGGGGGGTGTCTCCTGCGCCGACGGACGTCCATGCGCTGGCCCCTTCTGGCCTGTGCATCCACAGGTGGGGCAGCAGCAGCTTGGCGCAACTGTTGTTGCTGCTGCTGTTGGGCGGCCTCATGTAATATCCAGAAAGGCAGGCCAAAAACAGCTCCCATGCTTCTGGTAGATGCCTCAGTTGAGGAAGCGCTCAGTGAAGGTGGCGAGAGGGGTTTCCCAGGAGGTCACACTGGAGATGGTTGTCAGGCTGCAAACTTCCAGAGCTTTGGGAAGCCTTCTGAAAGATCCCCCAGACCTGCGAGAGCAAAGTTATGCCACCTGCAATTAAAGCCTGTTCAAATCTGCCATTTAATGGTTGCGCTGCAGCTGCGACTCCTCAAGCCAGTTGGGATTATAGAGCCAATTGAGGGCTTGCTCAGGGCCTTAAGGGCCTATCCCGCCTCCTGGAGGCGGGACGGAGTCGGGACCAGCAGACACGAATTTAGGAAAATCCAGCCCGAAATGTGGGGAACACGACCTCAACCCCAACCCGCCCGCCGTAGCAAAATCCCGCCCATGGAGTCAGATATAGGGAGAGAAGGAGTAACAGGTGAAGGAAGCTAGGTAATATCAGAAAGAGCCAAAGACATCTTCAAACACACAGGCAGATGTAAGGGAAAAAACAGAGACAAGTGGAGGCATAAATAGAGAGAGGGGGGTTAAAGAGAAATACAGGCGAAACTCGGGGACAGAGAGAGAGAGAGAGAGGTGAAAGACAGAGACAGAAACAGAGATTGAGGAGACCAAGAGAGCGTCAGGGAGAAAGAAAGAGGGACAGAAAGAGAGAGTAAAGCAAAGATAGAGGGAAGAGAGAGACAGCGATATACAGCAAGAGAGAGAGAGAGAGAGACAGACAGAGAGAGAGAGAGAGAGAGAGAGATAGTTTGAAGGAGACTATCATCAGTAGAGGGGTAGGCATTTAACCAGGGAGGAAGATTTCTGCAGGTGCAGTTTGCCAGATGTAAATAATGTTAGATTGTGAATGAGGAGATGAGGAAACTGCTCACCCACTCACTGTGCTGAATTTCTGCTCCATTTTTCAGCACAAAAACGACTCTATTGAGGAAGGAGAAAAAGAAACTAGAAGCAAACCGTGACTATGTCCAATGTGTTGTGGTTGAGAAACAGGTGAATTTTCCCTGTCTATCTGTCCTCTATCTGATCCTAACAATCTACCTATAAACTTCTCTATATCGACATTTGCATTATATTTGCCTTTTACAGGCCCTGTATTTATCTTCTGTATTTGTATATATCTGTCTCTCGACAATTATATTCACCAGACATTTCAGTTTTGACGCAATTCATTCTTGAATTTCCTTTATTAACATGGGAATACTGCTTTCTTTGTTGCAGGCAGAGCTCTATGAGATGTACCTCCATCAGTGTGTCTCTGAACAGGAAGTGAGCTAAAGCTGACAAGCAGTAGGACTTAAGAAAGTGAGACAATAACATGATGCGATTTCTAACTGTGGGCTCCTATGAGTGTACGGTGGTAGAGTGTTTATGTTACTGTGCTTGTAATCCAGAGACCTGGACTAGTGATCCCGGGACGTGAGTTCAAATCCCACCATAATACCTGAGGAATTTAATTTCAGTTAATTAAATAAAAGTCTGGAATAAAAAAGTTTGTATCAGTAATGATTACCATGAAACTATCAGATTGTCATAAAGCCTCATCTGGTTCAATAATGTCCTTTAGGGAAGGCAATCTGCTGACTTTACGTGGTCTGGTTGATATGTAACTCCAGACCCACTGCAAGGTGCTTGACTCTGAACGGGCCTCTGAAATGGAATAACAAGTCAATCAGTTGAACCAAACCGCTACGAATAAGAATAAAAGCGGACGGAACTCCTGGCTTGGACCTCGCCACTGGCATACCCAGCCCAGTTGAACCAGCCAAATCCTCGTCACGCACATTGGGAACTTGTAACAAAATTGGGAGAGCTGTCCCACAGACAAGTCAAGCAACAGTGTGACATAGTCATACTCACAGATTCATATCTTTCAGCCAATGTCCCAGACTCCTCCATCACCATCCCTGGATATGTCATGTCCCACCAGAGGTGGGGGCACAGTGCTATAAAATCGGGAGGGACTGGACGTGGGAGTCCTCAACATTGACTGGGAACCCCGTGAAGTTTCAGGCCAAGCATAGGCAAGGAACCCGCCTGCTGATTACCACCTACTGCCCTTACTCAGCTGATGATTCTGTGCTCCTGCATGTTGAACACAACTTGAAAGACGCACTGAGAGTAGAAAAGGCACAGAATGTACTCTGGCTGGGGGTCTTCAATGTACATCACCAAGATAGCACCACTACTGGCCGAGTCCTGAAGGACATAGCTGTCAGTCTGGGCCGGCAGCAGGTGGTGAGAGAACCAACACGAGGGAAAAAGCTACCTGACCTCGTCCTAAGCAATCTACCTGTCGCAGATGCAGCTATCCTTGATAGCAGTGGTAGCAGTGACCATGGTAAAGTTATTATGGAGACGAAGTCCCGTCTTTACACTGAGTACACCCTCCATCGTGTTGTGTGGCACTACCACCGTGATAAATGTAAAACTCAGAACAGATCTAGCAATTCAAAACTGGGCATCCATGAGGCGCTGTGGGCCATGAGCAGCAGCAGAATTATATTCCACCACAATCTGTAACCTCATGGCTCGGCATATCCCTCAATTTCCCATTAGCTTCGAGCCAGCGTAGCAAACTTGGTCCAATAAGGAGTGCAGAAGTGTATGCGAGGAGAAACACTAGGCGTACCTAAAAATGGGTTGCCAAACTGCGGAAGCTGCAACACAGGTACATGCATGCTCAGCAGCGAAGCAGCATGCTATAATCAGAGCTAAGCGATCCCACAATCAAAAGGGGTACACAGTAACAGTGTAATTAGATATAGAGGACAGGGTAATTTAGGGGATCAAAGTAACTATTTAATTAGAGATAGAGGACAGGGTAACTTAGGGGAACACAGTAACTGTGTAATTAAAGGTGGAGGACAGGGTAATTTAGGGGAACACCATAACTGTGTAATTAGTGATAGAGTACAGTGTAATTTAGTGCAACAGAGTATGTATAATGAGGGACAGATGACACGATAATACAGAGGAACACAGTAAATGTAACTAGAGCTAGAGGGCAGGGTCATTTAGGGGATCAAAGTAACTATTTAATTAGTGACGGATGGCAGTGAAATTTAGGAGAAGACAGTAAATGTATAATTAGAAATAGAGGACAGGGTAATTTAGGGGAACGCAGTAACTCTGCAATTAGTGATAGAGGACAGGGTAATTTAGGAGAACACAGTAACTGTGTAATTATAAATAGAGGACCGTTTAATTTAGGGGAACACAGTTACTGTATAATTAGAGATAGAGGGCAATTTAATTTAGGGGAACAGAGTAAATGTGTAATTATAAATAGAGGACCGTTTAATTTAGAGGAACACAGTTACTGTTTAATTAGAGATAGAGGACAGTTTAATTTAGGGGAACACAGTAACTGTGTAAATAGTGATGGAGGGCAGGCTAATTTAGGGGAACACAGTAACTGTGTAATTGTAAATAGCGTACCGTTTAATTTAGGGGAACACAGTTACTGTATAATTAAAGATAGAGGGCAGGATAATTTAGGGGACACAGTACATGTGTAATTAGAGATAGAGGACAGTGTAATTTAGGGGAACACAGTAACTGTATAATTAGAGATAGAGGGCAGTGTAATTTAGGGGACACAGTAACTGTGTAATTAGAGTTTGAGGACAGTGTAATTTAGGGGAACACAGTAACTATATAATTAGAGATAGAGGGCAGGATAATTTAGGGGATCAAAGTAACTGTGTAATTAGAGAGAGAGGACAGGATAATTTAGGGGACACAGTAACTGTGTAATTAAAGATAGAGGGCAGGATAATTTAGGGGGACACAGTAACTGTGTAATTAGTGATTGAGGACAGTGTAATTTAGGGGAACACAGTAACTGTGTAATTAGAGATTGAGGACAGTGTAATTTAGGGGAACACAGTAACTGTGTAATTAGAGATTGAGGACAGGTTAATTTAGGGGAAAACTACCATGTTATTAGTCATAGATGACAGGGACAATTAGGGGACACAATAACTGTCTAATTAAAGATAGAGGGCAGGGTAATTTAGGGGAAAACAAACTATGTTATTATTGATAGATGACAGGGACAATTAGGGGAACACAGTAACTGTGTAATTAGAGATAGAGGTCAGGATAATATAGAAGAACAGAGTATGTTTAATTAGAGATGGAGGACAGTGTAATTTAGGGGAACACAGTAACTGTAATTACTGATAGAGGACAGGGTAATATAGGGGAACACAGTTACTGTATAATTAGAGATAGAGGACTGTTTAATTTAGGGGAACACAGTAACTGTGTAATTATAAATAGAGGACTGTTTAATTTAGGGGAACACAGTTACTGTATAATTAGAGATAGAGGACAGATTAATTTAGGGGAACACAGTAACTGTGTAATTAGTGATGGAGGACAGATTAATTTAGGGGAACACAGTAACTGTCTAATTAAAGATAGAGGGCAGGATAATTTAGGGGAACACAGTAAATGTGTAATTAGAGATAGAGGACAGTGTAATTTAGGGGAACACCGTAACTATATAATTAGAGATAGAGGGCAGGATTATTTAGGGGATCAAAGTAACTGTGTAATTAGAGATAGAGGGCAGGATAATTTAGGGAACACAGTAACTGTGTAATTAGAGATTGAGGACAGGGTAATTTAGGGGATCAAAGTAACTGTGTAATTAAAGATAGAGGGCAGGATAATTTAGGGGGACACAGTAACTGTGTAATTAGAGATTGAGGACAGTGTAATTTAGGGGAACACAGTAACTGTGTAATTAGAGATTGAGGACAGTGTAATTTAGGGGAACAAAGTAACTGTGTAATTAGGCATTGAGGACAGTGTAATTTAGGGGAACACAGTAACTGTGTAATGAGAGATTGAGGACAGTGTAATTTAGGGGAACACAGTAACTGTGTAATTAGAGATTGAGGACAGTGTAATTTAGGGGAACACAGTAACTGTGTAATTAGAGATTGAGGACAGTGTAATTTAGGGGAACACAGTAACTGTGTAATTAGAGATTGAGGACAGTGTAATTTAGGGGAACAAAGTAACTGTGTAATTAGAGATTGAGGACAGTGTAATTTAGGGGAACACAGTAACTGTGTAATTAGAGATTGAGGACAGTGTAATTTAGGGGAACACAGTAACTGTGTAATTAGAGATTGAGGACAGTGTAATTTAGGGGAACACAGTAACTGTGTAATTAGAGATTGAGGACAGTGTAATTTAGGGGAACACAGTAACTGTGTAATTAGAGATTGAGGACAGAGTAATTTAGGGGAACACAGTAACTGTGTAAATAGAGGTAGAGGACAGTGTAATTTAGGGGAACACAGTAACTGTGTAATTAGGGATTGAGGACAGTGTAATTTAGGGGAACACAGTAACTGTATAATTAGAGATAGAGGACAGTGTAATTTAGGGGACACAGTAACTGTGTAATTGGAGTTTGAGGACAGTGTAATTTAGGGGAACACAGTAACTATATAATTAGAGATAGAGGGCAGGATAATTTAGGGGATCAAAGTAACTGTGTAATTAGAGAGAGAGGACAGGATAATTTAGGGGACACAGTAACTGTGTAATTAAAGATAGAGGGCAGGATAATTTAGGGGGACACAGTAACTGTGTAATTAGAGATTGAGGGCATTGTAATGTAGGGGAACACAGTAACTGTGTAATTAGAGATTGAGGACAGTGTAATTTAGGGGAACACAGTAACTGTGTAATTAGAGGTTGAGGACAGGTTAATTTAGGGGAAAACTACCATGTTATTAGTCATAGATGACAGGGACAATTAGGGGACACAGTAACTGTCTAATTAAAGATAGAGTGCAGTGTAATTTAGGGGACAACAAACTATGTTATTATTGACAGATGCCAGGTACAATTAGGGGAACACAGTAACTGTGTAATTAGAGACAGAGGTCAGGATAACATAGAAGAACAGAGTATGTTTAATTAGAGATGGAGGACAGTGTAATTTAGGGGAACAAAGTAACTGTAATTACTGATAGAGGACAGGGTAATATAGGGGAACACAGTTACTGTATAATTAGAGATAGAGGACAGTTTAATTTAGGGGAACACAGTAACTGTGTAAATAGATGTAGAGGACAGTGTAATTTAGGGGAACACAGTAACTGTGTAATTAGAGATTGAGGACAGTGTAATTTAGGGGAACACAGTAACTGTGTAATTAGAGATTGAGGACAGTGTAATTTAGGGGAACACTGTAACTGTGTAAATAGAGATAGAGGGCAGGATTATTTAGGGGATCAAAGTAACTGTGTAATTAGAGATAGAGGGCAGGATAATTTAGGGAACACAGTAACTGTGTAATTAGAGATTGAGGACAGGGTAATTTAGGGGATCAAAGTAACTGTCTAATTAAAGATAGAGGGCAGGATAATTTAGGGGGACACAGTAACTGTGTAATTAGAGATTGAGGACAGTGTAATTTAGGGGAACACAGTAACTGTATAATTAGAGAATGAGGACAGTGTAATTTAGGGGAACACAGTAACTGTGTAATTAGAGATTGAGGACAGTGTAATTTAGGGGAACACAGTAACTGTGTAAATAGAGATAGAGGACAGTGTAATTTAGGGGAACCCAGTAACTGTGTAATTAGAGAATGAGGACAGTGTAATTTAGGGGAACAAAGTAACTGTGTAATTAGAGATTGAGGACAGTGTAATTTAGGGGAACACAGTAACTGTGTAATTAGAGATAGAGGACAGTGTAATTTAGGGGAACACAGTAACTGTGTAATTAGAGATTGAGGACAGTGTAATTTAGGGGAACACAGTAACTGTGTAATTAGAGATTGAGGACAGTGTAATTTAGGGGAACAAAGTAACTCTGTAATTAGAGATTGAGGACAGTGTAAATTAGGGGAACACAGTAACTGTGTAATTAGAGATTGAGGACAGTGTAATTTAGGGGAACACAGTAACTGTGTAATTAGAGATTGAGGACAGTGTAATTTAGGGGAACACAGTAACTGTGTAAATAGAGATAGAGGACAGGGTAATTTAGGGGAAAACTACCATGTTATTAGTCATAGATGACAGGGACAATTAGGGGACACAATAACTGTCTAATTAAAGATAGAGGGCAGGGTAATTTAGGGGAAAACAAACTATGTTATTATTGATAGATGACAGGGACAATTAGGGGAACACAGTAACTGTGTAATTAGAGATAGAGGTCAGGATAATATAGAAGAACAGAGTATGTTTAATTAGAGATGGAGGACAGTGTAATTTAGGGGAACACAGTAACTGTAATTACTGATACAGGACAGGGTAATATAGGGGAACACAGTTACTGTATAATTAGAGATAGAGGACTGTTTAATTTAGGGGAACACAGTAACTGTGTAAATAGTGATGGAGGGCAGGGTAATTTAGGGGAACACAGTAACTGTGTAATTGTAAATAGCGTACCGTTTAATTTAGGGGAACACAGTTACTGTATAATTAAAGATAGAGGGCAGGATAATTTAGGGGACACAGTAAATGTGTAATTAGAGATAGAGGACAGTGTAATTTAGGGGAACACAGTAACTGTATAATTAGAGATAGAGGACAGTGTAATTTAGGGGACACAGTAACTGTGTAATTAGAGTTTGAGGACAGTGTAATTTAGGGGAACACAGTAACTATATAATTAGAGATAGAGGGCAGGATAATTTAGGGGATCAAAGTAACTGTGTAATTAGAGAGAGAGGACAGGATAATTTAGGGGACACAGTAACTGTGTAATTAAAGATAGAGGTCAGGATAATATAGAAGAACAGACTATGTTTAATTAGAGATAGAGGACAGTGTAATTTAGGGGAACACAGTAACTGTAATTACTGATGGAGGACAGGGTAATTTAGGGGAACACAGTAACTGTGTAATTAGAGATAGACAGTGTAACTTAAGGGAACACAGTAATTCTGTAATTAGAGATAGAGGGCAGGGTAATTTAGGGGAACACAGTAACTGTAATTAAAGATGGAGGACAGGTTGATTTAGGGGAACACAGTAACTGTGTAATTAGTGATAGAGGGCAGGGTAATTTAGGGGAAAACTAACTATGTAATTAGTGATAGATGACAAGGAAATTTAAGGGGAACACAGTAACTGTGTAATTAGAAATAGAGGACATGTTAATTTAGGGGCACAGAGTAACTGTCTGATTAGAGACAGAGGCCGGTTATTCAGAGGAACACATTAACTGTGTGATTAGAGATAGAGTGCAGGGTACTCAGGGGAACACAGTAACTGTGTAATTAGTGAAAGATGGCAGAGTAATTTGGGGACATGGAAGGCTATTCACCGTTTAATAACAAATAGAGATCACAGGAATGCCAGGAGCACACAACAACACTTCAATGTGAATAGCAAAATAGAGCAGAGCTGGAAATCTGAAATAACAACAGAAAATGCTGGAAACACTCAGCAGTTCAGGCCGCATGGAGGAGAGACAATTAAAAGCAACGTTTCAGATTGAACCCTTCATCAGAATTGGAAAAGTTTAGGGAAGAGTGATTTTTAAGTCCTGGCTGTTTAATTGGAAACGAGGTCGAGAATCACAATCATATGGAATGGAATTTGACACGTTAATGCAATTGTTAACTTTGCTTTCTATTTTACTTTTTGATTTTGGATGATGCGATTGATTACATATCGACTTCTCACGATTGTAGCTGCGTGCAGATGCATCGCATCTGAGTCTGATGGAGTGAAAACCTCTGCATGAAGCCTTACTGGTGCCTTATGTACGATTGATCGTCTGATTCCAGTTAAATGAGAATGTGCCTGCTACACAGACTTACTCGAAACTCATAATCACTTCCGCAGAAGCTGGATGGCAGCCGGATTGGCAAAGCCTGGACTCCCGAGAGACTTGTAACCAAGTGGAGTTTGTCTTTTGCAGAAGCTCAGGATCAAGAGGAACTTTGAAGCGTGACGGTTTAAGAGGGCACTTAATCACAATTAATAAATGAAGCTCATTCACAACGTACTGAAGCTATTGTCAGCGAATTGTCTTCAATTAACTTCTTGAACATTGAAGTGATATGGCATAGGTATTTTAGCACAAAGTATAAGCAATAGTAATTAATCATACAATTAAAGGTACTAACTACAATCACATCTGCTGATTATTGGTTGGGGATTCAAACGTGTTATAGTTCTGAACTCAGTTTCCTGGACCATTGCGAATGCTCAGTCCAAACTGTCACATTTCCACTGCCTCTTCGTATCAATCCTCACAATTTTGCATTATCTAATCATATAGAAGTAAAAATACAAATCCATATAAGGAAAATTAATGGTCTCATCCTTTTATCATAAATGATAGTTTTCTTTACTTAAAGAGCACGTTTTCCTCTTGGCTGACCCGTATAATTAGCTTAGTTCATTATATGAGCAATAATTTCACTCTTGTTCATTTAATTGCTATTTAACCAAGTTTAATTATAACTCTGTCTTTATTTCTGTGCTATTTGTACAAATTAACACGCCAAGGCTCCTTCGGCAGCACCTTCCAAATCCACGAACATTTCCACCTAGAATGACAAGGGCATCAGGCTCAGGGGAACACCACCACCTCCAAGTTCCACTCCAAGTCACACACCATCCTGACTTGGAAGTATATCGCCGTTCCTTCTTCATCGCTGGGTCAAGATCTTGGAACTCCCTACCTAACAGCACTGTAGGAATACCTTCACCACATGGACTGCAGTGGTTCAAGTCGGCGGCTCACCAGCACCTTCTCAAGGGCAATTAGGGATGGGCAAGAAATGCTGGCCTTGCCAGCGCTCCCACATCCCATGAAGGAATAAAAAAATTATGATGACATTCCAGATGTTTTCCTTTACATAATTAACAGATTTCCAACACTGTTATCAAATGAGTAAAGTTCTATGAAATATATGAATCAGTTTAAAATTATATGACTTTAATTACATTTCTTCTTACTGCATCCTGAATCTGATCATTGCTGCAGGGTGAACCCACGCTCATCAGCTCAGTGCTACTTTAAATTAACTGCTTAAGAGGCAAAGGCTAAAGGTAAACATTAATACATTAAGATAAACCAATGCAGTATAACATTAGCAGACTTCAGGACAGTCTGATTTTCCCTTCCCGTACAGTGCCCTCCGTCGTAGGATTAGAGTATTTCATGTCAGCATTAATCTATATCTCATCAGCAACGTATATCTATCGCGGTCTATTCTTTTGTGCAGATCTCTACCCATTGGTTTTACACATTAAACTCTCCACAACCACATTAACCTTTTCAAGTAGGGTTGTTTTCAAAAGATTGTGCCTTGATTCCAGACTTATATCTTTCGACGAGTCGTGCCAAGGTGACTTTCGTTAAGAAGGGACGTGATAGCATTGATAGAATGAGAGAGTTTGCATTAGTTCAGGATCAAGACCTAACTGCCATAGATAAAGGAATAAACGGAAGTGATTTAGAACTGCGAGCAGGATAAGCCTCTTTACATGGAGAGTTGCGAGGCTGTGGAATTCGCAGAGGGAGAAATTACGTCCATTTCAAATTTAAATTGTATATATCAATGAATAAAAATAGGTTGATGGGATGTTGAGATCAGGGGGTTTAAGGTGAATGGAACTATTTTCTCGGGTGCAGTGTAAACGCGGACACGAACTCTTTGGCTAAAATGATCTGTTCCCCTGTTATCAATTCTACAACATTTCGATGACCAGTTTGGGATTTAAGTAAACATCTGTGAACAAAGATGTCTAACGTCACATTGACGAGTCAAGTTCCTACTGTCTCCATCATGAGACACTGATCAGGAGACAGGCCCCGTTCTATTGGTCCAGGAGACAATGTGGGGAGGAGTCTGATGGGGAGACCAGCGCCTGCAACATTCACACCAACATTACAGAATTACAGAAAACCACGATTGTATCACATAGGTTCTACATTAAAGTAACCTTTAACTATTAATTATACTGGGGCGTCTCATTCCAGTAACTACGGTGTAAGCAGGTTAACGCTGACGCCCACATGTTCTACTCCACTGCTGAAGCTCAGTCATAACTGTTTTCTTTGGATCTTGAGCGGGAAGTGCGCTGTTTTAGCGGGTATCGATTATGTTCACCAGGGGAAAGCAGCAGACATCAAACACAAGACACAAAAGTGAAGTAACTGTTCTTTGATGCCTTTCAATTTTCACTACAGCAAACCGTTGTATTTGCTGTCTAGTTTGGACCAGAAATTTTGTTTTATTGTTTATTTTTTGCAAATAAATGTCCAAGGAGTTTTCATCAGCTGCTTCAGCTCTTCCCTGAATTTAGTTTGTGTAGCTGCATAAATGCACGTATTTGTACAGGAACTCAAATACATGAGCATATATCCGGTTTCAGTGGCAATATAGGCAGGGGCTGCATAATTTCCTTTGTAATGCACGGTGCTTATCAGACTGGTAGTTAAAACAGATACGACAGCTGTCAGCCACAACAATATAAAACTGCCCGATACAGAGAACAGTAAAATGATCGATTTCCTTCGGCTCTCTATCTCTGGATCGCTCTGATTCTCACTGCTTTGACCCCGGAGTCCCCTGCGGGCTCGACTGGCCACTAAAATACGTCTGGCTGTCAAACAATTAAACAGTAATATCAAAGCATAACTAAGCCAAGAAAAACAAATGCTACGTAACCAGGAAAACGCCACACCTACAGGCGATGAAATAAACTCCGCTCTGGAGCGGCAACCCCAGTGAACATTGTTAATTATTCGCTCAGGTTCAAATGCAAACCAATAGAGGAGGCTCTGTAAACAGATCAGGACAGAGATCGTTGTTATAACCGCGGCCGCAGTTCTCACTGTGCAATACTTGAATTTAAACTTCTTACAACATATAGCTACAAATCGGTCAAATGTGAACGAGACTGTAAACCACACCGACAGATAGAGGGCGACACATTGCAGGTATATAATGATCTTACAGACAGCAGTTAACGACAGGAATGTATGTGGAAAGTAATAACGTAAAATGCGGTTCACTAATAAATTGACGATCATGACCAGTAGATCTGCTGTTGCCATGGCCACCATGTAGACAGAGATACATTTGGAAAGGCCGCAGTTTCCTCTGGAGAGAATCACGATTGTCAGTAGGTTCGCTATAAGAAGGAGCAACAAGAGGTCAGTAACGGGGTCATTCAGATAAATCTCACAGATTATTGTGGGGAAATGTTCAGATGTGTCCCTATTCAGCGTTAAGCACACGGATTTTTTAATTAACATAGGCGATGGTGAAGACACTTTATTTAAAGGAATGAAATCACTGAACATTCAATATCGAGGGACTGAAAACCGGCCGTCCGTCCAGCAAACTTCAGTCAAGTATTAAATATAATTACACGGCAATTAATGGAAAGATACATTTCAAATAAAATATTCAACTCCGATAAAAAAAAAGCGTTCAAATTATACTCAAACGCTGCCGAGAGGAGGGGAGCTCCTTCCTGAGTGGAATTTATTTCGTAAAATACCTTTCAAAATATCCTGTTGGGTGAAGGTTTCTGCAGTCCGAGTTATTATCAACCTAATGTAGACAGGGAACAACGGCTAAATTACTTGTTTACTATGGGCACTGAGCAACACATTCTTTATTGAGCTATGTGCTGTTGGAGAGGCCGGGGAATCAGCCTCGCCCTCCCTCAGTATAGGGAGGAACATTGAGCGCCCGGTGCCCGCGATCCAGCGACCGGAACAGCGCCTCAGCGGTCGCGCGGGCGACTGGGATTGCCGCTGATTTTCACCGACTGATCCCTGTGAATAAATGACTCTGCAATGTGGACATTCTCGGAATCTGTTACATTAACACTGAGATAGTCAACAGGTATTAGGCAACAGCATACATTGACTTACCGGGAATGCCAAATGCTGCGAGGATATGGTAGTAAATGTCCCGTATCTGTAGAATTATTGGCCGTACCATTGTTTTGAAGATTTGTGTGAATTCTGCGCTGCTTTACGGTTCCGACTGGAGTGTTTCTGAGATCTGTAAATGCTCCCCCTTTATAGATCAATCGGTGCCCCGGTGGGACAATCCGGTTACACAATAATTGGCTTTAGTTACAGTCACTTAACAAACAAGGAGCGACTTTCAACTTCAGTGCGCCCGGGCCGCCAATGGAGAAATTGAACAGCTCAGTCCATGAAACTCCGTCCATTAACATCAATTAACGGAAAGTAATCCCAGAGGGACTGCACTCTGCGCGTGTCCAATAAACCCTGAAGGACAAAGCAAACATTCCCCCGGACACTGCGTTGATTTCTTGGAGCCTCATCTTAATTTGGTGAAATCGTCACTCATCCATTGTCTAATTAAAATGTGTTTTTTACTGTGATGATGAACGATGTTGAATCGGCTCTAACATTACTGATGGTGACGCTACTCCAACATTAATGGTAATGACTCTACTCTATCATTATATGTGGTGAACCTACTCTAACATTACTGGTGGTGACCCTACTCTAACATTAATTGTGCTGGCCCTACTCTAACTTTAGTGGTGGTGACTCTACTCTATCATTATTGTTGGTCACTCTACTCTATCATTACTGTTGGTGACTCTACTCTAACATCACTGGTGGTGCCCTTGCTCTAACATTACTGGTGAAGATACTACTCTAACAAACAGGCGATGACCCTACTCTTACATTATTGGTGGTGCCTGTACACTAACATGACTGGGGGAGACCTGACTCAAACATTACTTGTGGTGACTCTACTTTAACATGACTGGGGTGACCCTACTCTAACATTAATGGCTATGCCCCTACTGTTACATTCCTGCTGGTGACTCTACGATCATATTACTGGTGCTTACATGGCTCTAATATTACTGTAGTAGACCCTAATCACAATTATTCCAGGTGATCCGATTCTAATATTGCTGGTAGTGACTCTTCTCAAATGTTAATCGGTGGTGAATCATCGCTACCATTACTGCTTCTGACGTTTTTTTTATTTGCTCACGGGATGTTGATGTGCTAAGTCAAGGCCAAATGTTATTGCCCATCCCTAATGCCCTTGAGAATTTGGTGGTGAACCGCCTTCTTAAACCGCTGCTGTCCATTTGTTGAAAGTCCTCCCACAGTGCTGCTAGGGTGGGATTTCCAGGATCTTGACCGAACGACGACGAAGAAACGGCGATATAATTCCAAGTCTGAATAGTGTGTAACTTGGAGTGGCACTGGCAGGTGGTTCTTTTCACAATGCGCCTGCTATCCTTGTCCTTCCAGGCGACAGAGTTTGCATGTTTGGGAGGGGCTGTTGAAGAAACTTTGTGAGTTGCTGCAGTACATGGTACATACTGCAGTTACAGTGCACCGGTGGTGGACGGAGTGAATGGTTAAAGTGGTAAATCGGTGCCAATCAAGCGGGCTGCTTTGTCCTGGATGGTGTTGAGCTTCTGGAGTGGCGAGTATTCCATCACACTCCTGCCTTGAAAATGGGAGAAAGAATTTGCGGAGTCAGGAGGTGGGAGACTCGCCGCAGAACACCCGATCTCTGACCTGTTCTTGCAGCCACATTAATTATTTGGCTCCTCATGTTAATTTTCTGGTCATTGGTGTCTCCTACGATGTTTGTGGTGGGAGTTTCGACAATGGTAATGCCGTTGACTTTCAAGGGGAGGTGTTTACACTCACTCTTTTTGGATTTTTTCATTTCCTGGCATATATCTGTCAGCAGTATTTCTTGCCATCTTTCAGCCCAAGCCTGCAAGTTATCCTGCTCTCGCTGCATGTGGGCTTCATTATCCCAAGAACTATGAATAGAATGGAACATTCTGTAATCAGCAGCAAACCTCCGAACTCTTCTGTTCATATGATGGCCGGATGTTCAATGATGAAACTGCTGCTGATGGTTGGGTCTTGAACACTGCCCTGAGGAAATACTTCAGCGATGTTCTGTGGCTGATATGACTGACCTGCAACAATCTTCCTTTTTGCTAGGGATGACTCCAGCCAGATAATTCTTTTCCCCCTGAAACCCATTTACATCAATTTTACCAGGGCTACTGGATGTCACACTCGGCCAAATGCTGTTTGATGTCCGGGGCAATCATCGTTACCTCACCTCTGGAATTCTGATCCTTTGTCCATGTTTGGAATAAGCTGTAATGAGATCTGGAGCCATGTTAACGTGGTGGAAACCAAACTGAGCATCCATGATCAGGTTATTGATCATTAAGGGACACTTGATAGCAATGGCGACTACACCTTCCATCACTTTGTTGGTAATTGAGAGTAATGTGATGAGGCGTTAATTGGCCGAATTTGATTTGTCCTGATTATTGTTGACAGGTCACTCCGGGGTAATTTTTCACTATATCGGTAGATGCCAATGTTGTAGTTGTACTGAAAGAGCTTGGCTAGAAGTGCAGCTGGATCTGGAGCACAAATCTGCAGCACCACAGCCCGGAGGCTGTCGGGCCACAGCCTTTGCCGTATCCAATGCGCTCAGTCATTTCTTGATGTCACATGGAGTGAATCGAATTGGATGAAACTGACATTGGCCCAGAAATTCGGGTCGGCGGCTTCCCGCGGGTGCGAGCCTCCGACCTGCACTTACCCTGCGCGCCAGCCATTGAGCTGTGGGCCCGAGTGGAATTCCGATCCGGGGCCTGGTCCAGCTGCCGTTCGACAGTGCTTGGTATCCCAGGGGCGCAGTTGGTTCAATGCGTCCCCTGGGATCACGTGAGCCATGGAGAGCCAATCGGAGCAGGGAATGCTCCATTCATAAGATTGAGAGGAAGAGCTGTCAAAACTTACAAATACCTCAGCCCAAAAATAGCACTAAATCTTCAAATAAATGTTTTTAAAAATTCACATTTTTAAATAAACTAAAAATTACATGAAATAACTATTTTAAATAATAATTTAAATTTTTGAAAAAAATAATTTTATTTTCTAACGGGGCTAAAAATAAACTTACCTTGCTTTAAAGTATATAAAAATAACAAACCTGTGGAAAAAAATGTTTTAATTTTAATTAATTCACCACTTACCTTGTAAAAAGCAGGCCTGACGCCGGCTTTTTACATTCCTAACTTCTGGAGACCTATCCTCCCAGGAAAACCTGCAAAAAAAACCTAAGTTTGATGTGCACGTGCAGCCTCTCCCGTGCACGCATTCGACCTCTGACCCCCTTTGTTCAGGGGAACAGAAGTGCCCGTTTCCCGCGCATGCGCAGTGCAAGTAGGAAACCGGCACTTCCATTGGGCTTACAGGTGAGTACCCCGTGCGTACTCACCCATGGAGACACCAATTTCTGGGCTATTGTGAAGGTGCCGATCTCAGGAGCAGGCCGAGATGTTTCATCCACTCGGCAATACTGGCTGAAGAAGGTTGCAAAGGCCCTGGCTTGATGGTAACAGCACAATGAGGGATATGCTGTGCCATGAGTTTACAGATTCAGGTGTAATTCAATGCTGCTGCAGCTGATGGCCACGCGCCTCACCGAGCCCAGCTTGAAGCTGCTAGGTCTTATCTGATTCTATCCCATTTAGCACGGGATTCCATCTCCACAAGGACTGTGCGCTGGTCACTGCTATCAGTGCTATAATGGTCAGATGCATCTGCAACAGGTAGATGGTGAGGACGAGGTCAAGTAGTTTTTACTCTCATGATTGTTCTCTCACCACCAGCCAAAAGCCCAGTCCGGCAGCTAGCGTCCAAGGCTCCTCTATCACCATCCGTGGGTATGTGCTGTCCCACCAGTAGGAGAAACCTCCAAGATGTGCCAACAGCGTGGTATACAGTCGTGAAGTTGCGGCACTGGGAATACTCTACATTGACTTCGGCCCTCATGAAGTCTCATGCCATCAAGCCAAACATGGGCAAGCAAACCTCATGCTAATTACCACATACCAGCCTCCATCAGTGACGAAGAAGTGCTCTTTCATGTTGAACACCATTGGAAGAAACACTAAAGGTAGCAAGGGCACAGAATGTTCTCTGAGATGCGGACCTAAATGTCCAAAATCAAAACTGGCTCAGTAGCACCTCTACTGACCGAATTGGCCGACTCCAGAAGGGAATAGGGAAGGCAGTGGCGTAGTGGTTATGTCACTAGATTAGTTAAGCCAGAGGCTCAGTCAAATGCTCTGAGGATTTGGTTCAAATCCCACCATGGCAGCTGGTGGAATTTATAATTCAATTCAATTTAATTCTGGAATTAAATGTTAGTCTTAGTAATGGCGTCCATGATACCAGTGTCGATTGTTG
The DNA here is from genome assembly GCF_052327205.1 of Somniosus microcephalus. Classification (NCBI taxonomy): domain Eukaryota; kingdom Metazoa; phylum Chordata; class Chondrichthyes; order Squaliformes; family Somniosidae; genus Somniosus; species Somniosus microcephalus. Next base: position 51,319,593 of record NW_028225180.1, on the reverse strand, counting down.
CAAAAACCCATCTGGTTCACTAATGTCCTTTAGGGAAGGAAATCTGCCGTCCTTACCTGGTCTGGACTACATGTGACCCCAGACCAATAGCAATGTGGTTGACTCTTAATGCCCTCTGAAATGGCCTAGCAAGCCACTCAATTGTAATCAACTGCTACGAAAAACAATAAGAATAAAACTGAACGGACCACCTGGCATCAACCTCAGCACCGGAAACGACAATGGCAAACCCAGCCCTGTCGACCCTGCAAAGTCCTCCTTTCCAACATCTGGGGGCTTGTGCCATAATTGGGAGAGCTGTCCCACAGACTAGTCAAGCAACAGCCTGACATAGTCATAATTACCGAATCATACCTTACAACCAATGTCCCAGACATCACCATCCCTGGGTATGTCCAGACCCACCAGAGGTGGTGGCACCATGGTATACAGTCGGGATAGAGTAGCCCTGGGAGTCCTCAACATTGACTCAGGACCCCAGGAGGATCTCATGATATCAAGTCAAACATGGGCAAGGAAACCTCCTACCGACCTCCCTCAGCTGATGAATCAATACTCCTTCATGTTGAACACCAATTGGAAGAAGCACTGAGAGTTGCAAGGGCACAAAATGTCCTCTGGTAGGGGGACTTCAATGTCCATCACCAAGAGTGGCTCGGTAGCACCGAGATGGCCGAGTCCTAAAGGACATAGCTGCCAGACTGGGTCCGCAACAGATGGTGAGGGAGAAACCTATTTGATCTCGTCCTCACCAATCTACCTGTTGCAGATGCATCTCTCCATGACAGCATTGGTGGAAGTGACCACCGCACAGTTCTTGTGGAGACGAAGTCCCGTCTTCATTTTAAGGATACCCTCCACTGTGGTGTGTGGCACTACCACCGTGCTAAATGGGACAGATTTTGAACAGATCTGGCAACTCAAAACTGGGCATCCTTGAGGCGCTGTGGGGCAGCAGCAGAATTGAATTCAACCACAATCTGCAACCTCATGGCCCGGCATATCCCTCACTCTACCATTACCATCAAGCCGGGAGATCAACCCTGGTTTAATGAAGAGTGCAGAAGAGCATGCTGGAACAGCACCAGGCATACCAAAAAATGAGGTGTCAACCTGGTGAGGCTACAACACAGGACTACTTGCATGCCAAACAACGGAAGCAAAATGCGATAGACAGAGCTAAGTGATCTCACAACCATCGGATCAAATCAAAGCTCTGCAGTCCTGCCACATCCAGTCATGAGTGGTGGTGGACAATTAAACAGTTAACAGGAGGAGGAGGCTCCAAAAATATCCCCATCCTCAATGATGGTGAAGCCCAGCATGTGAGTGCAAAAGACAAGGCTGAAGCATTTGCAACTATCTTCAGCCAGAAGTGCCGAGTGGATGATGCATCTCGGCCTCCTCCTGAGGTCCCCAGCATCACAGATGCCAGTCTTCAGCCCATTCAATTCACTCCACGTGAGGTCAAGAAACGGCTGAAGACACTGGATTCTGCAAAGGCTATGGGCCCTGACAACATTCCGGCAATAGTACTGAAGACTTGTGCTCCAGAACTAGCTGCGCCCCTAGCCAAGCTGTTCCAGTACAGCTACAACACTGGTTTCTACCGGCAATGTGGAAAATTGCTCTAGTGTGTCCTGACTACAAAAAGCAGCACAAATCCGACCCGGTCAATTACCGTCCCATCAGTCTACTCTCAATCATCAGCAAAGTGAAGGAAGGTGTCATCGATAGTGCTATCAAGCAGCACTTACTCAACAATAACCTGCTAACTGACGCCCAGTTTGGGTTCCGCCAGGGCCACTCAGCTCCTGACCTCATTACAGACTTGGTCCAAACATGGACAAAAGAGCTGAACTGAAGAGGTGAGGTGAGAGTGACTGCCCTTGACATCAAGGCAGCATCTGATCGAGTGTGGCATCAAGGAGCCCTAGCAAAACTGAAGTCAATGGGAATCAAGGGGAAAACTTTCCATTGGTTGGAATCATACCTAGCACAAAGGAAAAGTTGGCTGTGGTTGTTGGAGGTCATTCATCTCAATCACATGACATCACTGCAGGAGTTCCTCAAGGCAGTGTCCTAGGCCCAGCCATCTTCAGCTGTTTCATCAATGACCTTCCCTCCATCATAAGGTCAGAAGTGGGGATGTTCGCTGATGATTGCACACTGTTCAGCACCATTCGAGACTCGTCAGATACTGAGGCAGTCCGTGTCCATATGCAGCAAGACCTGGACAACATTCAGACTTGGGCTGACAAGTGGCTAGTAACATTCGCACCACACAAGTGCCAGGCAATGACCATCTCCAACAAGCGAGACTCTAACCATCTCCCCTTGACTTTCAATGGCATTACCATCGCTGAATCCCCCACTATCAACATCCTGGGGGGGTTACGATTGATCAGAAACTGAACTGGACCAGCCATATAAATACTGTGGCTACAAGAGCAGGCCAGAGGCTGGGAATTCTGCATCGAATGTCTCACCTCCTGACTCCCCAAAGCCTTTCCACCATCTACAAGGCACAAGTCAGGAGTGTGATGGAATACTCTCCACTTGCCTGGATGAGTGCAGCTCCAACAACACTCAAGAAGCTCAACACCATTCAGGATAAAGCAGCCCGCTTGATTGGCACTCCATCCACCTTCAACATTCACTCCCTCCACCACCGGCGCACTGTGGCTGCATCTATCATCTGTGTACCACTGTGTACCATCTACAAGATGCACTGCAGCAAATCGCCAAAGCCCCTTCAACAGCACCTTCCAAACCCGCGACCTCTACCACTTAGAAGGACAAGGGCAGCAGACGCATGGGAACATTACCACCTACAAGTTCCCCTCCAAGCCACACACAATCCTGACCTCGACCTGTATCGCCGTTCCATCACTGTCGCTGAGCCAAAATCCTGTAGCTCCCTTCTTAACAGCATTGTGGGTGTACCTACACCATATGGACTGCAGCTGTTCAAGAAGGCGGCTCACCACTATCTTCTCAAGGGCAATTAGGGATGGGCACTAAATGCAGGCCTAGCCAGCCAGCGACGCCCACATCCCATCAATGAATAACAATAGTTGCTAGACTGAGCTTGGGGCAGTTGGTGAGAGAAACAACACGAGGGAAAACTTACTTGACCTCGTCCACTGCAATCTACTTGCCGCAGATGCATCTGTCCATGACAGTACATTTAGGAGAGGCCACTGCACAGTGCTTGTTGAGATGAAGTGCCGTCTATACACTGCGGAGAACCTCCAATGTGTTGTGTGGCACGACCACCTTGCTAAATGATTCAGAACAGAATTAGCAGCTCAAAACTTAGCTTCTACTAGACACCGTGGGCCATCAGCAGCCACAAAATTGGATAAGACCACAATCTGTAAAGCCATGGTGCAAGATTATCATGCATTAATTGGATTTTAGAATATTGATTTAATATCTTATAATAATCAATATCTATAATCATAGAAACACAGAATATTTACAGCACAGAAAGAGGCCATTCGGCCGGTCGAGCCCGTGCTGGCTCTGTGCAGGTGCACTTGAGCTAGTCCCACTTCCCCACCCTTTCTTCGTAGCCCTGCATTTTTTTCTTCAGGTATTTATCCAATTCCCTTTTGAAAGCCCCGATGGAGTCTGCCACCACCAGCCTTTCAGGCAATGCATTCCATGTCCTGACCACTCGCTGCATAAAAAATATTTCTCATGTCGCTTTTGGTTCTTTTCCCAATCACCTTAAATCTGTGTCTCCTGGTTCATTTACCCTTTCGCCAATGGGAACAGTTTCTCTCTATCTACTCCGTCTAAACCCCTCATGATTTTGAATATATCTATCAAATCTACTTTCAACCTTCTCTGCTCTAAGGGGAATAACCCCGGTGTTTCTAGTCTATCCACATAACTGGAGTCCCTCATCCCTGGAATCATTCTCGGAATTATTTTCTGCAACATCTCTAAGGCCGTCACATTCTTGCTAAAGTGTGGCACCCAGAATTGGACACAATACTCCAGCTCATGCTGAACCAGAGTTTTATAAACTTTCATTATAACTTCTTTGGTCTTTTACTCTATGCCTCTATTTATGAAGCCCAGGATACCGAATGTTTCATTAACCGCTTTCTCAAACTGCCCTGCCACCTTTAACTATTTGAGCACCTACACCTTCAGGTCTCGCTATTCATGCGCCCACTTTAGAATTGTACACTTTAGTTTATATTGCCTCTTCTCGTTCTTCCTACGAAAATGTAACACTTCACACTTTTCTGCGTTAAATTTCATCTGCCACGTGTCTGCCCATTTCACCAGCCTGCCTATGTCTTCTTCAAGTCTATCACTATCCTCCCCACTGTTCACTATACTTGCAAGTTTTGTGTCATCTGCAAAATTTGAAATGGTTCCCTGTAAACCCAAGCCCAAGTCATTAATATATATCAAGATAAGCAGTGGTCCTTGTACAGACCTCTGGGGAACACCACTCTATAACTGCCTCCACTCCAATCATCTGTAATGAGGTTGTAATCGTGTGTATGAATTAAATGTAGAAATCTGTTATCATCATTTTTATGTAATGGTAACCTGAATTATATATATGTAATCATTTTGCATATAATTAAAATTATGTACTTATGCTGTAAGCTTATGGGTGCGAAAGAGAATTGTTATAGCCAAATAGGGAGGTTGTGGGCCTAATCCTGACTTGTGACCTGCAGATATTTTAAAGCTGAGATTTTTGTTAACCAAAGGTATTAAGGGACCTGGAGCAACGAAATGCCAAAGGAGTTAGGTCGCAGAGCTCATTGAATGTCAAAAAGGATCACGGAGTTAAATGGCCTGCCCAGTTACCATTCTCATTGTCAGCTGCTCAGAAGACGAATGTGGAGAAGAGAATCGCGATTTTTACAGCAGCGCCCGAGCAGGGACTTGAACCCGGGATTTTCCTCATATACGTCTGATGCTCTACCGGGCTGAGCTATCCGGGCTTTGGTTGGCCAAAAGTCATAAAAGGACCTTCAGTGGCTGCCGTGCAGCATTGCACCCTTTACAAATTCAATGGCCCAGAAATTCAGGTCGGGGGCTTCCCGCGGGTGCAAGCCCTCGACCTGCACTTACCTTGCGCGCAGGCAGTTGAGCTCTGGGCTCCCGTGGAATTCTGCTCTGGGGCCTGGCCCAGCTGCCGGTGCGCTGTGCTTGCGCAGTCCCCGGGGCATAGTTAGTGCGATGCGTCCCCTGGGATCACGTGAGCCATGGGCAGCTAATCGGAGGAGGGAAAAGCCCATTCATAAGATTGACAGAAGGACCTGTCAAAACTTATAAATACTACGGGCCCCAAAATAGCAGTAAACCTTCAAATACATTTTTTTTTTAAATCACAATTTTTGAATAAACTATGAATTACATTAAATAACTATTTTGAACAATAGTTTACATTTTTGAAAAAAATTATTTTATACTCTAACGGGGCTAAAAATAAACTTATCTTGCTTTAAAGTATTTAAAAATAATAAACCTGTGGAAAAAAATGTTTTAATTTTAATTAATTGACCACTTACCTTGTAAAAAGCAGGCCTGCTTTTTAAATGTGTAAATCCTGCAGGCTTAACCTCACATGAAAATCTGCAAAAAAAATCTGAGTTCAAAGCGCACGCGCAGCCTCCCCTGCACGCGCATTCCACCTACCCCGTTCAGAAGATCGGAAGTGCCAGTTTCCCACGCATGTGCAGTGCATGCAGGAAACCGGTACTTCCATTCAGCCTATGGGTGAGTACCCCGTGCGTAGTCATCCGTAGAGACCCGAATTTCTGGGCCAATATTAATATTCTTTTCCAGTAATCCAGCCTGGATTGCGCATTTCTCTCACAAATCCAGAATGGCTGCCTCAAACTGGCTTCATTTCAGAAATATTCTCCCTCCCACAAATGACAGGCTCGTTAGCAGCAGTCAGATGTGAGAAGTGCGGTCCTTCAGATATCTGTATTGGATCTGAAACTTTTTACCATATTTATTATTGACCTGGATGGAGCAGTAGATCGCTGTAGATCAAAATTTGAAGATCGCACTAAGTTAGGAAGCACGGTAATAGAGCAAATGGGAACGGGACGTAACCAAAGGGACAGAGACAGACTAAGTAAGGTGACAACATTATGTCAAATCGAGTTCACTGAGCACAAGTGTGACCCCATCCACTTTGGAACCAAATAAGATAGTTCGGAGTATTTTCTAAATAATGGGAAGCTATTAGCTGTCGAGGAGCAAAGAGGTTTGTGAGTCCCAGTTCGCAAATCATTATCAGCTAGTAGACACGGAGCAACAGGCATTGATGAAGTCCCACATAAGGGACTGTTAGGTAAAGTTGAATCTCGTGGAGTTGAAGGTATATTTTTGTCCTGGTTGGGAAATTTGTTGAGCGACAGGAGACACAGTGTACGGATAATGGGCAGGTACGTTAATTTGCAGGATATGACTAGTGGTATCCCTGAGAGATCTATTTTGGGGCCTCAGCGATTCACCATTTTTATTAAAGATGGGATTGAGAGGGATTGAGAGACACATATCCAACTTTGACGATTTCACAAAGATAGGCGGCATTTAATCAGTTTAGATGCAAGCAAGAAGTTAGAACAGATATTAATAGATTAAGTGAATGGGCAAAACTGTGGCAAGTTCATTAAATATTAGCAAGCATGAGGTCATCCACTTCAGCACTAAAAAAGAGAGATGAGAATACATTCTAAACGGTGAAGAGTTGGAACCAGTGGCTGTCCATTGAGACTTAAGTACTTGTACATTTATCATTAAATTGTACAGAAAAGAATCAAAAAGGCTAACTGAATGATGGTACTTATATCGACAGGATTACAATATATGGAGAAGAAATTAAACTACAGCTATACAAAGCACTGGTTAGACAACAGCTGGAGTGCGGTGTACAATTCTGGACAGAACTCCTTATGAAGGTAGTATTAGGTTTAAAGAGTGAAGTGTAGATTTACCAGAATGATACAAGGGATAAATTAAAAGGGAAGATTGTAATCACTGGAATTTAGAAACTTAAGGGGTGATTTGATTGAAGTATTCACTATATTAAGGGGAACTGATAGGGTAGCTAGAGTGAAGCTATTCACGATAATTGGCGAGTCTAGGACTAGGTGACACAGCCTAAACATTAGATGCAAGGCTGTCAGGAGTGAAGTTAGGAAAGATTTCAACATGGAATTGGGTGGTACAAATTTGTAACTCACTTCCACCAACAGCAGTTAATGTTGGGTCAATTGTCAATATTAAACCTGAGATTGATAATTTTTTGTTAACCAAAGGTATTAAGGAAACTGGATCAAACAGAGTTAGGTCACATAATAACATAAGAAAATAAGAAGCAGGAGCAGGAGTAGGCCATACAGCCCCTCGGGCCTGCTCCGCCACTGGATTACTACCAGTGCCACGTGCTAGTAAGAGTACAGAGAACAGGATAGTTAGGCTAAATACGTGGCTTGAGCAGTGGTGTAAGAGGGAGGGTTTTAAATTTTTGAGGCATTGGAACCAGTTTTGTGGTAGGTGTGACCTATACAAAAGGGACGGTCTACACCTGTGCAGAGATGAAACTGATGTTCTCGGGGTAATTTTTGATAAAGCAGTTCGGGAGCATTTAAACTAGTATGGCAGGGGGCTAGAAACCTATGTAGTGAAATAGAGGAAAGTGAAAGGCAGACAGAAATAAATGGTAAAAGGGTGAGGAACAAAAAACAAAGGGCCAAACTAATTCATAAAAAATGTGAGCATAAAAAAAGCCTGAGGGTTTTATACCTTAATGCGAGAAGCATCAGGAACAAGGTAGATGAATTAGCTGTGGAAATAGAGGTTAATAATTATGATCTAATTGGGATTACGGAAACATGGTTGCAGGGTGAGCAGGGCTGGGAGCTTAACATACAGGGGTATTCAGTATTTAGGAAGGATCGACAAAAAAGAAAGGGAGGAGGGGTAGCATTGCTAGTAAAAGAGGGGATAAATGCAATTGAAAAGAAGGATATTAACTCAGTTAATACAGAATCTATATGGGTGGAGCTAAGAAATAGCGAGGGGCGAAAAACATTAATAGGAGTGGTATATAGGCCTCCAAATAGTAAAATAGAGGTTAGGGAGGGCATCACGAGGGAAATTAGAGAAGCGTGCAATAAGAGCACAGCTGTCATCATAGGTGACTTTAACTTACATATAGATTGGACTAGCCTAATCAGTAAAAATAATGAGGAGGAGGAATTCCTTGAGTGTTTAAGGGATGGTTATCTGGATCAATATGTCGAGGAACCAACTCGGGAACAGGCTATATTGGACTGGGTACTGTGCAATGAGAAGGGACTAATCAGTAATCTTGTTGTACGGGGACCCTTGGGTCAGAGCGATCATAACATGATCGATTTCTCACTCGAAATGGAGAGCGAAGAAATTGACTCAGAGACTAAGGTCCTGAATTTAAACAAGGGGAATTATGATGCCATGAGACGGGAACTGAGTAGGTCTGATTGGACAACATTCCTGGGAGGACTGGAGGTAGATAAACAATGGCAAACATTTAAAGATAGAATGACAAAATTGCAAAAATTGTTTATACCAATCTGGCATAAAAGGAAATCTAAAAAGGTGACTCAACCGTGGATAACAGGGGAAATTAGAGACAGCATAAAATCCAAAGATAGGGCGTATAAAATAGCCAAAAAAAGCGCCAGAGCGGAAGATTGGGAACAGTTTAAGATAGAGCAAAGGAGGGCAAAGGGCATGATCAAGAGGGGCAAAATAGCTTACGAAAACAAGCTGGCGGAAAATATAAAAACTAACTCCAAAAGCTTTTATAAATATATCAAAAGGAAAAGACTGGTGAAAACCAAAGTTGGTCCATTGCAGTCAGATACGGGGGAATATATAATGGGAAATAAGGAAATGGCAGATCAACTAAATGCATACTTTGGGTCAGTCTTTACGAAGGAAGACACAAAAAACCTCCCTGGGATATCGGGAAAAATAGGGACATTGGCAAAGGAGGAACTGACGCAAATCAATATCTCTAAGGATATGGTGTTAAGGAAGCTAAAGGGATTGAAGGTGAACAAATCCCCAGGGCCTGATAACATGCATCCTAGGGTACTGAAGGAGGTGGCCCTAGAGATAGCGGATGCACTAAGGATGATTTTTCAGAATTCATTAGACTCGGGAACAGTGCCGATGGATTGGAGGGTAGCTAACGTTACCCCACTATTCAAAAAGGGGGGTAGGGAAAAAGCAGGTAATTACAGACCTGTAAGCCTTACATCAGTTGTGGGCAAAATGCTGGAGTCCATCATTAAGGATGAAATAGCGGAGCACTTAGCAAATGGGGACAGGATAGGACAGAGTCAACATGGATTTACAAAGGGTAAATCGTGCTTGACTAATCTATTGGAATTTTTTGAGGGAGTAACTGGTAGAATAGATGGGGGAGAGCCAGTAGATGTGGTGTACCTGGACTTCCAAAAGGCCTTCGATAAGGTCCCACATAAAAGATTAGCATGGAAAATTGAGGCTCATGGGATAAAGGGGAAAGTATTGGCGTGGATAGGGAACTGGCTGTCAGATAGAAAACAGAGAGTTGGAATAAACGGCTCATTTTCTGAATGGCAGGCAGTAACAAGTGGGGTACCACAGGGATCTGTCCTGGGCCCCCAGCTGTTCACAATTTACATTAATGACCTGGATCAGGGAGTCGGATGCAGCATTTCCAAATTTGCAGACGACACTAAACTAGGAGGGGGGGTGGGCTCAGAGGAAGAGACCAGGAAGCTCCAGAGCGATTTGGACAGACTGGGCGATTGGGCGGATAAATGGCAGATGCACTATAATGTGGACAAGTGCGAAGTTATCCACCTTGGGTGCAGGAACGGGAGGGCAAATTATTATTTAAATGGCAATAGATTGGGAGAGGGGGAAGTACAGAGAGACCTGGGTGTTCTTGTACACCAGTCACTGAAGGCGAGCATGCAGGTGCAACAGGCGGTCAAGAAGGCAAACGGTATGCTGGCCTTCATAGCAAAAGGGTTAGAATACAGGAACAGGGATACCTTGCTGCAGCTGTACAGGGCACTGGTGAGACCACACCTCGAGTACTGTGTACAGTTTTGGTCGCCTCATCTGAGGAAGGATGTTCTTGCCATGGAGGGGGTGCAGCGGCGATTCACCAGGCTGATACCAGGAATGGCGGGAATGACCTATGAGGAGAGACTATGTAGTTTAGGGATGTACACACTGGAGTTTAGAAGATTGAGAGGGGACCTCATAGAAGTGTATAAAATTCTGACAGGTCTAGACAGACTGGATGCAGAAGGAATGTTTCCCTTGGCGGGTGAGAACAGAACTAGAGGACATAATTTAAGGATAAGGGCTAAACCATTTAGGACAGAGATGAGGGGGAATTTCTTCACTCAGAGAGTGGTGAACCTGTGGAACTCATTGCCACAGAGGGCAGTGTACGCCAGCTCATTAAATATATTTAAGAGGGAATTAGATATATTTCTACGGGCAAAAGGGGTTAAGGGTTACGGAGAGAAGGCGGGGACGGGATACTGAATTAAAGGATCAGCCATGATCTCATCGAATGGCGGAGCAGGCACGAAGGGCCGAATGGCCTACTCCTGCTCCTATCTTCTATGTATCTATGTATCTATGTAATAGGATCATGGCTGATCCAAACCTAGACTCACGTCCACTTCCCTGCCCGCTCCCCGTAACCCCTAATTCCCTTATCAGCTAGGAAACTGTCTGTCTCTGAGGTAGCACATTCCATAGATTTAGTACCCTCTGAGTGAAGAAGTTTCTCCTCATCTCAGTTTTGGAAGGGCAGCCCCTTATTCTAAGATTATGCCCCCTAGTTCTAGTCTCACCCATCAGTGGAGACATCCTCACCGCATCCACCCGATCAAGCCCCCTCACAATCTTATATGTTTTGATAAAATCGCCTCTCATTCTTCTGAATTCCAATGAGTAGAGGCCCAACCTACTCAACCTTTCCTCATAAGTCAACCCCCTCATCTCCAGAATCAACCGAGTGAACCTTCTCTGAACAGCCTCGAGAGCAAGTATATATTTTCTTAAATATGGAAACCAAAACTCTACGCAGTATTCCAGGTGTGGCCTCACCAGTACCCTGTATAACTGAAGCAAGACTTCCCTGCTTTTATACTCCATCCGCCTTGCAATAAAAGCCAAGATTCCATTGGCCTTCCTGATCACCTGCTGTACCTTAATACTAAACTTCTGTATTTCATGCACCAGGACCCCCAGATCCCTTTGCACTGTAGCACTTTGCAGTTTCTCTCCATTTAGATAATAACTTGCTCTTTGATTTTTTCTGCCAAAGTGCATAACCTCACACTTTCCAACATTATATTCCATCTGCCAAATTTCTGCCCACTCACTTAGCCTGTCTATGTCCTTTTGCAGGTTTTTTATGTCCTCCTCACTCACTGCTTTCCCTCCCATCTTTGTATCGTCGGCAAACTTGGATATGTTGCACTCGGTCCCTTCCTCCAAATTGTTAATATAGATTGTAAAGAGTTGGGGTCCCAGCACTGACCCCTGTGGAACACCACTAGTCACTGATTGCCAACCTGAGAATGAACCATTTATCCCAACTCTCTGTTTTCTGTTAGATAGCCAATCTTCCACCCATGCCAGTATATTACCCCCAATCCCATGATTTTTTATCTTGTGCAGTAATCTTCTGTGTGGCACCTTGTCAAATGCCTTTTGGAAGTCCAAATACACCACATCCACTGGTTCCACTTTATCCACCCTGTTAGTTACGTCCTCAAAGAATTCGAGCAAATTTGTCAAACATGACTTCCCCTTCATAAAACCATGCTGACTCTGTCCGATTAAATTATGCTTATCCAAATGTCCTGTCACTGCTTCCTTAATAATGGACTCCAACATTTTACCAACCACAGATGTTAGGTTAACTGGTTTATAGTTTCCAAACTTTTGTCTACGTCCCTTTTTAAAAAAGGACTGATACGAAATATTTGTTCAGCGTTTTTGCCATCTCTATATGCCCCACCACTAATTTCCCGGTCTCGTCCTCTGAGGGACCAACATTCACTTTAGCCACCCTTTTATTTATATATAACTGTAGAAACTCTTGCTATCTCTTTTTATATTTTTTGCTAGTTTACTTTCATAATCTATCTTTCCTTTCTTAATTATTCTTTTAGTTATTCTTTGCTGGCTTTTAAATGCTTCCCAATCTTCTATCCTCCCACTAGAGTTGGCTACTTTATATGCCCTTGTTTTCAGTCGGATACTATCCTTTATTACTTTACTTAGCCACGGATGGCTGTCTTTTCTTTTATGCCCATTTTTCCTCAGTGGAATATATTTTTCTTGAAAGTTGTGAAATAACTCCTTGAATGTACACCACTGCTCATGTATACCATCTTAGACCTTAATCTATTTTCCCAGTCCACTTTAGTCAACTCTGCTCTCATACCTTCATAGTCTCCTTTAATTAAGCTTAGTACGCTGGTTTGAGATCCAACTCTCTCACCCTCCAACTGAATTTGGAATTCAACCATGTTATGGTCACTCATTCGAAGGGGATCCTTTACTAGGACATTTTTTATTAATCCTGTCTCATTACACAGGACCAGATCCAAGACTGCCTGCCCCCTGGTTGGTTCAGTAACATACTGCTCAAGGAACCCATCCCTAATGCACGCTATGAACTCTTCCCCAAGGCTTCCCTGCCCAATTTGATTTGTCCAGTCAATATGAAAGTTAAAATCCCCCATGATTATAGCTGTTCCCTTATTACAAGCCCCAACTATTTCCTGATTTATACTCCGACCAACAGATTTGCAACTGTTAGGAGGCCTATAGACTACGCCCACTACTGACTTTTTCCCCTTATTATTCCTTATCTCCACCCAAACTGTTTCACTATCCTGATCCTTCGACCCAATATCATTTCTCACTATTGCAGTGATTCCATCCTTTATTAACATAGCCACTCCACCTCCCTTTCCTTCCTGTCTGTCCTTCCTAATTATCAAATACCCCTGGATGTTTAGTTTCCAGTCATGGTCAACTTGCAGCCATGTTTATGTAATGGCCACCAGATCATACCCATGTGTAGTTATTTGTACCGTCAACTCGTCTATTTTGTTACGAATGCTGCGTGCATTCAGATAAAGAACTTTATAATATGTTTTGTGACAATTTATTCCTGCTTTTAACACCTTTACTACTTTAACTTTATCTTTATACATTCTGTCCCTTCCTGACACGCTCTGGTCTTTAATTCCCCACTGCTACCTTGCTCTATTGCCTTCTCCGATGATACTTATATTTTTTGCTCTCTTGAAACCTCCCCCCCACTAAATAGTTTAAAGCCCTCTCTGCAGCCCTAGTTATTCGCTTCGCCAGGATTCTGGTTCCAGCACTGGCCAAGTGAAGTCCATTCCAATGGAACAGCTCTCTCCTGTCCCAGTACTGGTGCCAGTGTCCCAAGAAGCAAAACCCATTTCTCCCACACCAGTCTTTGAGCCACGCATTTAACTCTCTGATTTTATTTACCCTAGCCAAATTTGCTCGTGGCTCAGGTAATAATCCAGAGATTAGTACCCTTGTGGTTCTGTTTTTTTAATTTGGCCCCTAGCTGCGCATACTCCCTCAGCAGAACCTCTTTCCTTGCCCTATCTATGCCGTTGGTACCAACATGGACCACAACAACTGGATCCTCCCCCTCCCACTCCAAGTTTCTCTCCAGCCCAGGCACCGGGCAGGCAACACAGCCTTCGGGACTCTCGCTCCTGGCTGCAAAGAACCCTATCCATCACCCTAATGATACTGTCCCCTACCAATGCAACATTTCTTTTTACTCCCCCCACTTGAATGGCCCCTCGTTCCACGGTGCTGTGGCCAGGTTGCTCATCCTCCCTGCAGCCCCTGTTCCCGTCCCCACAGGGAGTAAGAGCCTCGAACCTGTTGGCTGCGGCTCCACCAACACTACCTCCTGGATCCCCGTACCTGCCTCACTCATAGTCACACCCTCCTGTCCCTGACCACGGACTACATCTGAATTAGTTAATCTAATTGGTGTGACTACTTCCTGGAACACAGAGTCCAGGTAACTCTCCCCCTCCCTGATGAGTCACACTGTTTGAAGCTCGTACTCCAGCTCATCAGCATGGAGCCGGAGTTCCTCGAGCAGCCAACACTTACTGCAAATGTGATCACTGTGAACATCAATGGCGTCCACCAGCTCCCACATATTGCAGCAGTAACACATCACCTGCTCTGCCATTCTATGTAATTAATTACATTTATTATTATTATTCTTAAATACCCTCTGCCCCGATTCTAGATGATGAATACCACACCTCTATTTAATTGAACTTACTAACTTATAAAGGTTTAAAAGGGAAGGAGAAGCACTCACCAACCAGCTAATCACCTACCAGCTTGGCTGTGATGTCACTTTTGAGTTCTGACCTCCGTTGGAATGTTGCCTGTGGAGCCTGTTTAGGCTGCCATGCCTCGCCGCGCTGCACCGACTCGACACCTGCTGCTGCTCCCGGCTGCCTCGACTGGGCCTCGCCTTGCTGCTCTGTCTCCATGATGTTTGCTAATCCTGAGACTGGCAGGAAGAACAAGACGAAAACAGAACAAAAACAGCACCTCACACCCCACTTGCCCAAACTCTCTCACTTACCCAAACTCTCAAAGGCACTCTCATTGAATATCAAAAAGGCTCGAGGTGTTAAATTGCCTACTCCTGTTACTATTCTCATTTTTAAAGGATCAGAGCACGAATGTGGAGATGAGAATTGCGATATAAAAGCAGCGCTCAAACAGGGACTTGATTCCTGAACACTCAGACTAACAGTCTGATGCTCTACCAACTGAGATATCCGGGTTTACAAAAGAAATTTCACTGGCTGCCGTACGTCATTGCACCCTCTACAAATTCCAAGTTATTTCCAGTAATCCAGCCTATACAGCGCATTTCTCTCACAAATCCCCCTGCTAGGGCTCCCGTATACAATTCCTCAAGCCTCAGAATCGCAGATTTCATCATATCTGGCACAGAACTGGCTTATCCACCCATCGCCAGAACTGATTGGGCCACTTCAACTGCTTTTCGGCATCACTCTCCTCTGCCAACACCCAAAAATGGTACAGAATCATCCTGGAGGTCAATAATATCACAAATCTTTCTTCGCCACTACCACCCATCTCCTTAAACCTAGCTCCCTTATCCATCAAGCCAAACCTTTCCCCAGGCTCCCTTTGTCACAGCTGGGAAACCGGGTCTTTCTTGTTTCTGTCCTATTTGCTCTAAGTCCTTTATGAGAGCGTCTTGTCCATGAGAGCCATTTCTTGCTCCCTGGATACCATTCCCACGAAACGGCTAACGATTTAACTTCCTTTCCTGCATCGCAAGTAAGCTGTCATTGTAAATGGTTCCATCTCCTCAGGTGCATTTCTTCCAGGCCCTTTCAAAGCCGCCATTTTCCACCCTCCTTAAAATAAATGCCCTTGATCCCTCTGTCCCAGCCCATTACTGCCCCATCTCCAACATTCCTTTCCTCTCCAAAGTTCTTGAACACCTTGTCGCCTCTCAAATCAATTCTCATCATTCCTGAAACTCCATTTTTGACTCTCTCCAATCTGCTTTCCATGTCTGGCACAAGACCCAAATGGCACAAATCAAATTCTCAAAGGACAGCTTCTGTGACTGACCACAATGCATTACCTGTCCTTTTCTTCCTCCATCACTCCGCAGCCTTTGACACACTCGACAAAACCATTCTCCTTCAAAACCTCTCCTCCCTTGTCCGGCTCAGTTGGACTTCCCTCTGTGGAACAACCCTAACCTATCCAATTGCACCCAGAGCGCATCCTGCAATGTTTTATCCTATCATTCCCAGCACCTTCTTAATCCCCCAAGGATCGATTCTTAATCCCTCATCTGCCCTTTGGCGACATCATCCACAGACTTGGCTCACATTCTACATGTATGCCAACGATACTCAGCTCCATCTCTACAATATCTCTCTCGACCCCGGCACTGGCACTGTGCTGTCAGAAGGCTTGTCCGCCAAGTTGATGATTCGCGTTTTGACCCTGTGACTGTACTGATTTCCAGCCTTTACTTATTCTTCTTGTGAACAATTGCATGGAGCAACGACTTGGCTATAATCCCAAATCATGACTAGGGCGCACGGCAGGCTGCTGCACTGAGTGCATTGCCATGGTGATTTATGTTTATTAATCAAATGAAACAAACAGAGGGTGCAACAATAAAAGTAACATGGGGTGACATTATGAGCACCAAATTCACCGTCATTGCGTTTATCAAGCCTGCTTCTTTAGAAATATGCGAAACACCAAAGAGAACAAAAGAAGCAGTAAGTGTAAGAAGCCAGATTCAGACGGAACCCACAAACTTTTCAGCAAAACTGATGTACAAATTCTGATAATAACTTCAGTAAAGTTTCACATTTTCTTGCACTTAGAACAACCACACCTCACAACGTTTCCTCATTGAAGGGTTCAAAGGTGCTCACCTCAAGCATCACTAGGGCTTGGGCTTTTGCCCTTCAGGCCCTCGCTCTCTCCTCCCACTCCACTCTGGTTTATATCACTAAATATATCAGCAAACAAGCAATTGTTGAAAGTCAGGTGAGACCCCTCAGAGGAGAAGATTGTTAATTTGTATAGGATGATCAAAAATAGAAGAGTTTAAGAAGTACTTCGAATTGATTCGATAAAGTGAAGGGAATCAGAGAGGAGTCGAATTCTGTTGTACTTGAGGGCGAGATGAGTGATATTATGATGGGTAAAATAAATATTTTAGTTAATTAAACAAATTAAGACAAAGAGCCAGGGCCCGACGGGAAATATCCTACAATAATGGCGGATTTGTCTAAAGAAATTTCAAAGGGTACAGAAGTTATATTTTTGGGCTCTACTGAGTGTGGGTGTGTGCCAGAGGACTGGTGTGCAGCCAATGTAGTGCACAGATTAATACACGGAAAGGAAACTAATCCAGGTAACTACAGACCCATTAGCTGAACATCTGAGATAGGATAACTTTAAGAGTCTCCAATTAGGAATGAAATTACCATATATCTAAATGAAGAGTTAGTTAGTTAGAAGTAGCCTGTGCCGAATTCAAAAAGGACGATCACGCTTGACAAAGCTCAGCGAATTCTTTGATGATCTAACAGACATGGGGTTTTGAGGATAAGATTAAAGAAGTCATACAGCAATTATATAGGGCCCTGGTGAGTCCACACCTGGAGTATTGTGAACGGTTTCGGTCTCCTTACTAAGGAAGGATATACATGCAAAAGAGGGAGTGCAACAAAGGTTCACCAGACTGGATGCTGGGATTGGGGGATTGCCCTATAAGGAGAGATTGAGTCTAGGCTTAGATTCTGTAGAGTTTAGAAGAATGAGAGGTGATCTCATTGAAACATACACAATTCTTACAGGTCTTGACAGGGTAGATGCAGAGAGGATGTTTCCCCTGGCTGGGGAGTCTAGAACCAAGGGTCACAGTCTCAGGATAAGGAATCAGACATTTTTGACTGAGATGAGGAGAAATTTCTTCAGTCAGGGAGTGGTAAATCTTTGGAATGCTCCACCCCAGAGGGCTGTGGAGGCTCAGCTGTTGAGTATATTTAAGGCTGAGGTCGATAGATTTTTAAATATTAAGGGAATCAAGGGATATGGGGACAGTGCATCAAAGTGGAGATCAGGTAGAAGATCAGCCATGATCTTATTGAATGACGGAGCAGGCTCGAAGTGTCAAATGTCCTACTCCTGCTCCTTTTTCTTATGTTCTTATGGTGTATGGAATGATATATTCCCATAAACTTTACATCAGTCTTTGACAAGGTACCACATGGTAGATTACGAGAGAAGATAAAGGGTGTTGAATTAGGGGGGGGGGGCACCAAACTGACAGACAAGGCCACAGATCTGTGTGCTTGGTGGGGTGGGGGTCTTACAAACCACACCAGTCAATTTAAAGTTAGAGCCTGACACACAGGAGCTAGATTTCCATTTCATGCTGTGTAAACTGTTTGCAGTCAGACTGTAACCATCAATTTCTCTTGAACGCAATGAAAAATTATTGAACCTCAAAATTAAACATACAATAAATTACAGACTTTAGCAACGCCAATAATTAAACAGTAACTGTTACAAAGCAACCAGAGAGATTTTTATTCGAGGGACATTCCATTGGCTGCTGATGCTGAAAGTCCTGTCACATGGGCCCGCATTTTGAGGTGTTTTATCTGAGACTACGTCATCAGGAGTATGATGACATAGTCTCAGAGTACACCGTCATACCCACCTCAAGCAGGATACAATTTAGGGTTTTCCGCACATGCGCTAAATCCTGATCTTGCACTCTTACCTTGACAAATCTTCCGCATCGCCTGAGAAAAACCAATTGTTGCGCAGAGTTGGGCTGTTTGCCCACCAATACCGAGTAATTACGGAGGTGTTTATCCTGGTTGGTGAAAGCAAGTGAAGGAGCCTGTTTCACATCGTAAAAGAAGATCTGCAGTGGAAATATCAACATTATCATTTCCCCGATAACAAGACAAACAAAGGACAGCGCCGTTTGCAATCTGCTGAACTAATTTTGATTGGAAGATGATTAGTTCGCCCTTACATGTCTTCTTAACAATGCTACAAAGCAATTTTAGGAAAAAATACACTGAGAAATGATCTGTCCTTTGCAATAAAACAGGTTCATGAATAGTGGTGGAGAAAATGTAGCAAACAGACTCCTCCCTTAAAAGTAGCTGACTGCAGAGCTGTTTGAACTGATTTGATGCAGATACAGAGGACAATAATCTCATTCCTCCTGTGAGGTTTCTATGATGAATAAAGCTTTTTAGAACAAAGAACCCAGCACACAGACGTTTAGACGGGTTGAGGCTGATTTATTGATAGCAGATCTACATTGTGCAGGTTTAGGTGGAGGAGACGTTTTTACGTCGACCGAGTTTCATGTTAATTACTTGGGAAGTTGAATGAGATATTAAATAAATTGAACATCTGTCAGATTTCAGTGACCAATTCTGTCCCTTCAACTAAAAAATGAACAAGATAACAAACAATATAATGCATCAAAGCAAGGAAAAGATTTTTCTCCATTAACTCTATAAATGACATATTTTAATACTGAAAATTAACATCGAATATATGGCTGGGAATCTCTTTCGGAATTTCAGCCACATTACTTGTAGGAGGAATAAAATATTCTTGGTCTTTTAGTGAGCATCAAAACTGGAAATTGTAAACATAGGGACCAATAAATTGTGAGTTTGATGCAAAAAACAAATGCTGATTGATGAAATAAGTCCAATAGCAGTTTACTTAGAAGGTTTAAAACGGCTTCGCTCTTCCCAATAGTTAGTTGCAGGAAATTTCTGTTCATGCAGTACTGGATGTCGAACAAACTGTCTGACAGTTTAGAGACCGTGCCTATTTGGTGCAAATAATGAATCATAAAAGGGCAGCATTTCGATTGTAGCTCTTTTGGTGGAAGCAATAAACATATAAACTGTAACTTAACAAGAAACATTAAAGGAAACTTAACAACTTAACTTAAACTGTTGTTGCCGGGGGTGATGATGCACTCCGGTCCTTGCGGTGTCCACCGGTCGCAGAAAGCCTCGTGCGCGCCAGCGGACACCGCGTGCTCCATCTCCAGGGCCACCTGGGGCGAACATGGCCGTGGAAGAGAGGCTGGCAGTCAGGCCAAACGAACCCCTCGCCGCCCGTTGCCTGGACCAGTTGATGGTCACTTTGGCCAGGCCCAGCTGAAGTGCAGCCAAAAATCGAGCAGCAGGCCCTTCAAATAATGGAAGAGGGGCTGCAACCTCTCACATTTTATATAAACATGGAACTCGGGCTCCACCAGGCAGCATTTCTGTTGTATTGAGAATAGTGTGAAAAACTAATTGCAAAGCATTTCATTAGAAAAACAAATTCACAAACCTCTGCTGTATTTACAAACAATTTGGCCGTAGATAGTTCGTCCACTCACCGTGAACACAAGTATTACAGTCCTGCTGAGTCACTTTACAGTGAAATTAAAGCTAACAACTTTCCTATATCAAGTTATTGTGCAAGCACTGACTAAATCTCACTAACTCCCAATACAAAGCAGACAGTTTGTGCGCTCAATGCGAATCGCATCACTGGAGCGCTCCTTCAGTCTGGAACCAGACGAGCACGGCCAGCCCAGGGCTGGATTCAGGCAGCGATCAAAGATCTTTCTTTGCATCTCCGCTGAATTGATTCCAACTCAACCTTGATAAAAAATAAACACATTGTAAACGGTCGGAAAGCATTTCAAATCCCAGAATTCTGCAATTTCATTTGAATAATTAATCACTGAGGCAGTCTGCAGCGATAGAACTGGAATCATCAGTTATTATACAGTCAATAGCGTCTCATCTCGAATTGCATTGAAATTGATACTAAATGAGTTTCTAAAAGGTCCTGAATCTACAACAGGTCATCCGTGTACTTCGGACTCCAGGCGGTGCAAGCTTGGCTGCTACCGGGGTCTCACACGAATGACCTCCCTCGGGTGGGGAGCGGATTCTTCCACTATTCTGATACAAAAGCAAAACACTGTGGAGGCTGGAAATCTGAAATATAAACAGAAAATGCTGGAAACGCTCAGCAGGTCAGGTAGCATCTGTAGAGAGAGAAGCAGTGTTAACGTTTCAGGTCGATGACACTTTGTCTGAACAGGAAAAAGTTAGAGATGTAACAGATTTATAAGCAAGTGAAGAGGCAGGGAAAGGGGGAGGGGAGGAAAGAACAAAAGGGAAGGTCTGTGATAGATGAAAGGCAAGAGATTTAATAAAAAACAAATGGGATGATGGTGCAATTCAAGGAGATGGTAATTGTAGTGTATGTTCTTTAAGTCAGAACTACTTTTTACAGCTCCTGTATACTGTAGTAACGGCAGTGACTACACCGGTATATAAGCTGTGCGCATGTCTCTGTACCCCAGTCTAGAGATTACCCTCCTCCAGTAAAGACCTGTTATTTGTTTATGTACAGCATCCGTGTAATTATTTATCCACTGAACCACGGATCCAACAGTGGCGACGAGTGTTGATGCGAATCTACCTGCAACATAAAACAAAAAAAAAACTAAAAAATAGTCGAGTCCAGGAACACGGGCGTCGACCGCGAGCAACCGCCCAGCAGTCAGGCAGAGATTCAACTTCGCTGGGGAGGCTGTGGAGAGCTGGGCTTGGTTCCCCAGACTCAACACGCAGTAAGAGACCAACGACAGGTCCAGAGCAGACCCTTCCCAAGCAGTGGCGGCTGGAGCTGACCGACGGCAGAGAGAGAGAGTCGGGCAGCGTCGACCGGGTAAGAAAGAGGGTTAAGAGAGCAGGGTGCAGCCGGGGGATGATCACCGAGCCGCGTCGAGGAAAACTACTGCAAACCGGAGAGAGAGAGGGTAAGAAACAGCCGGGTTCTAGACTGAGCGGCGTCGACAAATATCAAGAGAAGAACATGCAGAGCACAGGCAGGGATCATGGGCTGATCAGGGTCCACGGGGCGAAGCAAGGGGAGACGCCATTGAGCCGCAGAGAAGCAGGGAGAGCGCGGGAGATGACATTGAGCCGCGGAGAAACAGGGAGAGCGCAGGAGGTGCCATTGAGCTGCGGAGAAGAAGGAAGAGCTTGGGAGACGCCATTTTGCGAACTGCAGCGGAGAAGACGGGCGAGAGCAGGAAGGAAGGAAAGCACGGGAGATGCCATTTTGTGCCAGCGGAGAAGAAGGGGAAGCGCGGGAGGCGCCATTGGTGATAGTTAACGCACAACCAAGGAAGCCGAAGAGTGGCAGTATCTCTACGTTCGACAATGAAGTCAAAGATTGGGCGACATATGTGGAATGTATTGAGGTGTACTGCAGGGCGAATGAAGTGCCAGATGCTAATAAAGCACTGGTTCTGTTAAATTCCATGGGTGCAAAAACTTATGGGTTACTGCGAAATCTAATAACCCCAGAGAAGCCGGTAAACAAGAATTTTGAAAACATAGTAGAAATCCTACAGGACCATTTAAACCCCACACCGCTGCTGATAGCAGAACGATTTAAGTTCCATAAAAGGAACCAACACAAAGATGAAAGCAATGCTGAGTACCTAACAGAACTGCGCAAGCTATTGAAATACTGCCAGTTTGGAGCAGGACTAGCAGACACGTTAAGGGACAAGTTTGTGTGTGGGCTACAAAGTGAAGGAACCCAGAAACGGCTTCTATCAGAAAAGAACCTTATGCTGGACAAAGCTTTCAGTATGGTAGTATCACACGAAGCAGCTGCAAGTGGCGCTGCAGAGATACAATGAAGACCGCAAGAATATGGCACCAATGAAATGACCTATGGAACAGGGAAGTGCTATCACTGCGGCAGAACAACACATTACCAGAAAGATTGTTGGTTCAAGGACCAAGTGTGCAGACAGTGTGGGAAAGCAGGACACATAGCAAGAGTCTGCAGGTCTGGGAAGAAAACCAACAGTAAGAAATCTCCACAGGAGAAGTACAAAAAGGTACACTAGGTGATGGACAGTGGTTCAGACGAACAGAAAGGTGACACAGGCTCCAGAAGCAAGGAGCTGGGTTGTCTGAAACTACATAATGTAACCGAAATGGAGGATCACCATACTATCTGGGTTACACTCAAGATAGACGGAGTCCAAGTGGAAATGGAATTGGACACAGGGTCAGCTCTAACAGTCATAAATCAAAGAGACTACAAGCGGCTATTTTCACACATACCCTTGAAAGCTACATAAATTGTCTTGAAGACGTATACGGGGCAAAAAGTCTACCCCAAAGGAAAAATAAGGGTGAAAGTGACATATAAAGGTCAGGAAATACCTAAAATGGATACATATGTATTGCCAAATGGAGGACCACCACTGCTAGGACATGAATGGATCCAGAAGATACATTTAGATTGGCATTCCATACAGGCACTGAAGGTGGTGGCCAAAAAGGAAGATGACGTCACACCTGGACGACTGTCAAAAATGCTAACTGACGCAAAAGAACTGTTCCAGGAGGGACTAGGAACACTAAATGGAATAACAGCAACAATTAAAATAGAGGATAATGCAAGCCCAAAGTTTCTGAAGGCCAGACCAGTGCCTTATGCGATCAGACCAGCGGTTGAAGCAGAGCGGGAAGGGTTGGAACGTGCAGGAGTACTGTGCAAAGTGGACTGGAGCGAGTGGGCTACACCCATCGTTCCTGTAAGGAAGAGGTCATTGAGTAATATGCCTGGGGAATCAAAGAAGGTCCGCTTCTGTGGGGATTTTAAGGTGACAGTGAACCCAGTCCTTCACACGGTGCAATATCCGCTTCCACAAATTGAGGATATTTTTGCCTCGCTATCTGGTGGTAAACGCTTCACCAAAATTGATCTAGCCCAGGCGTACTTGCAAATGGAGGTAGAAGAAGCTTTGAAACATTACCTTATGATCAACACCCATAAAGGTCTCTATCAATACAAGCGGCTGGTGTTCGGAGTAGCCTCGGCTCCGGCTATCTGGCAAAGGGCGATGGATCAGGTCCTGCAAGGGATTCCAGGGACGCAGTGTTATTTGGACAACATCTTGGTCACGCGCGAAAATGACGGTGATCACCTCGCTAACTTGGAGAAGGTGCTCGCCAGATTAAAGGAATATGGGCTACGAGCTAATCGCCACAAGTGCGAGTTTTTCCAGAAACAGATCCTTTATTGTGGCCACGTCATCGATGAAGAGGGGTTTCATAAGTCCCCTGACAAGATTGAGGCAGTAGTCAAGGCTCCAGCACCGGAAAATGTGTCACAACTGAGGTCGTTCCTCGGGCTGGTAAACTATTACCACAAGTTCTTACCAAATTTGTCTACGGTATTACACCCGCTGGACACCCTACTGCAAACAGGGGTACCATGGAGGTGGGATGACGAATGTAGACGAGCTTTCCAGAAGTGTAAAGAATTGATCACATCAAAAGAAGTGTTGGCCCATTTCAACCCAGCACTACCAATTCGTTTGGCATGTGATGCATCACCCTACGGCATTGGAGCGGTGCTGTTGCACAAATTCCCAGATGGTTGGAGAGGCCAGTAGCCTTTGCGTCTCGGTCACTAACCTCAGCCGAGCGCAACTATGCCCAGATTGACAGGGAGGCCCTCAGCCTAGTATGGGGAGTAAAAAAATTCAACCACTATCTGCATGGACAGAAGTTCACCTTGCTGACTGACCACCAACCACTTGTCTCCATCGTTAATCCTAAGAAGGGCGTGCCAGTAATGACTGCACAGCAGTTACAAAGATGGTCCCTGTTTCTAGGGGCGAATCAATATGAAATAGAATATAAAGGCACGAGATAGCATGGGAACGCTGATGGGCTATCACGCCTGCCACTGCCTACTGTGGAGGAAGCACCAGCAGTGAACCCTATCGAGATATTTTATTCGCCGATAATTGAACGATTGCCAGTAACAAACGCGGATATAGAGAAGGAGACCCGCAATGATCCGACGCTGTCACGGGTAAATGAATTGACGGTGAGGGGATGGCCAACACATGGCAACTCACTGTTGCCAGCATTCTCATCCAGAAGAGAACAGCTGTTAGTATGCCAGGGGACAGTGATGTGTGGATCCAGAGTGGTGATTCCACCCAAGTTAAGGGAGAGAGTGCTAAATGAGCTACATGAAGGTCATCTGGGGGGAGTAAAAATGAAAAGCCTAGCTAGGGCTTAATGTGTGGTGGCCGTGAATCGATCAACAAATCGAAGACCTAACTAAGAGCTGCTTAGGATGCCAGAAGTTCCAAAATGCACCACCACATGCACCTCTACACCCATGGGAGTGGCCCTCCTCTCCATGGCAACGGGTGCACATTGATTTCGCTGGTCCATTCATGGACTCAATGTTCTTAATAGCAGTGGATGCTCATTCAAAGTGGCCTGTGGTGAAAAAGATGTCTTCAACCACTACAGAGAAAACGATTGCAGTCCTACGGACCATATTTGCCAGAAACGGTTTGCCAGAGCAGATCTGCTCTGATAATGGACCACAGTTTGTGTCCGACGAGTTCCAAAAATTCATGAAAAGGAATGGCGTAAGGCATTACACATCCGCCCCGTATCATCCAGCCACCAATGGATTGGCTGAGAGGTTCGTACAAACCTTTAAGAAGGCGATAAAGGCCAAGTGCAACGAGGAAATTCCACTACAGCATAAGATGGACAATTTCTTATTAGCCCACCGAAACGCGGCACATGCAGTTACCAACCAGACCCCAGCCATGATGTTCTTTAACCGAAGTTTGAGATCTCGTCTGGACATGCTCAGACCAAATGTGTGAAGAAATGTTGAGGACAAACAATTCCAGCACATCAATGAGAAGCCGACAAGGAGCTTCAATGTAGGGCAACCAGTCTTGGCCCGGGACTATCGAACAAGAAGTGGCAACCCAGAACGATATGTACAAGGCAGGGGCCATTAATGTACACAGTGGATGTCGGGGAGAACATTGTGAGACGCCACGTCGCTCAGAACTTAGCTTCACATAAAGGCGTAAACCCCATGTCTCGAGTACCTGGGGATGAACCCAACTTACCGGTAGCATCTACTTCAGACCCAGTAGCAGTGGAACCCGATGAACTACCCGATGAAAGGGGGTCAGAATCGCCTCTGCACCAAGAACAAGAACCTCCGGAAAGGTGCTATCCCGAAAGAGTCAGGAAGCCGCCACAAAGACTGAATCTATAAATGGGCTTTTGTTATTGAATGTACATGTAAAAATGTAATTGTTATCTGAATATTAAGGGGGTATTATTAATCTAAAAAGGGAGGAATTGTAGTGTATGTGCTTTAAGTCAGAACTACTTTTTACAGCTCCTGTATACTGTAGTACCGGCAGTGACCACACCGGTATATAAGCTGTGCGCATGCCTCTGTACCCCAGTCTAGAGATTACCCTCCTCCAGTAAAGACTTGTTATTTATTTATGTACAGCATCCGTGTAATTATTTATCCACTGAACCACGGATCCAACAGTAATGGGACAAGGTAAATAACAAAAGGTGAGTTTAGATGAGATGTAAATGTCAATGGCAGAATCATCAACAGCTGCCATGTGAGCGAGAAATAAAAATTGGGGCCGAGGTTTTGGCCTGAAATTGTTGAACTCGATGTTGAGTCCAGAAGGCTGCAAAGGGTCTAATCGAAAGATGAGCTGCTGTTCCCCGAGCTTACGTTGAGCTTCATTGCAAAAGTGTAAGAGGCCGAGTACAATGGCAACATGTTCCCGTAAGGGTCAAGGGTGGGACCAACAAGCCCAGGGAACCTTGGATGTCAAGGGATATACAAGAATGGATTCAGAAAAAAGGGGGGCTTTTGGCAGATACAAAGGACTAAAGACAGAGGAAGCCCTAGAGGAGTATAAAAAGTGCAGGGGGATAATTAAAAAAGAAATTAGGAGAGCGAGGAGGGGCCATGAAATGACACTGGCGAGCAAAATAAATGAAAATCCTAAGGTGTTTTATAAGTATATTAAGGGTAAGAGGATAACTAGGGAAAGAGTAGGGCCCATTAGGGACCAAAGTGGCAATCTGTGTGTGGAGCCAGAAGATTTAGGTGGGGTTTTAAATGAATTTTTTGCATCTGTGTTCACTGTGGAGAAGGACGATGCAGACATAGAAATCGGGCAGGGGGACTGTGATATACTTGAACATATTAGCATCGAGAGGGAGGAGGTACTGGCGTTTTTAGCAGGCTTAAAAGTGGATAAATCCCCAGGCCCAGACGAGATGTATCCCAGGCTGTTGTGTGAGGCAAAGGAGGAGATTGCAGGGGCTCTGGCACAAATTTTCAGAACCTGTCTGGTCACAGGGAGTGTGCCAGAGGACTGGAGAACAGCTAACGTCGTACCATTATTCAAGAAGGGTAGTAGGGATAACCCAGGGAATTACAGGCCAGTGAGCCTAACATCAGTGGTAGGGAAATTATTGGAACAAATTCTGAGGGACAGAACTGGTCTCCACTTGGAGAGGCAAGGATTAATCAGGGATAACATGGCTTTGTCAAGGGAAGATCATGTCTGACTAACTTGATTGAGTTTTTCGAGGGTGTGACTAGGTGTGTGGGTGAGGGTAGTGCAGTGGATGTGGTATACATGGATTTCAGTAAGGCTTTCGATAAAGTCCCACATAGGAGACTGGTCAAGAAGGTAAGAGCCCATGGGATCCAGGGTGCCTTGGCACATTGGATCCAAAACTGGCTTAGTGGCAGAAGGCAGAGGGTGATGGTCGAAGGTTGTTTTTGTGACTGGAAGCATGTGTCCAGTGGGGCACCGCAGGGATCGGTGCTGAGTCCCTTGCTGTGTGTGGCCTACATTAATGATTTGGATGTGAATGTAAAAGGTATG
The DNA here is from genome assembly GCF_052327205.1 of Somniosus microcephalus. Taxonomy (NCBI): domain Eukaryota; kingdom Metazoa; phylum Chordata; class Chondrichthyes; order Squaliformes; family Somniosidae; genus Somniosus; species Somniosus microcephalus. The sequence goes on along the minus strand of NW_028225180.1, from coordinate 51,292,079 downwards.
ATCAGTAATTTTGCAGATGATACGAACATTTGTGGGGTGGTAAATAGTGAGGAGGGTAGCCTCAGTCTGCAGGGTGATATAGATGGGTTGGTCAAATGGGCAGAACAGTGGCAAATGGAATTTAACCCTGAAAAGTGTGAGGTGATGCATTTTGGAGGGACTAACAAGGCAAGGGAATACACAATGAATGGTAAGAACCTAGGAAAGATAGAGGATCAGATGGACCTTGGTGTGCATGTACATAGATCCCTGAAGGCAGCAGAACAGGTGGATAAGGTGGTTAAAAAGGCATATGGGATACTTGCCTTCATTCGCCAAGGCATAGAATATAAGAGCAGGGAGGTTATGATGGAGCTGTACAAAACGCTGGTTAGGCACAGTTGGAATACTGTGTGCCGTTCTGGTCGCCACACTATAGGAAGGATGTGATTGTTTTGGAGAGGGTGCAGAGGAGATTCACCAGGATGTTACCTGGGCTGGAGTGCTTCAGCTATGAAGAAAGACTGGACAGTCTGGCGTTGTTTTCCTTGGAGCAGAGAAGGCATGAGGGGGGACCGGATTGAGTTGTACAAGTTTATGAGGGGCATAGATAGGGTAGATAGAAAGGAACTTTTTCCCTTAGTAGAGGGGTCAATAACAAGGGGGCATAGATTCAAGGTAAGGGGCAGGAGGTTTAGAGGGGATTTGAGGAAGAACTTTTTCACCCTGAGGGTGGTTGGAATCTGGAACTCACTGCCTGAAAGGGTGGTAGAGGCAGGAACCCTCACAACATTCAAGAAGCATTTGGATGAACACTTGAAATGACATAGCATACAAGGCTATGGACCAAATGCTGGAAAATGAAATTATATTAGACAGGGCTTGATGGCCGGCGCGGACACGATGGGCTGAAGGGCCTCTATCCATGCTGTATAACTCTATGACTCTATGTCTCTATGAGATCAGGATAGGATTGGAGCGGAGAATTAAAATGACTGGCGACCAGAAGCTCAGGGCCATCCTTACAGGCTGAACGGAGGTGTTCTGCAAAGCAGTCTTCCCATCTGCCTTTGGTCTCCCCAGTGTAGAGGAGACCGCATCGTGAGCAGCGAATACAATTTACTAAATTGCAAGAAGTACAACCTCGAGTGGGAGGAGATCGAGCTTCTGTGTGACATTTGCCTTGGCTGATCTGTGATTGGCTCGTGGCACATCTGCAATGTCACCTGGAGTCAGGTTTTCAGCCCTGGTTAAACAGCCTCAGTGGGATATTATTGTGGGCGGAGCTGGAGCTGGCAACGTACATTGTGAGTGAGTTCATTCCGCAAAAAGAGTACTTCAATCACATGTAATTAGTTATAAATAGGTTCAATTAAAAATTATTCATACTCGCAAAATCAGTCCCATTCCTTTCGACGAACATATTCTGGAATTAATATCAACCCTTTTATGTTTAAAGATTCTTGGAGTGAGCATTATCACAGGATGCGGGAGAGAGCAGAATCGAATCAGCACCACACTAAATGGGACTGGAGAAAGGTCGTTGGTTTCACAGAGCAGATCTGGTGGGACCAACACTCCCATTGGTCAAGACGGGATAAAACAGTAAGTTTCATCAATGCAGCACGGTGGCAGAGTGGTTAGCACTGTTGCCTCACAGCGCCAGGGACCCGGGTTCGAATCTGGTCTCGGGTGACTGTTTGTGTGGAGTTTGCACATTCACAGAATCACAGAAACCCCACAGTGCAGATAGAGGCCATTTCGGCCCATCGAGCCTGCACCGACACATATCCCACCCGATCCCCGTAACCTCTACACCAACACATATCCCACCCTATCCCTGTAACCCCACGTATTTAATCCCCCTAACACTAAGGGTCAATTTATCATAGCCAATCAACCTAACCCGCACATTTTTGGAGTGTGGGAGGAAACCGGAGCACCCGGAGAAAACCCACGCAAACACGGGGAGAATGTGCAAACTCCACACAGACAGTCGCCCGAGGCCAGATTCGTACCCGGGTCCCTGGCGCTGTGAGGCAACAGTGCTAACCACTATGCCACCGTGCTGCCCATGTTTGCTGCACATTCTCCCCGTGTTTGCGTGGGTTTTCTTCAGGCGCTCCGGTTTCCTCCCACAGTCCAAAGATGTGCGGGTTATGTTGATTGGCTATGATAAAATGACCCTTAGTGTTAGGAGGATTAAATACGTGGGGTTACGGGGATAGGTTGGGATATGTGTTGGTGTAGGGGTTACGGGGATCGGGTGGGATATGTGTCGGTGCAGGCTCGATGGGCCGATATGGCCTCTATCTGCACTGTGGGGTTTCTGTGATTCTGTGAATGCTTGGTAAGGCTGAGAATCCCATCAGTAAAGGATTTTTACAAGTGGGAGTCTAACAAGCTATTGGGTGCCGTTTAATTTCTAGCACAAGGCTCGGCCTTTGATGCGATAATTTGACTGTGTATTTACTAGGATGTAAAGCTCGCCCATACCTCACCTGGGAGTGCGTGATTCTTACATGTACAGGGACTTCTGTCCTTTATTCATACCATGCTGTACGTGAAATGGTGAGCTTCATTGGGGTGTGTAAGAGGAGCCGTAAGCTGCATTGGCCACATGCTGTATCTGTGTTCACTGTGGTTGATGAACGATAATACAGTGCGATTTACGCTGTATCTAACGCCTGTTTACCTGCCCTCGGAGGTTTTGACGGGCCAGTGTTGAGAGAGTTTAGTCTGTCTCTAACCCGTGCTGTAACTGCCCTGGGGGTGTATGATGGGACTTTGTAGAGGGACATTTACTCTGTAATTAACCACTTTTCTACCTAACCTGGGGATGTTTGATGGGAACGTGTAGACGGAGCTTTACATAGTATCTACCCCGTGCTGTACATGATCTGAGAGTGTTTGATGGGTAGTTAAAATATGCTTCACACTGTATCTAATCCATGCTGTACCTGACCTGGGCGTGTTTGATGGGACAATGTAGAAGAAGCTCTAAGTATTATTGCCCAAGATTTCCAGTCCAACTATGGCTCCAGTTGCCTCACCCATTAATAGCTCAATGCTCCCTTCAAAGTCACTCTGCCGCCCCTTCCTGTTACAGGGAACAGACTGGTTTTAGAACACCGAGGTTTTTGTTACATCCTCATCCAAACACCATTACCACAAACTGCCTTTCACTGCCAAAGCAGGAGGAGACAAACTGCCTGATATTATGTGAGGGAAGCTGTAGGGTGTATAAACAAAAAGGTGGAGATTTTGGCCATTGAACTGTGGGTCCTCATATTTGGAGGATGGGAGGGAGAATTCGTAAGGGACAATTTTGCGAGGTTGCCCTCCCTGCCTATTATTTTTCCTTTCATGGCATATGGTCGTTGTTGGCAAGGCCAGCATTATCGCCCTTCCCTAATGGCCCTTGAGAAGGTGGTGGTGAACCGCTGCAGTCCCTGTGGTGATGGTACTCTGCAGTACATGAGAACGGGGTCGGAGACAGGACTGAATACACATATGTTCATCCCCAGTGAGACTGCGCACCAGGAGCAGAGCATGGTCATGTGACCCTGTGACACCTCGACTGGGCGGAGCTCCGGCTGCGTTGTAACATTGTCACTGGCTGCTGTGTGATTGGCTCCTGGCTCCATTGTAATGTCACCTGGAGACAGGTTTCCGCCCCTGGTTACGCCCCATCAGTGGTGAGTTACTGTGGGCAGAGCTGGAGTTGGCAGCAGGTAATGTGAGTGAGTTCAGTCCCGATAAATAGGGGTAAGGATATATAAGAACAATTTAATATTAAAGTAAGTACTTCAACCAAATGTCATTAATGATAAATATATTCAAATTAAATATATTGAATGTCGCAAAATTAGTCCCATTGTTTTTGAGTCATAGATTCCAGAATTAACGAATCATTTTGATATTAAAAGATTCTCGGAGTGAGCTTTATCGCAGGAAGGTGGCGAGAGCAATGTCGAATCAGCACCTCACTAACTGTGACTCGAGAAAGTTCGCTGCTTTCACAGAGCAGATCTGATGGGATCAACACTCTCATTGAACAAGACGGGATTAATCAGAAAGCATCATGAATGATTGGAAAGACGAGGAGCTCCACTGAGAATCAATCCCATCAGTACAGGATTTATTCAAGGTGGGAGTCTAACACGCTGTTGAATGCCTTTTAATTTCTGGCAAAAAGCTCGGGATTTGATGCGGCAATTTGACTGGAGATTCAATCGTATGTAATGCTCACCCATACCTGACCTGGGAGTGCGTGATGCTTACATGTACAGGGATTTCTGTCCTGTATTCATACCATGCTGTACGTGAGATGGTGAGCTTCATTGCGTAGAGTCAGAGGAGCTGTACGCTGCATTGGCCAGATGCTGTATCTGAGTTCACTGTGCTTGATGAACAATAATACAGTGAATTTTACTCTGTATCTGACCGCCTATCCTGGGAGTGTTTGATGTCACAGTGTAGAGGGAGGTTTACACTGTATCTAGCCCGTGCTGTTCGTATCCTGGGAGTGTTTGATGGGACAGTGCAGAGGGAGCTTTACTTTGTATATAACCCGTGCTGTATCTGCCCTGGGAGTGTTTGTAGGGACAGTGTAGAGGGAGCTTTACTTTGTATATAACCCGTGCTGTATCTGCCCTGGGAGTGTTTGATGGGACAGTTTAGAGGGAGCGTTACTTTATATCTAACCCGTGCTGTATCTGCCCTGGGAGTGTTTGATGGGACAGTTTAGAGGGAGCGTTACTTTATATCTAACCCGTGCTGTACCTGCCCTGGGAGTGTTTGATGTAACAGTGTAGAGGGAGCTTTACTCTGTATCTGACCCCGGTCTGCCTGCCCTGGGAGTGTCTAATGGGACAGTGTAGAGGGAGTTTTACTCTGTATCTAACCCTTGCTGTACCTGCCCTGGGAGTGTTTGATGGGGCAATGTAGATTGAGCTTTACTCTGTATCTAGCCCGTCCTGCACCTGCAATTGGAGTGCTTGAGGGGAGACTGTAGATTGAGCTTTACTCTGTATCTATCCCATGCTGTACCTGCCCATGGATGTTTTGATTGCATGGTGTAGATGGAGTTTTACTCTGTATCTAACCCATGCTGTACCCGGGAGTGTCTGGTGGTACAGTTTTGAGGGAATTTGTCCCTATATCTTACCCGTGCTGTTCCTAAACTGATGATTCAACCACTTGATACCACTGATGATCCCTCCACTTATTGCCTCTGATGCTCCTTCTATTTAAAGGGAATAGACTATTTTTAGTTGAGAGAGGTGGTTGTAATATCCCTGCCTCATCTCAGCAATCTCACCTCAGAGTGCCTGTCACTGCCGAAGCTGGAGGGAGACACTTTGCCTGATATATAGAGAAGGGGTACTTTCAAATTTATAAACAAGTGGTGGACATGGGGCCCATTAAATAGTGAACTTCGCATTTTGATGATGCGAGGGTAAATGTGTAAGAGTTAATTTAGCGAGACTGTGCTCCCTGTCTCCAGCCTCAGTAAATGGGGGCGGGGTCGGAGACAAGACTGATTGTACAAACTGCGCTCTTGCCCAGTGAGACTGCACACCAGGAGCAGAGCACGGTCATGTGACCCTGGAACACTTTGAAGGGCAGAGCTACAGCTGCTTGGTGACATTGATTGAGTAGTCCCTATATATGGGGGCAAGGAAAGAAAAGAACAATTTAATATTAAAGTAAGCAATTCAAACAGATTGTAAATATTTTCATGTAAATATATTAATAGTCTCAAAAATAGTCCCATTGTTTTCCTGTAGCATGTTCTTTAATAAAGATGAATCATATTTATATTTTAAAAATTATTTGAGTAAGCATTATACCTGGAAGGTGGAGAGAGAGAAGTCGAATCATCACTACAGTAACTGGGACTGGGGAAAGATCGCTAGGTTCATAGAGAAGATCTGTTGTGACCAAGACCCCCAGTGTCGAAGACTGGAAATGGGAAGCTTCAACAATGATTCACTGGTAGCCAATATCTGTAGCTCTTGACCCACTCGCCAGAGGGAATAGTTTTTCTCTGTCTACTCTATCAAACCTCACATCATCCTGAAAACCTCTATTAGGCCTCCTCTTAACTTCACTGTTCCAAGTAGAGCAGACCTAACGTTTCCAACCTCGTCTCATAACTGAAATCCCTCATCCCTGGTAACATCCTAATAAACATCCTCTGTTCCCTTTCTAAGGCCTTTACAGCTTTCCTGAAGTGTGGTGCTCAGAAATGTCAACAATACTCCAGCTGAGGCTTTAGCAGTGCTTAATACATTTCCAGCACGATCTCTTCTTTTTTTATATTCTATTCCTCTGTTTAAAACCAAAGTAATCAATCTCATTTTTTAACCAACATATCAACTTGCCCAGCCACATTTAAGGATTTGTTAAATGGACATCTAGGTTCCTCTGATCATTTAAATGTTTCAAAATTATGCCATTTATAGCACACTGTCTTTCCATTTCAGTCCTCCCAAAGTGCATCACTTACACTTCTCTGCACTTCTCTGCCATGCCTCTTCCCATCGCACCATCCTTGCTATGTCATCCTGAAGCCTATAAATATCCTCATCATTATCTAATACTTTTCCAAGTGTCGTGTCATCTGCAGCTTTGTAATGCTACACCCTAGTTTGTTTATATAAAAAAATGAAGAGTCATGGACCCAAAACTGACACTTGGGGAGCAACACAGCAAAGTACCTCCCAGCCTGAAAAACATCCATCCACTATCACCATTTGCTTCCTATCACTGAGCCAATTTCGTAGCCATCCACCACTTTGCAATTCATTCCATGGTTTCCATCTTGTTAACAAGCTACATATCCAAACCAGATATCCAATTTTGCCGATATAGGTGGCATTATAAGCAATGTAGATGGAAACATAACATTTCAAAGAGATATTAATAGATTAAGTTACTGGACAAAACTGCGGCACATGGATTTTAACATTGGCAAACGTGAGATAGAAACATAGAAATATAGAAGATAGGAGCAGGAGCAGGCCATTGGGCCCCTGGAGCCTGCTCCACCATTCATTGAGATCATGGATGATCATCCAAATTCAGTACCCTGTCCCTGCCTTCTCCCCATATCACTTGATCCCTTTAGCCTTAAGAAATATATCTAACTCCTTCTTGAATATATTTAATGAATTGGCCTGTACTGCCTTCTGTGGTAGAGAATTCCACAGGTTCACCACTCTCTGGGTGAAGAAATTCCTCCTCATCTCTGTCCGAAATGGCTTACCCTTATCATTAGACTGGGACCCCTGGTTCAGGACTCCCCGTACATCGGGAACATCCTTCCAGCATCTAGTCTGTCTGGTCCTGTTAGAATTTTATAAGTTTCAATGAGATCCACTCTCATTCTTCTAAACTCCAGCGAGTATCAGCCCAATCGACACAATCTCTCCTCATCCATCATTCCTGCCATCCCAGGTATCAGACTGGTGAATCTTGGCTGAACTCCCTCCATGGCAAGAACATCCTTCCTCAGATAAGGCGACCAAAACTGCACACAATACTCACGGTGTGGTCTCACCAAGGCCCTGTACAACTGCAGCAAGACACCCTTGTTCCTATACTCAAACTCTCTCGCTACGAAGGCCAACCTACCATTTGCCTTCTTAGCCACATGCTGCACCTGCATGCTTACCTTCAGCGACTGGTGCAAAAGGACACCCAGGAGTCGTTGCACTTCCTCTTCTCCCAATCTATTGCCATTCAGATAATAAACTGCCTTCCTGTTTTTGCCAACAAGGTGAATAACCTTGCATTTATCCACATTATACTGCATTTGCCATGCATCTGTCCAATCACCCAGCCTGTCCAAATCATACTGGAGATTCTTGGCATCCTCCTCACAGCACACACGCCCACCCAGCTTTTTCTCGTCTGCAAACTTGGAGATTTTGGCCTAGAAATTCAGTTGGCGCCGCGCCAGGGCTTTAGCGCCGGAAAGTTAGCGCCGGCGCTAAGTCCCCCTGCGCGCGCCAAAAATTCAGTAGCGCCGCGCCCAAACGGCTGCCGGCGCTACTGAAGGGTGTTTGCGCCTGAAAATGGGCGCTACCTGCCGCATTGCGGCGCTATTCCGGCGCTGCGGCGCCCGATGCGGTGCGGCAGGCTCGGGAAGTGCAGGCCTCCTCCTTCAGTTAAGGAGGAGCTGCCTGCACCCGCCCGCTGGCCGGTAAAATCTTCACAAAAATGAGCCCGGCACCTCGGGGAAGTGCCGGGCTCGCAGCCCAGAAGCATCTGTTCTGCGGGGGGGGGGGGTGGAGGAGTTCGGGGAGGGAGTTGCGGGCAGGCGGCCGGCGGGAAAGCGGCCGGCCGCCGCGTGACCTTAATGCGCCGGCGCAAACTCCTGTAAGACTCGGTTGCCAGAGTCTTAGTTGCGGCTGCCACGGGCGAGGCGGCCGCAACTCAATTTCGGCGCTGGGGCCCGTCACCACGGCAACCGGGACGCTGCGCACACCGATGACGTCATCGGTGCCGGCGCAGCGCAACCGGTCTACCACCGATGGTAGGGCCCCAGGGAATTTCTGAACCAGCTGTAAGTCCAGCGCAATGACCTCTAGCGCCACAAAATGGGCGCAATGCCCACTCAATTTCTAGGCCATTACATCTAGTTCCCTCGTCTAGATCATTAATATATATTGTGAATAGCTGGGGTCCTAGGACCAATCCCTGCGGTACCCCACTAATCACTGCCTGCCACTCGGAAAACGGCCCATTTATTCCAGCACTTTGCTTCCGCTCTGCCCACCAGTTCGCTATCCAAGTCAGTACCTTGCCCCCAATCCCATGTGCCTTAACTTTACACGCTAATCTCTTCTGCGGGACATTATCAAAAGCCTTCTGAATGTCCAAATACACCACATCCACTGGTTCTCCGACTTTGGACCTATAAAGGATAGATCAGAGTACTTTCTAAATGATGAAAAACTAGAAACAGTGGAGGTCCAAAGAAACTTACGGGTCCTTGTAAATAGATCATTAAAATATCATTACAGGTACAGAAAATTATCAAAAAGGCTAACGGAATGCTGGGAGTTATATCTAGCCGACTAGATTAAGAGGTAGAAATTTTGCTACAGCTATGCAAAGCCCTGGTTAAACCATACCTGGAATACTGTGTTCAGTCCTGGGCTCCGCACCTTAGGAAGGATATGTTGGCCTTGGAGAGAGTGCAGACTTGGTTTACCAAAATTATACATAGACTCCAAGGGTTATATTACGAGGAGAGATTACACAAACTTGGGCTGGATGTCTGGAATTTGCTATGTTATGGGGTGATTTCAACGAAGTTTTCAAGATATTAAAGTGTACTGGTAGGGTAGATAGAGAGAAACTTTTCTGATGATTGGGGAGTCTAGCTTTGGTGAACACTTCTATATGCAAAGGTTGGTAGACATTTGAAACTCTCTTCCACAAATGGCAGTTGATGCTAGGTGAATTGTTAATTTAAAATCTGAAGTTGATGAAATTTTATTAACTAAAAGAATTCTGGGGACAAAGGCTGTTATATTGATCTCGGTCATAGAAACATAGAAACATAGAAGATAGGAGCAGAAGTAGGCCATTCGAGCCTGCTCTGCCATTCAATGAGATCAGGGCTGATCCTCCAAATTCAGTACCCTGTCCCTGACTTCTCCCCATATCCCTTGATCCCTTTAGCCTTAAGAAATATATCCAACTCTTTCTTGAATATATTTAATGAACTGGCCTCCACCGCCCTCTGTGGCAGAGAATTCCAGAGGTTCACCACTCTCTGGGTGAAGAAATTCCTCCTCATTTCAGTCCTAAATGGCTTACCCCTTATCCTTAGATATGACCCTTGGTTCTGGACTCCCCAGCCATCATAAACATCCTTCCTGCATCTAGTTTGTCCAGGCCTGACAGAATTTTATAGGTTTCGATGAGATCCCCTCTCAATCTTCTAAACTCCAGTGAGTATAATCCCAATCGACACAATCTCTCCTCATATGTCATTCCTGCCATCCCAGATATCAGCCTGTTGAATCTTCGCTGCACTGACTTCAATGAATGGCAGAACAGACTCAAGGGGCTAAATGACCTACTCCTGTCAATATTTTCTGTCACTGCACGAATCTGGAGATTAGAATCGTGATACAAATGAACACCTGACCAGGGACTTGAAACCTGGACCTTCAGATTATAAAGTCTGATGCTCTACTGACTGAGCAATCCACGCTCTGGTTCTCAGGTTCACAAAACGACCTTCACTGGCTGACGTGTATCATTCCCCACTGTATATTTTCCATTTGCTTCTCCAGTGATCCACTCTGTACAGCACATTTTTCCCACACACCTACACTGACTGCCTCACACAGGCTTCAATTGAGGAATATTCTCCCTCCAGCAAACGACATGCTGTTCAGCAGCGGCGTCAGATGTGAGAAGTGCTGGTTCCCCAGAATACTGTATTGGATCTTCAACTTTTCACCATGTTTAGTATTGACTTGGACAGGGCAACAGGGTGTTATAGATCCACGTTTGAAGATCGCAGTAAGTTAGCAATCACGGAAGTAGTGCAAATGGGAGCGGGACTTAACCAAAGGGACAGAGACAGATGAAGTGAGTGGGCAAATCAAGACAATTTGAATTCATTGTGCGCAAGTGTGAGCTCATCCAATTTGGAACCAAGTAAGATAATCAGTTTATTTTCTAAATGATTGAGGAGAAAAGAGGTGTGTGAGTGCCAGTTCACAAATCATTAAACACTAGTAGACATGTACAGACATCAGTCAGAAGTCTAGTGTAATCCTGCCCTTCATCTCAAGGGGGCTGGACATGGAGGAGGATGTTATGCGTCAGTTGTATTGACCCTTGTTCACTGCCATCAGAATTACTGCATTCAGATACTGCCTGACCTGCAGAAAATTTTCAGCATATTCTGTTTTTATTTCTGATTTCCAGTATCTGCAGTATTTTGCTTTTGTAATAGAAATCTGGAACCCTGTTCTCAAAGATGCTGTGGATTTTCGGACAACTGGAGGTTTTCAGAAAAACATCCGGCTTCCATGCAAATTTTCAAATTCTATCAATCAGTTTTGCTAAAGTACACACAACGACCTTCACTGGCTGACGCGCATCAATACACCCACTATATTTTGCATTTCCTTCTACAGTAATATCGCCTGTACAGCACATTTAACTTACACACCCAGACTGATGGCCTCCCACAGGCTTCACTTCAGAAATAGTCTCCCTCCCACAAACGACACACTCTTTAGCAGAGCGTCAGATGTGAGAAGTGCTGTTCCCCAGATATCTGTATTGGATCGTCATCTCTTCACCATATTTATTAATGAATTGGACGGAGCAACAGAATGCGGCAGCTCCAAGTTTGCACTAAGTTCGGTGGCACTGTAATAGTAAGCAACAGAGACAGATGATGTGAGTGGGCACAATTATGGTAAATCGAGTTCATTGTGTAAAAGATCATCCACTTTGGAACAAATTAAGATAACGGAGTATTTTCTAAATGATGGGAAGCTATTACCTTGAGCAAGGAGGTTTGTGAGTCCCAGTTCACAAATCATTAAAAAGTAGTATACATGGTTAAAAATGCATTCGGTAAAGTCCCGCATAGGAGACTGTTAGCTAAAGTTGAAGCTCGTGGAAGTGAAGGCAAATCATTGTCATGGTTAGGAAACTGGTTGAGCGACAGGATAAAGAGTGTACAGATAATTGGCAGATACTTCAGTTGGCAGGATATGACTAGTGGTGTCCATAGGGTTCTGTGTTGGGGCCTCACCTATTCACCGTATTTACTGGTGACTTAGATGATGGGATTGAGAGTCACATATCCAAGTTGGGCAATGACACCAATAGACAGCATTGTAAGCAGTGTAGATGGAAGCATAAAATTACATAGAGATATTAATAGATTAAGTGAATGGGCAAAATTGTGGCAACTGGATTTAAGTAATGGCAAATGTGAGGTCATCCACTTAGGGTCTAAAAAGAAGAGATGAGAATACTATCTAAATGGTGAAAGGCTAGAAAAGTGGAGGTCCGAAGAGACTTATGGCTCCATGTACATATGTGTACAGTAGAATAGTGGTTATGTTATTTGACTAGTAATCCAGAGGTCACCCAGAGAGATTGGTTTAAATCCACCACATGGCAGCTGGGGAATATAAATGCAATTAAATAATAAATCAGTTAGAAAAACTACCATATTGTCGCAAAAATGCATCTGGTCCACTAATCGAGCCATGTCTGCCGTTCTGCCCTATATATGACTCCAGACCAACAGCAATGTGTTTAACTCTTAACTGCCCTCTCAAATGGCCTAGCAAGCCATTCATTTGTAGTCAAGAAGGCGGCTCACCATTACCAATAAAAATTGGTCTTGCTGGTGGCATCCACATGTCCAATCAATAAAAATATAATTTAAATATCATGGGCAGGTATGGAAAACAATCAATCAGGCTAATGGAATGCTGGGATTTATATCTGCAGGACTACAATATAGGGGTTTTCAACTGATACTACAACTATACAAAGCCCTGGTTAGTTCAAACTGGAGGACAGTGTTCATTTCTGAGCATCTTAGGAAGGATGCATTAGCTTTGGGGATATTGAGGTGAACTTATAGGGTAGATAGAAAGAATCAATTTCTGATGGTAGGGAAGTCTAGGGCTAGGAGGCAAAGCCTAAATAAATAGAGACAGGATTGAAGTTAGGAAACAATCCTATGTGAAGAAAAGAAGAATTATTGGTGAAGATTTAAAAAATCAATATAGTTATTTTTTAACTTTTTCTTTTGTCTCTTGTACCTCTCACTCTCCTAATCGCATCTTTCTTTTCTCTCTGCATTTCGCTCTCTGTACATGATTTGTCATTGAATTAACTATTCTAATTTACACTTCCTGGTTCAGACACTGAGCGCCTCAGTAAGGAATCTATAATCTGATTGGTTGAGGAGATGCACAGTTGCTTGGCCTGTTCACCCGGGTCCCCGATCCCCTGTAGAGGGTGCCGCACTGTCATGGATTTTTAATCAGCACAACTTCCAGAGCAAAAGCCCGGAGAAAATCTGTGGACAAGTGGAAGTGTAATGAACGTCGAGCGCCTTTAGTTCACTGATGACTGCAAAATCCGGGCCTCAATTTAGGACAGATGACCAAACTTGATCAAACCGTCAGATTTTAAGGATCGTCTTAAAGGAGGAAAGGTGGGGTGCTTTATGGAGGTAATGCCAGAGTTTAAGGACCAGACAGCTGGAGGCACGGCCACCAATGGAAGGCCGAAGAATGTGGTGGATGCACAAGAGGCCGGAGTAGGAGCAACGCAGATTTCTCGGAGACATTAAAAAGCAAACCTCACCATCTCTTCTCTTGTAAAGCAGTAACTGCACATTATAGGACTTGTAGAGCTGGGGAGTTTACAGATATAGGGAGGGGCGAGGCAATGATGGAGAATATTCAAACCGATACACGTCTGGACCAGGAGCCAGTGTAGATCACCGAGCACAGGGTTGCCCTGTGATACTGTGTTAGTGCGAGTTAGGTTACAGGCAGCAGAATTTTGGATGAGCTCATGTTTATGGAGAGCAGAAGATGTGAGACAGTTCAGGAGAGCTTTGGCTAAGACAAGTCTGGGGTGACAAAGATATGGATGAGGATTGTGTGCCAGATGTCAATATGACACAGCTTTTGAAACGGACAGGATCTGGGGTCAGAAGCTCAGCTCATGTTCAAACAGGACAGCGAGGTGAACAACAGTCCGGTTCAACCTGAGACACTGGCCAGGGAGGGGGATGAAATCAGTGGCTAATGAATGAAGTTTGTGCCGGGATCATAGTCAATGGCTACAGTCTGCCCAATGTTTAATTGGAGGATATTTTTGTTCATCCAGGACTGGATATCAGACACCTGGTTTGACAATACATAGGCAATGGACTGATTGAGAGAGGTGGTGGTGAGGTACAGTTGTGTGACTTCAGCTGACATGTAAAATCTGACATTTTCTATTCAGATGATGTCACCAAGGGAAGCACATAAATGAAAAGAAGGAGAGGGGTGATGATAGTTCCCGGGGGATTCCAGAGGTAACGGTGCTGGATTGGGAAGCAAAGGTGTTGCAGCATATTCTCTGGTTCTGACTGTGGAGGTAAGAGTGGACACAGGCGAGGGCAGTCCCACAGAGCTGGAAAATGGAGGAGAGGCGTTGGAGGTGGATAGTGTGACCAACCATGGCAAAGGGGAAGAATGAGAAGTGATAGTGCGCCACGGTTACAGTCACATAGGATATCATTTGTGACTTTGATAACGGCCATTTCAGTGCTGTGGCAGAGGCAGGAACCAGATTGGAGAGATTCACACTTGGATTTGCTGGAATGATGGGCACGGATTTGGGAGAGGGCATTACGTTCAAGGCCGTTGGAGAGGAATAGGAGCTTGTAGATGGTGCGGCAGTTTGAAATCAGTGTGGATTTATTAGGAGGGTTTGGGAATGGCATATTTGGAAGGCTGTGGAACAGTACCAGAGCAGAGGGAACCGTTCACAATATCAGCTAGCATGGGAGCTAGGGAGAGAAGTCGAAGTTCAGCAATTTAGTGGGGAGAGGGTCGGAGCTGGGTTTCATGGACAAGATGAGCTCCGGGATGGCATTACTGGATAGAGTGGAACATTGGGAATTGCGGTGAATACAGCAACTGTTTAATTAGTAATAGAGAACAGCGGAAGAAAGGGGAACACTAACTTTTTAATTAGAAATAGAGGACAGGGGAAGAAAGGGGAACACTAACTTTTTAAAGGGGTCTTCAAATATCCTAATATACACTGGGATAGTAATAGTGTAAAGGGCAGAGAGGGGGAAGAATTTCTGAACTGTGTTCAGGAAAACTTTTTGATCAATATGTTTCTGCCCCAAAAAGGAAGGAGGCATTGCTTGATCTGGTTCTGGGAAATGAGATGGGTCAAGTGGAGCAAGTGTCTGTAGGGGAACATTGAGGGAAAAACGATCATAGAATCGTAAGGTTTTTATTTGCTACGGAAAAGGACAAGGAGCAATCTAGAGTGAAAAGCTTAATTCGTGGAAGGCCCCTTTCAGTGGGTTGAGAGAGGATCTGGCCTGGGTGAATTCGAATCAAAGATTTGCAGGCAAAACTATAATCGAACAATGGGCAGCCTTTAAAGAAGAGATGGTTTGGGTATAGTCGAGGCACATTCCCACGAGAGGAAAAGGTAGGGCAAAAAAAGCCAGAGCTCCCTGGATGACGAAAGAGACAGAAAGGAACATGAAGCAGAAAAAGGGGCCATATGACAGATGTCTAGTTGAGTATACAAGTGAGAACCAGGTTGAATATAAAAGTTCAGAAAGGAAGTGAAAAAGAAAATAAGTTGGCAAAGAGAGAGTATGACAATACACTGGCAACTAACATAAAGGGGAATCCAAAAGTCAACTATAGGCATACCAATAATAAACAGGTAGTAAGAGCAGTGTTGCGGCCGATTAGGGACCAAAATGGAGACATAAGCATGGAGGACGAGTGCATGTCTGAGGTACTAAATGAGTACTTTACATCTGTCTTTACCAAGGAAGGAGATTGCCAAAGCCATAGTGAAAAAGGAGGTACGTGATGGGATAATAAAAATTATAAAGAGGAGGTACTAGAAAGGCTGGCTGTACTTAAAGTTGATAAGTCACCAGGACCGGATGGGATGCATCCTAGAATGCTGAGGGAAGTAAAGGTGGACATTGAGAAGGTACTGTCATTAATCTTCCAATCCTCTGTGGTGCCCGAGGACTGGAGAATTGCAATTTTTACACCCTTGTTCATAAAAGGGTGCAAGGATAAACCCAGCAATGACAGGCCAGGCAGATTAACCTCGGTAGAGGGGAAGCTTTTAGAAATGATAATCCGGGGCAAAATTAACAGTCAGTTGGACAAGTGTGAATTAATTAAGGAAAGCCAGCATGGGTTTGTAAAGAGCAAATGGTGTTTCGCTAACTTCTTGAGTTTTTTGATGAGGTAACAGAGAGGGTTGATGAGGGCAATGCAGCTTATGTGGTGTACATGGACTTCAAAAAGGCATTTGATAATGTGCCACAAATTAGGGCTGCCAGGAAAGTTAATACCCACGGAATAACAGGGACAGTGGCAGCATGGACACGAAATTGGCTAAGTGACATGAAACAGAGAGTAGTGGTGAACCGTTGCTTTTTGGACTGGAGGAAGGTATAAAGCGGTGTTCCCCAGGGGTCAGTACCAGGACCACTGCTTTACTTGATATATATTAATGACTTCGAATTGGGTGTACAGGGCAGAGTTTCAGAAGGCGCAGATGACTCAAAACTTGGAAGTGTAGTGAACAGTGAGGAGGAGAGTGATAGACTTCAAGAAGATAGACAGGCTGGTGAAATGGGCGGACACGTGGCAGATTACATTTAAAGCAGAAAATTGTGAAGTGGTACATTTTGGTAGGAAGGATGAGGAGAGGCAATATAAACTAAAGGCTACAATTCTAAAGGGGATGCAGGAACAAAGCGATATGGAGGTATATGTGCACACATTGTTGAAGGTGGCAGGGCAGTTTGAGAAGGTTTGTTAAAAAAGCAAACGGGATCTTGGGCTTCATAAATAGAGGCATAGAATACAAAAGCAAGGAAGTTATGATGAACCTGTATAAAACATTGGTCCGGCATCAACTGGAGTATTGTGTCCAATTCCTGGTAGCACACTTTAGGAAGGATGTGAAGGCCTTAGAGAGAGTGCAGAAAAGGTTTAGAAGAATCATTCCAGGGATGAGGGACTACAGTTACATGGATAGACTGGAGAAGCTGGGGTTCTTCTCCTTAGAGCAGAGAAGGTTGAGAGGAGATTTAATAGAGGTGTTCAAAATCATGCGGGGTTTGGACAGAGCAGATAGAGAGAAAGTGTTCCCATTGGCTGATAGCCCGAGATCCAGAGGACACAGCTTTAAGGTGATTGGCAGAAGAACCAAAGGCAACATGAGGAAAAGCTTTTTTATGCAGCGAGTGGTTAGGATCTGGAATGCACTGCCTGAAAGGGTGGAGGAGGCAGATTCAATCGTGGCTTTCAACAGGGAACTGGGTAAATACCTGAAGGGACAAAAATCAGAGCTACTGGGAAGGGCGGGGGAGTGAGACTTGCTGAAGTTCTCTTGAAGAGAACCGGCACGGGCTCGATGGGCCGAATGGCCTCCTGCTGTGCTGCAAATGTTTATGATTGTATAATTGTCCTTTGCAATGGAATAGAACGTTGCAATATAATAGTCCTTTGTAATGGAATAGAGCATTGCAATATAATAGTACTTTGCAATGGAATATCACATTGAAATGGACTGTCACTTTAACTGGGCTCGCAGCTTGTGTTGCAGAGCGGGGTCCCGCCTGGCTGCTGTGAGTCGCCATTATCTGGAGCCGCTCACAGGCTGTGCTGCTGCTCACAGACACACCCAGGCAGGCAGCACATGGCGCAGGAAGGAAGCAATGGCAGCTGCAGCTCGCCAGCTCGGCTCCTGTGTGAGTGAGTGCGTGAGTGTGAATCTCAGGACCAGAAAGGGCTGTGGGAGTGGTCTGGGGGATTGGAGTGTGTGAACAGGCATGTAGAGGGTGATCGCTCCTGCAGGAGATGGGCAGGGAGGGTGAAATTGTAAATACTATCAAGACTAAGTAATCATAATAATGTGGCAAAGCCACCAAGAGACTCTCACAGTGACTTGTATAATTGCCTTTAATCATGTTTATTACATTTTAATGTTGGCTCTGATTAAACAGAGCTAGATCGACAAAATCGCGATCTGACGCGATGACGTCATCACGTGGGTCAGGTGACGTCCCCAACGGCGGGAAACGTGATGACGTCATGACGTCAGAGGTAATGGGGTTTTCCAGTCAGTCCTCGTGTGGAGTGTTAGTGAATACACCTGTTTAGAGCTGCTCCTGCATTTTATTGTTTTGTAAAGTTTCAGTACACTAAACTCAGTTTGTTAACTACTAGTGAGTTCATAGATTCTTTGCTAGGAGTGCTATTGGCGACCCCGAATCCTTGCGATTGTTTTTCATGGCAAATGCAGAAAATGGACCAGTAATGGATGCCAATGCAGTGGCCTTGAAGCTCCCCCAATTCTGGGAACAACAGGTGGCCTCTTGGTTTTGCAAGCCGTGGTGCAATTTGAACTCTGTAATGTTGTACAGGACCAGACCAGATATCTCCACGTGGTCTCTGCCCTCGATAGCTCAACGGCGCCGGGAATCATCAGCCTTGTGGAGAGTCCCCCGAATGCTGACAAGTATGTAACCATCAAGACGCAATTGCTGCAGGTATTGGGTCTTACCAAAGCGGAGCGCGCTCGCCGTTTATTGACGCTACCAGGGTTAGATGACTCCAAGCCCTCGGAGCTAATGAGCCACAAGCTGACTCTCCTGGGGTCTGAGCCCCAGTGCTTTCTGTTTAACGAGCTGTTCCTTACTCAGCTCCCCGAGCAAGTCCAGGCAGCCCTTGCCCGAGCAGAGACCGCAGACTGCGTCGCGCTCGCCGAAGAAGCGGATAAGATTTACGCAGTCCGGCAACATTGCTGCACCATCGCGCAACGCCCCGCCATGAGGAGCCCGGCCCTGGCTCTGACCTCGGCACCTCCGACGACCGGTTACTGTTACGATCATGCTCCTTTTGGCCCAAAGGATCGCTGCTGCCGACCACCGTGCAGTTTCATTACCAGACCGTCGAATAGCCCTCCGTGAGTCAACCACGCCAGTCCTGGTACTTCCCCCGCGGCCACGATGGCGATCGGGGCATCCGGGAATCTCACCTACTTAACCGACTCCATCTCGGGCCATCGTTTTCTATGCAACACAGGAGCGCAATGCAGCACACTTCCCGCCTCGGTCAACAACCTTCGGTCCGGTGGAGGGGTCCCCCTCTGCAAGCGGGCAATGGGGGTTTCATCCGCACTTGCAGAAAGCGGCTCGTCCAAGTATGTTTCGGTGGACAGTTGTTCACCTGGAATTTCGTCACCGCTCAAATCTCGCAGGCCCTGTTGGGTGCTGACTTTTTGGGCGCCAACGGCCTGATGGTGGACGTGAAAAATCGACGCCTCGTTCACGCCGCTATGCTCGATGATATTTCAGGGGCGCGCAGCACGGCTGCGTCACACACAATTTCATGTGCGCGGCCACAGCCAGATGATTTCGTCCGTCTCCTCGAGGAGTTCCTAGAGCTGACGAAGCCCACCTTTTCGGCTTCGACCGTCAAGCATAGGGTGGAGTATCATATTTCGACTGCCGGCTCTCCCGTTTATGCCAGGGCATGATGTTTAGAGCACAGCAAGCTAGCGGCGGCGAAGGCTGAGTTCGCCGTAATGGAGAAAATGGGGATCATCTGTCGGTCCAGTAGCCCCTGGTCCTCCCCGCTCCACACCGTCCCAAAGCCTGGCGGGGGATGGCGGCCCTGTGGTGATTATTGCCGCCTCAACGAGATAACGATGCCCGACTGCCACCCCATTTCCCATATACACGACTTCTCAGCCCATTTGGCGGGCACGTCCATCTTCTCGAAAGTCGACCTCGTCCGTGGTTACCACCAGGTGCCAGTGCACTCTCAAGATGTCGAAAAGACAGCAGTCATTACCCCCTTTGGACTTTTTGAATTCCTATGGATGCCCTTTGGGCTTAAAAACACAGCGCAGGCATTTCAGCGCCTCATGGATTCAATCCTGTGGGACCTTGATTTTTATTTGTTTATCTGGATGATATTCTGATTGCCAGCACCTCCAAGGAGGAACACTTCGAGCACCTTCCGGTCCTTTTCCGATGGCTTCAGCAACACGGCCTCATCGTTAACCCGGACAAATGCCATTTTGGCCAAGCGCAACTTGATTTCCTGGGCCATCACATAACCCCAGCTGCGGCAATGCCACTTCGAGTCAAGTTGGAGGCGATCGCGGCGTTCCCGAAACCGAAATCCATGAAAGCCTTACAGTAGTTCCTGGGGATGGTGAACTTCTATCATCGTAACATCCCCAGGGCAGCACAGCTCATGCGTCCGCTCTACGAGGCCATCAGGGGCACGACGGGAAAGGAGCCCATGCTGTGGTCGCAAGACATGGACCGCGCCTTCGGGGAGATGAAGACTGCGCTCGCCAACGTGACCATGTTAGCAGGCCCACTGCCGGGAGCCACCATCACCCTCATGACAGACGCATCGGACTATGCGGTGGGGGCCGTCCAGGAGCAGTGGGTCGATGGCGCATGGCAACCTCTGGCCTTATTTATCCACTAGCTACAACGGCATGAGCGCCAGTACAGTACTTTCGACCGAGAGCTATTGGCTTTGTTTTTGGCGATCCGCCATTTTTGTTTCCTCCTCGAAGGGCGCTGCTTCACCGCGTTTGTTGACCACAAGTCATTGCCGTTCGCAATGGCCAAGTCTGCAGAACCATGGTCGGCTTGGCAGCAACGGCAGCTGACGTACATATCGGAGTTCACCACCGACATCCGGCATGTGGCCGGTAAGGAAAATGTAGTCGCCGATTGCCTATCCCGCACCACCGTCAAAGCCATCCAATTGGGCATTGACTACACACAGATGGCGGCTGACGAAGCGGCCGACCCGGAGACCCAGTGTTTTCATTCGGTTCCAGCCAGTTGCCAGTCGCGGGATGTGCTGTTTTATTCCGCAGGTACTACTCTGCTCTGTGATGTTTCGTTGGGTGCACCCCATCCGATTGTCCCGTCTAAATGGTGCCGGGCTGTTTTTGATGCCATACATGGCCTATCGCATCCTGGAGTGTGGGCATCGCAAAAGCTGTTGGTCTCCAAATTTGTATGGAGGGGAATACGCAAAGACGTCAGAGACTGGGTGAACACTTGTTTTGTTTGCCAACAGGCCAAGGTGCAGCGGCATGTCAAGGCCCCGCTTGCCATCTTCGAGGTCCCGGAGTGGTGATTTGATCACATCCACATTGACTTAGTGGGCCCACTTCCACCGTCTTGGGGCTTTACGTACCTTTTGACAAAGGTGGATTGCACCACGAGGTGGCTGGAGGCAGTCCCCATGACGTCCACCACCTCTACGGATGTGGCTCATGCTTTCGTTTCATCAGCGGTAGCCCGGTTTGGTGTCCCTGCAGATATTTCGTCGGATCGTGGGCCGCAATTTTCATCCGAACTGTGGAATGTGGTGGTTTCCGTGTTGGGCGTTAAACTCCACTGCACTATGGCCAATCACCCGCAAGCGAACAGCTTGTGTGAGCGGTTCCACCGTTTCTTGAAGGCGTCGCTTAGGGCCAGCCATCTGGATGCATCCTGGGTCGACATACTGCCGTGGTTGATGTTAGGACTCCACACGGCGCTGAAGGAAGATCTCCAGTCATCGGCGGCGGAGATGGTTTATGGGCAACCGCTTCGGGTGCCGGGTGAATTCCTGCCGTTCTCTATGCGGCCATGGTCCGCGGCCAGGGAAAGAGAGACCCACCGGGATGCGGCCCATTGTTTCCACCCAGTTCCGACCTCACAGCATGGTTTGCCTTCATCCAACATCCCGGGGGAGTTGTCGAAGGCCAAGTTCGTTTTTGTATGCCAAGACGGCCATCGTACCCCACTCACACCTCCTTATGCAGAGCCCTTCCAGGTTTTGCAGGCAGGGGACAAGAGTTTCATGATCGATGTCGGGGGCAAGCCTAACCACATCTCTGTCGATCGCCTTAAGCCTGTGTACCTGGACCTCGAACGACTGATCGAGGTGGCGCAGCCTCCACGCCGCGGCCGGCCGCCGGCCGCCGGCCACCAGCCAACACCACACCTGACAGCACCGTGTTACCTGTCAGCTTGCTGCCTGCTCAGCGTTTTCCTCTCCGGGAATTTAGGAGTCAGTCCAACAGACTTGTCCGACCTCCTCAACGATTGACTGTTTTCAGTAAAGACAGTTCGAGGGGGGCGTATGTGGCAAAGCCACCAAGGGACTCTCACAGTGACTTGTATAATTGCCTTTAATCATGTTTTTTCCTTTTAATGTTGGCTCTGGTTTTTTTGTTTTGCTCCAACGTGGAGCAACAAAAACCAAGGATGTGCAACAGGTCGTAGGAATGAAGAGATCTCGGAGGGTTGTAGGGACACTTGTTACAGAGTCTAACTCCACACCGGGAGAGACACACATTGTACACAGGTACACTTGTTCCAGAGGCTAAGTACACACTGGGAGAGGCACACATTGTACGCAGGGACACTTGTTACAGGGTCGGACTCCTCACTGGGAGAGACACACACTGAACACAGGAACACTTGTTACAGAGTCTAACTCCACAGCGGGAGAGACACACAATGAACACAGGGACACTTGTTACAGGGTCGGACTCCTCACTGGGAGAGACACACACTGTACACAGGGACACTTGTAACAGAGTCTAACTCCACACTGGGAGAGACACACACTGTACACAAGGACACTTGTAACAGAGTCCAAATCCACACCGGGAGAGACACATACTGTACACAGGGACACCTGTTACAGGGTCGGACTCCTCACTGGGAGAGACACACTGTACACAGGGACACTTGTTACAAAGTCTAACTCCACACTGGGAGAGACACACATTGTACACAGGGACACTTGTTACAGGGTCAGACTCCACACTGGGAGAGACACACACTGTGCACAGGGACACTTGTTACAGGTTCGGACTGCTCACTGGGAGAGAAACACACTGTAGACAGGGACACTTGTTACAGAGTCCAACTCCACACCGGGAGAGACACATACTGTACACAGGGACACCTGTTACAGGGTCGGACTCCTCACTGGGAGAGACACACTGTACACAGGGACACTTGTTACAAAGTCTAACTCCACACTGGGAGAGACACACATTGTACACAGGGACACTTGTTACAGGGTCAGACTCCACACTGGGAGAGACACACACTGTACACAGGGACACTTGTCACAGGGTCGGACTCCTCACTGGGAGAGACACACACTGTACACAGGGACACTTGTTACAGAGTCTAACTCCACACCGGGAGAGACACACACTGTGCACAGGGACACTTGTTACAGGTTCGGACTGCTCACTGGGAGAGACACACACTGTACACAGGGACACTTGTAACAGAACCTGACTCCTAACTGGGAGAGAAACACACTGTAGACAGGGACACTTGTTACAGAGTCCGACTCCTCACTGGGAGAGACACACACTGTACACAGGGACACTTGTTACAGGGTCGGACTCCTCACTGGGAGAGACACACTGTACACAGGGACACTTGTTACAGAGTCTAACTCCACACTGGGAGAGACACACACTGTACACAGGGACACTTGTTACAGAGTACAACTCTTCACTGGGAGAGACCCACACTGTAAACAGGGATACTTGTTACAGGGTCGGACTCCTCACTGGGAGAGACACACACTGTACATAGGGACACTTGTTACAGAGTCTCACTCCACACTGGGAGAGACACACACTGTACACAGGGACACTTGTTACAGAGTCTAACTCCACACCGGGAGAGACACACACTGTACACAGGGACACTTCTTACAGAGTCCGACACCTCACTGGGAGAGACACACTGTACTCAGGGACACTTGTAACAGAGTCTGACTCCACACTGGGAGAGACACACACTGTACACAGGGACACTTGTTACAGAGTCTAACTCCACACCGGGAGAGACACACACTGTACACAGGGACACTTGTCACAGGGTCGGACTCCTCACTGGGAGAGACACACACTGTACACAGGGACACTTGTTACAGAGTCTAACTCCACACCGGGAGAGACACACACTGTGCACAGGGACACTTGTTGCAGGGTCGGACTCCTCACTGGGAGAGACACACACTGTACACAGGGACACTTGTAACAGAACCTGACTCCTGACTGGGAGAGAAACACACTGTAGACAGGGACACTTGTTACAGAGTAAAACTCCTCACTGGGAGAGACACACACTGTACACAGGGACACTTGTTACAGAGTCTAACTCCACACCGGGAGAGACACACACTGTACACAGGAACACTTGTTACAGAGTCTAACTCCACACCGGGAGAGACACACACTGTACACAGGGACACTTGTTACAGAGTCTAACTCCACACCGGGAGAGACACACACTGTACACAGGGGAACTTGTAACAGAACCTGACTCCTAACTGGGAGAGAAACACACTGTAGACAGGGACACTTGTTACAGAGTCCGACTCCTCACTGGGAGAGACACACACTGTACACAGGGACACTTGTTACAGGGTCGGACTCCTCACTGGGAGAGACACACTGTACACAGGGACACTTGTTACAGAGTCTAACTCCAAACTGGGAGAGACACACACTGTACACAGGGACACTTGTTACAGAGTACAACTCCTCACTGGGAGAGACACACACTGTACTCAGGGACACTTGTAACAGTGTCTGACTCCTCACTGGGAGAGACACACACTGTACACAGGGACACTTGTTACAGAGTCTAACTCCACGCCGGGAGAGACACACACTGTACACAGGGACACTTGTTACAGAGTCCGACTCCTCACTGGGAGAGACGCACACTGTAGACAGGGACACTTGTTACAGAGTCCGACTCCTCACTGGGAGAGACACACACTGTACACAGGGACACTTGTTATAGAGTCGAACTCCACACTGGGAGAGACACACACTGTACACAGGGACACTTGTTACAGAGTAAAACCCCTCACTGGGAGAGACAAACACTGTTCACAGGGACACTTGTTACAGACTCTAACTCCACACTGGGAGAGACACACACTGTACACAGGGACACTTGTTACAGACTCTAACTCCTCACTGGGAGAGACACACTGTACACAGGGACACTTGTTAGAGAGTCTAACTCCACACCGGGCGAGACACACACTGTACACAGGGACACTTGTTACAGGGTCAGACTCCACACTGGGAGAGACACACACTGTACACAGGAACACATGTTACAGAATCTAACTCCACACCGGGAGGGAAACACACTGTACACAGGGACACTTGTTACAGGGTCGGCCTCCTCACTGGGAGAGACACACACTGTACACAGGGACACTTGTAACAGAACCTGACTCCTCACTGGGAGAGACACACACTGTACACAGGGACACTTGTTACAGGGTCGGACTCCTCACTGGGAGAGACACACTGTAGACAGGGACACTTGTTACAGAGTCTGACTCCTCACTGGGAGAGACACACACTGTACACAGGGACACTTGTTACAGGGTCGGACTCCTCACTGGGAGAGACACACACTGTACACAGGGACACTTCTTACAGAGTCTAACTCCACACTGGGAGAGACACACACTGTACACAGGGATACTTGTTACAGAGTACAACTCCTCACTGGGAGAGACACAAACTGTACACAGGGATACTTGTTACAGGGTCGGACTCCTCACAGGGAGAGGCACACACTGTACATAGGGACACTTGCTACAGAGTCTAACTCCGCGCCGGGAGAGACACACACTGTACACAGGGACACTTGTTACAGGGTCGGACTCCTCACTGGGATAGACACACTGTACACAGGGACACTTGTTACAGATACTAACTCCACACTGGGAGAGACACACACTGTACACAGGGGCACTTGTTACAGAGTACAACTCCTCACTGGGAGAGACACACACTGTACACAGGGATACTTGTTACAGGGTCGGACTCCTCACTGGGAGAGACACACACTGTACACAGGGACACTTGTTACAGAGTCCGACTCCTCACTGGGAGAGACACACACTGTACTCAGGGACACTTCATACAGAGTCCGACTCCTCACTGGGAGAGACACACACTGTACTCAGGGACACTTGTAACAGTGTCTGACTCCTCACTGGGAGAGACACACACTGTACACAGGGACACATGTTACAGAGTATAACTCCACGCCGGGAGAGACATACACTGTACACAGGGACACTTGTTACAGAGTCCGACTCCTCACTTGGAGAGACGCACACTGTACACAGGGACACTTGTTACAGAGTCTAACTCCACACTGGGAGAGACACACACTGTACACAGGGACACTTGTTACAGAGTCCGACTCCTCACTTGGAGAGACACACACTGTACACAGGGACACTTGTTACAGAGTCTAACTCCACACTGGGAGAGACACACACTGTACACAGGGACACTTGTTACAGAGTAAAACTCCTCACTGGGAGAGACACACACTGTACACAGGGACACTTGTTACAGAGTCTCACTCCACGCCGGGAGAGACACACACTGTACACAGGGACACTTGTTACAGAGTCTCACTCCACGCCGGGAGAGACACACACTGTACACAGGGACACTTGTTACAGAGTCTCACTCCACGCCGGGAGAGACACACACTTTACACAGGGACACTTCTTACAGAGTCCGACACCTCACTGGGAGAGACACACTGTACTCAGGGACACTTGTAACAGAGTCTGACTCCACACTGGGAGAGACACACACTGTACACAGGGACACTTGTTACAGAGTCTAACTCCACACCGGGAGAGACACACACTGTACACAGGGACACTTGTCACAGGGTCGGACTCCTCACTGGGAGAGACACACACTGTACACAGGGACACTTGTTACAGAGTCTAACTCCACACCGGGAGAGACACACACTGTGCACAGGGACACTTGTTGCAGGGTCGGACTCCTCACTGGGAGAGACACACACTGTACACAGGGACACTTGTAACAGAACCTGACTCCAGACTGGGAGAGAAACACACTGTAGGCAGGGACACTTGTTACAGAGTAAAACTCCTCACTGGGAGAGACACACACTGTACACAGGGACACTTGTTACAGAGTCTAACTCCACACCGGGAGAGACACACACTGTACACAGGGGAACTTGTAACAGAACCTGACTCCTAACTGGGAGAGAAAAACACTGTAGACAGGGACACTTGTTACAGAGTCCGACTCCTCACTGGGAGAGACACACACTGTACACAGGGACACTTGTTACAGGGTCGGACTCCTCACTGGGAGAGACACACTGTACACAGGGACACTTGTTACAGAGTCTAACTCCAAACTGGGAGAGACACACACTGTACACAGGGACACTTGTTACAGAGTACAACTCCTCACTGGGAGAGACACACACTGTACTCAGGGACACTTGTAACAGTGTCTGACTCCTCACTGGGAGAGACACACACTGTACACAGGGACACTTGTTACAGAGTCTAACTCCACGCCGGGAGAGACACACACTGTACACAGGGACACTTGTTACAGAGTCCGACTCCTCACTGGGAGAGACGCACACTGTAGACAGGGACACTTGTTACAGAGTCCGACTCCTCACTGGGAGAGACACACACTGTACACAGGGACACTTGTTATAGAGTCGAACTCCACACTGGGAGAGACACACACTGTACACAGGGACACTTGTTACAGAGTAAAACCCCTCACTGGGAGAGACAAACACTGTTCACAGGGACACTTGTTACAGACTCTAACTCCACACTGGGAGAGACACACACTGTACACAGGGACACTTGTTACAGAGTACAACTCCTCACTGGGAGAGACACACTGTACACAGGGACACTTGTTAGAGAGTCTAACTCCACACTGGGAGAGACACACACTGTACACAGGGACACTTGTTACAGAGTACAACTCCACACCGGGCGAGACACACACTGTACACAGGGACACTTGTTACAGGGTCAGACTCCACACTGGGAGAGACACACACTGTACACAGGAACACATGTTACAGAATCTAACTCCACACCGGGAGGGAAACACACTGTACACAGGGACACTTGTTACAGAATCTAACTCCACACTGGGAGAGACACACACTGTACACAGGAACACATGTTACAGAATCTAACTCCTCACTGGGAGAGACACACACTGTACACAGGGACACTTGTTACAGGGTCGAACTCCTCTCTGGGAGAGAAACACACTGTACACAGGGACACTTGTTACAGAGTCTAACTCCACACCGGGAGAGACACAAACTGTACACAGGGACATTTGTTACAGGGTCGGCCTCCTCACTGGGAGAGACACACACTGTACACAGGGACACTTGTTACAGGGTCGGCCTCCTCACTGGGAGAGACACACACTGTACACAGGGACACTTGTTACAGGGTCGGCCTCCTCACTGGGAGAGACACACACTGTACACAGGGACACTTGTAACAGAACCTGACTCCTAACTGGGAGAGAAACACACTGTAGACAGGGACACTTGTTACAGAGTCTGACTCCTCACTGGGAGAGACACACACTGTACACAGGGACACTTGTTACAGGGTCGGACTCCTCACTGGGAGAGACACACTGTACACAGGGACACTTCTTACAGAGTCTAACTCCACACTGGGAGAGACACACACTGTACACAGGGACACTTGTTACAGAGTACAACTCCTCACTGGGAGAGACACAAACTGTACACAGGGATACTTGTTACAGGGTCGGACTCCTCACAGGGAGAGGCACACACTGTACATAGGGACACTTGCTACAGAGTCTAACTCCGCGCCGGGAGAGACACACACTGTACACAGGGACACTTGTTACAGGGTCGGACTCCTCACTGGGATAGACACACTGTACACAGGGACACTTGTTACAGATACTAACTCCACACTGGGAGAGACACACACTGTACACAGGGGCACTTGTTACAGAGTACAACTCCTCACTGGGAGAGACACACACTGTACACAGGGATACTTGTTACAGGGTCGGACTCCTCACAGGGAGAGACACACACTGTACACAGGGACACTTCATACAGAGTCCGACTCCTCACTGGGAGAGACACACACTGTACTCAGGGACACTTGTAACAGTGTCTGACTCCTCACTGGGAGAGACACACACTGTACACAGGGACACATGTTACAGAGTATAACTCCACGCCGGGAGAGACATACACTGTACACAGGGACACTTGTTACAGAGTCCGACTCCTCACTTGGAGAGACGCACACTGTACACAGGGACACTTG
Source organism: Somniosus microcephalus (assembly GCF_052327205.1). Lineage (NCBI taxonomy): Eukaryota > Metazoa > Chordata > Chondrichthyes > Squaliformes > Somniosidae > Somniosus > Somniosus microcephalus. The sequence continues at coordinate 51,263,055 of NW_028225180.1, read as the reverse complement.
TTACAGAGTCGAACTCCACACTGGGAGAGACACACACTGTACACAGGGACACTTGTTACAGATTCTAACTCCACACTGGGAGAGACACACACTGTACACAGGGACACTTGTTACAGAGTACAACTCCTCACTGGGAGAGACACACTGTACACAGGGACACGTGTTAGAGAGTCTAACTCCACACCGGGAGAGACACACACTGTACACAGGGACACTTGTTACAGAGTAAAACTCCTCACTGGGAGAGACACACACTGTACACAGGGACACTTGTTACAGATTCTAACTCCACACTGGGAGAGACACACACTGTACACAGGGACACTTGTTACAGAGTACAACTCCTCACTGGGAGAGACACACTGTACACAGGGACACGTGTTAGAGAGTCTAACTCCACACCGGGAGAGACACACACTGTACACAGGGACACTTGTTACAGGGTCAGACTCCACACTGGGAGAGACACACACTGTACACAGGAACACATGTTACAGAATCTAACTCCACACCGGGAGAGACACACACTGTACACAGGGACACTTGTTACAGAGTCGGACTCCTCACTGGGAGAGACACACACTGTACACAGGGACACTTGTTACAGAGTCTAACTCCACACCGGGAGAGACACACACTGTACACAGGGACACTTGTTACAGGGTCGGACTCCTCACTGGGAGAGACACACACTGTACACAGGGACACTTGTTACAGGGTCGGACTCCTCACTGGGAGAGACACACACTGTACACAGGGACACTTGTAACAGAACCTGACTCCTAACTGGGAGAGAAACACAATGTAGACAGGGACACTTGTTACAGAGTCTGACTCCTCACTGGGAGAGACACACACTGTACACAGTGACACTTGTTACAGGGTCGGACTCCTCACTGGGAGAGACACACTGTACACAGGGACACTTGTTACAGAGTCTAACTCCACACTGGGAGAGACACACACTGTACACAGGGACACTTGTTACAGGGTCGGACTCCTCACTGGGAGAGACACACAGTGTACACAGGGACACTTGTTACAGAGTGCAACTCCTCACTGGGAGAGACACAAACTGTACACAGGGATACTTGTTACAGGGTCGGACTCCTCACTGGGAGAGACACACACTGTACATAGGGACACTTGTTACAGAGTCTAACTCCACGCCGGGAGAGACACACACTGTACACAGGGACACTTGTTACAGGGTCGGACTCCTCACTGGGAGAGACACACTGTACACAGGGACACTTGTTACAGATACTAACTACACACTGGGAGAGACACACACTGTACACAGAGGCACTTGTTACAGAGTACAGCTCCTCACTGGGAGAGACACACACTGTACACAGGGATACTTGTTACAGGGTCGGACTCCTCACTGGGAGAGACACACACTGTACATAGGGACACTTGTTACAGAGTCTAACTCCACGCCGGGAGAGACACACACTTTACACAGGGACACTTCTTACAGAGTCCGACTCCTCACTGGGAGAGACACACACTGTACACAGGGACACTTGTTAGAGAGTCTAACTCCACGCCGGGAGAGACACACACTGTACACAGGGACACTTGTTGCAGAGTCCGACTCCTCACTGGGAGAGACGCACACTGTACACAGTGACACTTGTAACAGAACCTGACTCCTGATTGGGATTGAATCACACTGTAGACAGGGACACTTGTTACAGAGTCCGACTCCTCACTGGGAGAGACATACACTGTACACAGGGACACTTGTTACATAGATACATAGATACATAGAAGATAGGAGCAGGAGTAGGCCATTCGGCCCTTCGTGCCTGCTCCGCCATTCGATGAGATCATGGCTGATCCTTTAATTCAGTATCCCGTCCCCGCCTTCTCTCCGTAACCCTTAACCCCTTTTGCCCGTAGAAATATATCTAATTCCCTCTTAAATATATTTAATGAGCTGGCGTACACTGCCCTCTGTGGCAATGAGTTCCACAGGTTCACCACTCTCTGAGTGAAGAAATTCCCCCTCATCTCTGTCCTAAATGGTTTAGCCCTTATCCTTAAATTATGTCCTCTAGTTCTGTTCTCACCCGCCAAGGGAAACATTCCTTCTGCATCCAGTCTGTCTAGACCTGTCAGAATTTTATACACTTCTATGAGGTCCCCTCTCAATCTTCTAAACTCCAGTGTGTACATCCCTAAACTACATAGTCTCTCCTCATAGGTCATTCCCGCCATTCCTGGTATCAGCCTGGTGAATCGCCGCTGCACCCCCTCCATGGCAAGAACATCCTTCCTCAGATGAGGCGACCAAAACTGTACACAGTACTCGAGGTGTGGTCTCACCAGTGCCCTGTACAGCTGCAGCAAGGTATCCCTGTTCCTGTATTCTAACCCTTTTGCTATGAAGGCCAGCATACCGTTTGCCTTCTTGACCGCCTGTTGCACCTGCATGCTCGCCTTCAGTGACTGGTGTACAAGAACACCCAGGTCTCTCTGTACTTCCCCCTCTCCCAATCTATTGCCATTTAAATAATAATTTGCCCTCCCGTTCCTGCACCCAAGGTGGATAACTTCGCACTTGTCCACATTATAGTGCATCTGCCATTTATCCGCCCAATCGCCCAGTCTGTCCAAATCGCTCTGGAGCTTCCTGGTCTCTTCCTCTGAGCCCACCCCCCCTCCTAGTTTAGTGTCGTCTGCAAATTTGGAAATGCTGCATCCGACTCCCTGATCCAGGTCATTAATGTAAATTGTGAACAGCTGGGGGCCCAGGACAGATCCCTGTGGTACCCCACTTGTTACTGCCTGCCATTCAGAAAATGAGCCGTTTATTCCAACTCTCTGTTTTCTATCTGACAGCCAGTTCCCTATCCACGCCAAAACTTTCCCCTTTATCCCATGAGCCTCAATTTTCCATGCTAATCTTTTATGTGGGACCTTATCGAAGGCCTTTTGGAAGTCCAGGTACACCACATCTACTGGCTCTCCCCCATCTATTCTACCAGTTACTCCCTCAAAAAATTCCAATAGATTAGTCAAGCACGATTTACCCTTTGTAAATCCATGTTGACTCTGTCCTATCCTGTCCCCATTTGCTAAGTGCTCCGCTATTTCATCCTTAATGATGGACTCCAGCATTTTGCCCACAACTGATGTAAGGCTTACAGGTCTGTAATTACCTGCTTTTTCCCTACCCCCCTTTTTGAATAGTGGGGTAACGTTAGCTACCCTCCAATCCATCGGTACTGTTCCCGAGTCTAATGAATTCTGAAAAATCATCCTTAGTGCATCCGCTATCTCTAGGGCCACCTCCTTCAGTACCCTAGGATGCATGTTATCAGGCCCTGGGGATTTGTCCACCTTCAATCCCTTTAGCTTCCTTAACACCATATCCTTAGAGATATTGATTTGCGTCAGTTCCTCCTTTGCCAATGTCCCTATTTTTCCCGATATCCCAGGGAGGTTTTTTGTGTCTTCCTTCGTAAAGACTGACCCAAAGTATGCATTTAGTTGATCTGCCATTTCCTTATTTCCCATTATATATTCCCCCGTATCTGACTGCAATGGACCAACTTTGGTTTTCACCAGTCTTTTCCTTTTGATATACTTATAAAAGCTTTTGGAGTTAGTTTTTATATTTTCCGCCAGCTTGTTTTCGTAAGCTATTTTGCCCCTCTTGATTATGCCCTTTGCCCTCCTTTGCTCTATCTTAAACTGTTCCCAATCTTCCGCTCTGGCGCTTTTTTTGGCTATTTTATACGCCCTATCTTTGGATTTTATGCTGTCTCTAATTTCCCCTGTTATCCACGGTTGAGTCACCTTTTTAGATTTCCTTTTATGCCAGATTGGTATAAACAATTTTTGCAATTTTGTCATTCTATCTTTAAATGTTTGCCATTGTTTATCTACCTCCAGTCCTCCCAGGAACGTTGTCCACTCAGACCTACTCAGTTCCCGTCTCATGGCATCATAATTCCCCTTGTTTAAATTCAGGACCTTAGTCTCTGAGTCAATTTCTTCACTCTCCATTTCGAGTGAGAAATCGATCATGTTATGATCGCTCTGACCCAAGGGTCCCCGTACAACAAGATTACTGATTAGTCCCTTCTCATTGCACAGTACCCAGTCCAATATAGCCTGTTCCCGAGTTGGTTCCTCGACATATTGATCCAGATAACCAGAGTCGAACTCCACACTGGGAGAGACACACACTGTACACAGGGACACTTGTTACAGAGTAAAACTCCACACTGGGAGAGACACACACTGTACACAGGGACACTTGTTACAGAGTCGGACTCCTCACTGGGAGAGACACACACTGTACACAGGGACATTTGTTACAGGGTCTGACTCCTCACTGGGAGAGACACACACTGTACACAGGTACACTTGTTACAGAGTCTAACTCCACACTGGGAGAGACACAAACTCTACGCAGGGACATTTGTTACAGGGTCGGACACCTCACTGGGAGAGATGCACACTGTACACAGGGACACTTGATACAGAATCAGACTCCTCACTGGAAGAAACACCCAGGAATACAGATTGCAATTGTCAGTTTCCCACTGCAGCCCAGACTGAGCCCCACCCTGGGTCCTTCCTGCCTGTGCATTTCCCCAGTGCCCCATTGGGGAACATTCAGCCCCGGATATCCTGCAGAAGCAGCGCTGTTGGGCCGGGTGGCTGAGTCTTGTGACCCTCTGGCTGGGCCTCTGACCTCACAATGGGAGATGATGCTCTCTCAGCTCGAGCTGGAAACCATTAAATTAAAATCAAATCATCGGCCAACAATGGTCATATAATGAGAGCAGTGACATCATCAATTGAAATGTTCACACTTCTGCACTCAGTCCGCGTCTTTTTCACCGCAGAGACTCCAGCTGATTCTTTCCATTTGAACAGAACTGATTCATCCACAGCCTGAAACAGATTAGAGATTAAACAGGAAATAAACAGATTGAATAACAGTGTAAATAACAGGAAGACTGGGGTTAATATTTCAATAATAATTACAGCCAAATATTACCCATAAAAGTGACCGAATTCTATTTATATTTTATTTCATACAGTAAACATTAACAAAAACACGCACCAGATCCACTCCAGACTCCTGCAGGTCAGTATAAGGTGGTGGAGATAGGGGACAGATCGATCTGTGAAGGAGTTTGATCCCTGGTTCAGAACCATCCGTGAGCGGTTTGTACTGAGAGCGGAGGCGAGATCCTCGGCAGAAGAATCTGTGGGACCGACCCCCCATATCCTGGGGATCAGAGAGAGAAACAACAAGAATCCAGGTAAATTACCAGTGTTTATTAATAACACTATTAGTGATACTAATAATAATGTACAGTGTTTATTAATAACACTATTACTGATAATGATAATAATGAACAGTGTTAGACATCCAGTTTTTATAAACACAATCACACACAGTCTGGTACTTACCCCAGTTTCTGTATTTTACAGTCCAGGTTCCTCAGAGCCGCAGACGGTAGTTTCACTCCTGAATCTCCCAGTTTATTTTTATTCAGGTCCAGAACCATTAGTGACCAGTTTGTACTGAGAGTGGAGGCGAGATCCTCGGAACAAAGATCTGTGAGAGCGACACCCCATAGACTGTGGATCAGAGAGAGTGAAATAACAGGAATCAGAGTAAATCCCAAGTGTTTATTAATAACACTATTACTGATACTAATATTAATGTACATTATCAGACATCCAGTTAATATTAACACAATCTCACACAGTCTGGTCCTTACAGCAGTTAATGATAGAGTAGGGACACCACCAGTAACGTTATTGCAGATTCACCACCAGTAATGTTAGAGTATAGTCACCACCGCTATTGTTACACCACCAGTAAGGTTAGAGTTGATAAACAACCAGAAATGTTATTTTCTCTCAACGGATGTTGCCTGGCCTGCTGTGTTTTTCCAGCATTTTCTGTTGTTATTTCAGAAATGTTATAGTAGTTTCACCAGCATTGATGTTAGAGTAGATTCACCACAAGTAATGTTAGAGTAGAGTCGCCACCAGTAATGTTAGCGTAGGGTCACCACCAATAATGTTAGTGTAGGTTCACCACCATTAATGATAGAGTAGAGTCACCACCACTACGGTTAGAGCTGATAAACCACCAGAAATGTTACAGTAGTTTCACCAGCAGTAATGTTAGAGTATGGTCACGACCAGTAATGTTAGAGTAAGGTCACCACCAGAAATGCTAGAGTTGAGTCACCACCAGTAACGTTACTGTAGGGTCACCTTTAGTAATGTTAGAGTAGATTCACTACCAGTAATGTTAGGGAAGGGTCACCACCAAAAATGTTAGAGTAGAGTCAACAGCATTAATGTTAGAGTAGGGTCACCACTTGTAATGTTAGAGTGCGGTCACAACCAGTAATGTTCGAGTAGGGTCACCACCAGTAATGATAGATTAGAGGCACCGCCATTAATGTTAGAGCAGGGTCACCACCACTAATGATATTGAAGCGTCACCACCACTAATGTTAGAGTAGAGCCAAGACCATTAATGTTAGAGTTGAGTCACCACTAGTAATGTTAACGTAGATTCACCACCAGTAATGTTAGAGTAGTCACCACCAGTAATGTTAGAGTAGGGTCACCATCTGTAATGTTAGAGTAGGGTCACCATCAGTAATGTTAGAGTAGGGTCACCACCATTAACGTTAGAGTAGGAGCACCAACAGTAATGTTAGAGTAGGGTCACCGCCAGGAATCTTAGATAGAGTCACCAGCAGTAATGTTAGAGTTGAGCCACCATCAGTCATTTTAGTGTAGGGTCACCACCAGAAATGTTAGAGTAGCGTCAGCACCGGTAATGTTAGAGTATGGTCACTGCCATTAATATAAGAGAAGGGTCACCACCAGTAATGTTAGAGTAGAGTCACCACCAGTAATGTTAGAGAAGAGTCACCACCAGTAATGTTAGAGTAATGTGCTCAATTAATTTGTTAGTGCTGGTTAGTCATAGACATGAGTACCCAATTGGCTTATATATCAAAGTGTTACTACATAGGTTACATATATCAAATACACTGTCATTACAAGCTGGAGAACTACCAGAGCATGTGAAATAATAAGAACATAAGGGTGTGCTGATGTATTAAACCCAATATCTCACCAGTGTGAGTTGTCCCCTGTGCTATCAATTTCAAAACCTATTCTCGAGTTGTCTTACCCCAAAACATAAAAATGTTTTAGGGAGGCATTCAGTCGCATCACGAGCTCACTGAGGCCCTCAGACACAGGGAAATGTTGTATCCGAATTGTGCCACATAATTGTGCAGCTCATACTTAAGTATCTCATTTACTGTCAGTTTCACTTGAGCATAGGTTTCGATATTATGTGAAACATGTTGGCGTTTGGGACAGGTCCTGTTAGACCCGTAAAGCACTGTAGTTGTGGTAGTAGTGACACAGGAGGCACCACCAAAACCACCTCATACTGGATTCGTACTGGTTTTTCCCATGCTCTGTTACATACAAAACACAATTATTACAATCACAGTTCAATTCAGTCTTACAATCATTTCAAGTGACATTACAGTTTAACATCGAATCAACAAATCATGGACTTAAAAGATTCTCCAGATCTCTTTTACTCGTATCTAACTTGTGGATAATTCTTACTAAACATGATTTCTCCTCAGCCCTCAATTGTCCCAATCCAAATTCCGTCTAACTCTCCACTTCAACTTCAATTTCAATCCCTCGAACAGGTACCAGTGTATTTAACTCTATTCTGATTGTTTCATTAATTAGATAGTTTCTCGATGGAGTATGTGTCAATGCTTTAAACGTTGTCTCGCTCTCTTGAGCCACATTAACCATTTCATGTCTTGCTGTTGTCAAGTAACTGAGCATGTCTGAGACCCGTTCTTCAGTGCACATTCAACATACATTCCCAGATGGTAATTCCTTCATATGTAATGAATCACATTTGTACATTCATATTGGTATCTCAATATCATGCCACACGTTTGCACCTGGGCAGGGCTGGAACCGATGTCCTAGGGGGAGTGTTTGCTAGTGCTGTGGGGGAGGGTTTAAATTAAAATGGCAGGTGGTTGGAAACCTGAGCAGGGAGACAGAGGAAAGGGAAACGAGGATAAAAGCAAAAGATAGGAAGGAGAAGAACAAAAGTGGCAGTCAGAGAAATCAACTGTTTAAATCAAACATGGCCACATTAAATAATAATTCTAATAGGTCTAAGAGCGTTAAAAAAACAAGCCTGAAGGCTTTGTATCTTAATGTGAGGAGCATTTGTAATAAGGTGGATGAATTGGCTGCGCAAATAGAGGTAAACGAATATGATTTGGTTGGGATTACGGAAACGTGGCTCAAGGATAGCCAAGACTTGGAACTCAACATCCAGGGGTATACGATATTCAGGAAAGCTAGGCAAAAAGGAAAGGGAGGTGGGGTAGCATTACTGGTTAAAGTAGGGATTAACACAATTGTAATGAAGGATATTAGCTCTGATGATGTGGAACCTGTATGGGTAGAATTGAGGAATACTAAGGGGAAAAAAACGTTAGTGGGAGTGGTATATAGACCTCCAAACAGTAAGGCGGAGGTTGGGGATGGCATTAAAAGGGAAATTAAAGAAGTGTGCAATAAGGGCACAGCAGTCATCATGGGTGACTTTAATCTACATATAGATTGGGCCAACCGAATTAGTAACAATACTGTGGAGGAGGAATTCCTGGAGTGTTTACGGGATGGTTTCCTGGACCAATATGTCGAGGAACCAATCAGAGGTCAGGCCATCTTCGACTGGGTATTATGTAACGAGAAAGGATTAATTAGCAATCTTGTTGTCCGAGGCCCCTTGGGTCGGAGCAATCATAAAATGATCGAATTCTTCATTAAGATGGATAATGAAGTAGTTGAATCAGAGACTAGGGTCCTCAATTTAAATAAAGGAAACTACGATGGTCTGAGGAGCGAGTTGGGTAGGATTGATTGGGGAATGGCACTCAAAGGGTTGATGGTGGATAGGCAATGGCAAACATTCAAAGACCGAATGGATGAGCTACAGAATTTGTTCATCCCAGTTTGGCATAAAAATAAAACAAAAAAGGTGACTCAACCGTGGCTAACAAGGGAAATTAGGGATAGCATAAGATCCAAAGAGAGGACATATAAATTGGCCAGAAAATGCAATAATCCTGAGGATTGGGAGCAGTTTAGGATTCAACAAAGGAGGACAAAGGGATTAATTAAGAAAGGGAAAATAGAACATGAGAGTAAGCTTTCAGGGAACATAAAAACTGACTGTAAAAGCTTTTATAGATATGTGAAGAGAAAAAGATTGGTGAAGTCAAGCGTAGGTCCCTTGCAGTCAGAATCAGGGGAATTTATAATGGGAAACAAAGAAATGGCAGACCAACTAAATACATATTTTTGTTCTGTCTTCACAAAGGAGGACACACATAACCTCCCAGAAATGCTGGGAACATAGGATCTGACGAAAGGGTAGAACTGAAAGAATTCAGTATTTGTAGGGAAATGGTGGTAGGAAAATTGATGGGACTGAAGGCCGATAAATCCCCAGGGCCTGATAATCTACATCCCATGGTACTTAAGGAAGTGGCCCTCGAAATAGTAGATGCATTGCTGGTCATCTTCCAGAACTCCATAGACTCTGGAACAGTACCCATGGATTGGAGGGTAGCTAAATTTACCCCACTATTCAAAAAAGATGGTAGAGAAAAAGCGGGGAATTATAGACCGGTAAGCCTGACATCGGTAGTGTGGAAAATGCTAGAGTCCATTATCTATATATATAAAACGGTATGTCTCTCTGTCTGTATTTCTGTCTCTCTGTCCGGCTATACAATCAAAAGTTATAGAGCGTACCTACACGTGTGTTACATCAAAAGAAAGCTTACGATTCCAGAATGATCATAAGCGTATTTACGTTTCGGCGAGACAAAAATTGTGCCCGCGGTATCCAAAAAACATTCAAAATTCCGCTCATTATCTGCTCATTAGCATTGAGTGACATTGAGTCGACCAATCGTACGGTCGAGCGACCCGACGGTCGACCAATCGCTGCGTGGCGGGGGCAGGGGCGGGTTCCTGGCACATGCGAGTGGGCCCTCCTAGATTCGAGTGACGGGACTTATTCTTCTGAACCGAGGTGAGTTGCCGTCATCTTGATTCCAAACTTTTCATTTCTTTTTCCCGCTTTCTGCGTCCTTAAAAAAAAATTGCTTTTAAAACACATATTGTAATTACTTTCAAAATCTTTTATCTAATCTCATTAATTTTCCTACCTATCCCCGTTTTTGCATGTAAGCCTCGAAGCCTGGGTGTCTGTTGCCAACCATGCTGGACCCTCTGCAATTGTTTTGTGGCAAGCTCCTCCCACCCCTCCCCCCTCACCCCCCACCCTCCCTTCGGTCTACCCATCCCACCACACCCTCTCCCTCCCTCCCTCACTCCGGTCTGCCCCCCTCTCCCCCCCTCCACCCTCCGGTCTCCCCCCCCATCTCACCTCCAGTCTCCCTCCCTCTCTCCCTCCCTCTGGTCTCCTCCCTCCCCCCGGTCTCCCCCCCCGGTCTCCCCCCTCCCGGTCTCCCCACCACACCCCTCCTCACCCCCTCCCTCCTCCCCCTCCCCACCCCACTACTCCCTCCCTCCTCCCCATCTCCCCCCTCCCCACCTCCTCCCCCCTCCTCTCCTCCCCTCCTCTTCTCCCCTCCCTGTCTCCCCCCTCCTTCCCCCTCCCCTCATCCCCATCTCCTCCCCTCCCCCCGTCTCCCCCCTCCCCATCTTCCCCCCTCCCCGTCTACCCCCTCCCCGTCTCCCACCCCTCCCTATCTCCCCCCATCCCCATCTCCCCGTCTCCCCACCTCCACGTCCCCGCGTCCACTGACACTGGCCGGAGCACGGGGTCTCCTGGGCGGTTGCGCCCATCTCTCTCTCTTCCCTGCACGGCGTTCTTCAAGCCGGCTCGCTTGAAGCCAACACGGGAGGGCGGGGCCATGTCAGTGCGTGGGGCAGCACGGAGCTCCGTGGAGCCATCGCCGGCTCGGGCGGTGGGGCGTGACTTTCGGGAGAGCGGAGCGCGGGCTCGGGAGGGGCGGAAGGGTTAACCCGGCAACCAGCTCTGGAGATCGGGAGGGGCGGAGGGTTACCCCGGCAACTGGGCCCGGCCATCTTTCATCCTGGCAGCAGTTCAATGTAGCGAAACAACAGGGCCATATTTGATGCTGGCGGCACGTCAATTTCCTCGTGACACTATCTTTGATCATGGCGGAACTTCAACGTGGGCCCGAACAGTGCCATCTTTAGCCTGAGCTGCCCGGTTTCTTCCTCCTTCCCTCACTGTCTCCTTCCCTCTCTCCTTCCCCCTCCCACTCCTCCTCCCCTCACTCCCTCCCTCACCCCCTCCCACCATCTCCCTCCCCCTCCCCCCCTTTCCCCCTTCCCCCTCCCCTCCTAACCCCCTCCCCCTCCCTCGCTCTCTCCCTCCTCCCCCCTCCCCCCTCCTCTCCCCACTCCCCCCCCTCTCCCTCCCCCTCCCCCGCCTTCCCCCTGCCCCCTCCCGCTCCCCCCTCCCCCTCCCCCCTCCCCCCTCCCCCCTCCCCTTCCCCCTCCCCCCTTCTCCTCCAACCCCAGTCGCTCTCTCTCTTCCCCCCAGTCGCTCTCTCTCTTCCACCCAATCGCTCTCTCTCGCTCTTCCAACAATACATGCCCTCGAAAAAGCCTCGGCACCGCCGGGCACTCCAGCTAGTAAAATATATAATAGCAGAGCACTTGGAAAGCAGTGACAGGATCGGCCAAAGTCAACATGGATTTACAAAAGGTAAAGTAGTGGAATTTTTTGAGGATGTAACTTGTAAAATAGGTAAGGGAGAACCAGTGGATGTGGTGTATTTGGACTTTCAGAAGGCTTTCAATAAAGTCCCACATAAGAGATTAGCGTCTATAATTAAGGCACATGGGATTGGGGGCAAGGTATTGACTTGGATAGAGAACTGGTTGGCGGACAGAAAGCAAAGAGTTGGAATAAACGGGATGTTTTCCGAGTGGCAGGCAGTGACTAGTGGGGTACCGCAAGGATCGGTCCTAGGACCCCAGCTGTTCAAAATATATATTAATGATCTGGACGAGGGAATTGGAGGTAATATCTCCAAATTTGCAGACAACACAAAGCTGGGTGGGAGGGTATGCTGTGAGGAGGATGTCGTGAAACTCCAGTATGATTTGGACAGGTTGGGTGATTGGGCAGAAACAAGACAAATGCACTATAATGTGGATAAATCTGAGGTTATCCACTTTGGTGGCAAAGGCAGGAAGGCAGATTATTACTTCAATGGCAATAGATTGGGAGAAGGGGAAGTGCAAAGATACCTGGGTGTTCTTGTGCACCAGTCGCTGAAGGTAAGCATGCAGGTGCAGCAGGCGGTTAAGAAGGCAAATGGCATGTCGGCCTTCGTAGCAAGAGTGTTCGAGTATAGGAACAAGGATGTCTTGCGACACTTGTACAGGGCCTTGGTGAGACCGCACCTTGAGTATTGTGTGCAGTTTTGGTCGCCTTACCTGAGGAAGGACGTTCTTGCCATGGAAGGAGTGCAGCGATGGTTCACCAGGCTGATACTTGGGATGGCAGGAATGACGTATGAGGAGAGATTGTGTCGATTGGGCATATACTCACTGGAGATTAGAAGATTGAGAGGGGATCTCAGTGAAACCTATAAAATTCTGTCAGGCCTGGACAGACTAGATGCAGGAAGGATGTTTCTGATGGCCAGGGCGTCCAGAACCAGGAGTCATCGTCTAAGGGTAAGGGGTAAGCCATTTAGGACTGAGATGAGGAGGAATTTCTTCACCCAGAGAGTGGTGAACCTGTGGAATTCTCTGCCACAGAGGGCGGCGGAGGCCAATTCATTAAATATATTCAAGAAAGAGTTGGATATATTTCTTAAAGCTAAAGGGATCAAGGGATATGGGGAGAAGCCAGGGACAGGGTACTGAATTTGAATCATCAGCCATGATCACGTTGAATGTCGGAGCGGGCTCGAGGGGCCGAATGGCCTACTCCTGCTCCTATCTTCTATGTTTTTATGTTTCTATCCGATACAAGCCTTTCTCTGGCTTTCAGGTGATCTCATCAAAAAATTGTAGTCGTCTAAAGATCTTTGTTCATCTTCCTCTGCATGGTCCTGATGTCTTGGGTGGTGGCCAGTCTATCAAAATTTTCTTAAAACGTTCATTGTTGGCAAGGACACAAATATCTCCAAGAGAAAGCGATCAATTTACCATTCTTAACTACACTTTCCTGACTTTCACTGGAAAGATTGGAAAATTCTCAATTGCTTGCGTAATTCTCCTGTTTCTATCTCACACCAACAATCACTTTCTCTCTCCATTTTACACATCCCATTAATTATCATTCATATCTCATTCATGAGCCCTGGAGGAACTTTACTGTCCAGTACAATATTTAAGATTGACAACATAGATCAAACGTTCTCACTTGGTCCAAGTTATTAACATTTTTTATTTATCATTATTTCAGAGGATCGTTTATTTTCCCAAAAGTAACGCAATATATAGTGCCTAAGTCCATTTTGTTATTTCAAAATTATCACAAAATCCAAACTGCAGTATTATTGTACTGACAAGTTTTGTCAATGTTCAATTTCATTTCTATCACTTTATCTTCCGTTTCCAATTTCAGAAATGAGTGATTCCCAGGCTAGGTGGTTTATACAGTGTTTTAACATTAGAGGCAGTAATGCAGCAATTAGTTTGCAAGGAAACTTTCATATAAGAAAAGAAAGAAGGGAATCCATTGTGACTCTGCTTAGAGCCCAAAGGGTTAATTTATCAAATCATAATTTTCCTTCTGTCACTTTGGGGAAATATTAAATTAAAATTAAGAATCTTAACTGTAATAATGACCAATATCTTTAAATTTCATACTTAAATTTTTGCTTGGTGAACTTAAACAGTTGTCAGTGGAAAGGGTTAACTCCTTTGCAGGTTTTTAGAAGGTGGAGTGAAACATTGTCAGACGCACGCAATTCTGTCACTTTCTGTAAATTAAAAAAAACTTTCCTGATCGAAAAAGACAGTTGTGATTTCACACTTTACTTTAACTAAACATGAACAGAACAGATAAAACAAAACAAAAAAGCACATTCTTGCAGAAAACAGTAAATTACGTCATATTTCTTATTGTCCTTTCTTCAGATGGCTTTCCAAAATACTGTAAAAACATTGGCCTAGAAATTCAGTGGGCCTTGCACCCACTTAGCGCCAAAAGAAGTCTTCTGCGCCGGCGGGGTTGGTAGCACGGAAATTGAGTGCAGCGTTAATGGCGGCGGTAGCCGGTAGTGCTGCGCCGGCACCGATGAAGTCATCGGTGTGCGCAGTGCCCCGGTTCTGCCCCGATGCCGGCCCGACGCCCATATTCAGTTGCGGCCGCCTCTTCCACAGCGGCCGCAAACAACGTTCATGATACACGGCCTTCATGCAGCATTAGTGGGGCGCATAAAGGTGGAGGTGCGGCCGGCCGCTTTTTCGGCGGCCGCCTGCCCACACCTCCCTCCCCGGCCTCCTACACCACCCCCCCCGCGGCATTGGTAGCTGATTCCCGTGAGCCCGGCACTTCTCCGTGGTGCTGGGCTCATTTGCCGGCAGAATCCAGCGGCGATCTCACGGCTGCAGGGTGCTCCTCCTTAAGAGAAGGAGGAGGCCTGCAGTACCCCAGCCTGCCGCACCACATCGGGTGGCGCAGCAGCAGCTGGAGCGCTGAAATTCACTTTCAGCACCCCAAGCGGAGGCGGGCACACCCTGGAACAATGCCCGGTTCTGACTTGGGGCGCTAAAAGTGAATTTCTGGCGGGCGCAACGGGCTCCGGGCGCTGCGCACACTTTTGGCCGCAACTGAGCTGGCGGGGCCATACCTAATTTCTAGGCCATTGCATATAACTAGGAAAAAATTAGTTTCTCACATTTAAACAAATCAAATCAAAATGCTTTGTAAAATTTTACCATAGCAACCACAACTCCAAGGTTAAATATTAGGCTGAAACATAATCTTTTGTTAAACAAACTTTTTGTTGTTCTTTTCAGTTTTAACACACCAGCTTAACTTAAATTATAGTTCAAAGTTTTTTTTTCAATTATTGGGGCACAATCTTAGTCGCACATTCTTAGGGCTAGATTTTCAGTCGCTTCTGCCAGCAGTTAGCGCCTTAAGAGAAGTGTTTTTCGGGCGCTAGGCGTGTAGCGCCCGGGCGCAGCGCAGTTTGCACCCCGCCCCAAATTAAGTTGCCCGTTAGCGCTGGCGCAAAGTTTAGCGCCCGCCCGGATGCGCGCGCAGAAAATGACGTCACATCCTCGTGCAACGCCCTTTGTTCACCCCGATTCCAAACTTCAGTCGACCGCCCCATTGTGCGGCTGGCGGCCGGAGCGTTTGGAAAAAGGAACGCAACACAACCAGCGCGGGCCCCGGGGGGCGCAAATTAAAGGGGACGTACTCTCCAGTATAAAGGCCAGCCTTTTTTCAGAAAACACTCTTGTGCAACGCATTTCTGGAGACACAACAAGGAGGATAGCTAACTGGTTTCAAGCAGCAAGAGCCAGGTATTTTTGGACTCAGGCCAGAGCGCTGCAAGTGGCCTTTTGGAAATTAGAGTGTTTGCCAGGACTTGATGGGGGTTGCATGGGGTGCCAACGCAGAGCTGCAGCTCCATGTCCGTAGGGCTCGCAGACGCATTGTGAGAGGGGCAGCCCTGGCTCGAGGCAGAGGGGGCTACAGGCGTTGGCCACGTAGGCCTTACCCAGTCAGGCTATACCACCAGCAGCGCTCCTACCTAAACATGAGTGCCGCGCGATGTGTTAAAAGACTCCGATTCCGAAAGGAGGTGATTGCAGAGATCTGCCACTTGCTTCGCCGAGATCTGCGGCCAAAGCTCAGGTGCAGGACGTCTCTGTCGGTGGAAGTGAAGGTGACGGTGGCATTGAACTTCTATGCCACCGGCTCCTTCCAATACGCTGCTGGGGACATAGCAAACATCTCCCAGTACGGCGCGCATCGCTGCATCCACCAGGTGACCGAAGCACTGTTCAGAAGGAGAAGCCAATTCATCTCCTTCCCCATGGCCCTGGAGAGCCAGCATCAGCGCGCATTGGGATTTTCCAGACTCGGGGAATTCCCCTTGGTGCAGGGCGCCATTGACTGTACGCATGTGGCTTTGCGGGCCCCTCTGGAGCATGGCGAGCAGTATCACAACAGGAAGGGCTACCATTCTCTGAATCTGCAGCTGGTCTGTGACCACAAGCAGCGCATCATGGCAGTCAATGCCAGCTTCCCAGGCAGCAGCCACGATGCCTTTATCCTGCGGCAGAGTACTGTGCATGACATGTTCCAGGCACAGCCTCCCCCAAGAGGATGGCTACTCGGGGACAAAGGCTATCCTTTGTGCACCTGGCTCATGACCCCGCTCTGCGCGCCCAGGACCGCTGCTGAAGAGGCCGACAACGAGAGCCATCAAACCACCCGCAACATCATCGAGCTAACTATTGAGGTCCTCAAGCAGCGGTTCCGCTGCCTTGATCGCTCCGGAGGAGCTCTCCAGTATTCGCCGGACCAGGTCTCCCAATTTGTGGTGGTTTGCAGCATGCTACACAACCTGGCTATCCGCAGGACTCAGGCACTGCCACCTGACGTTGGACCAGCACCTCAGGAGGAGGAGCAGGAGGAGCATGAGGAGGAGGAGGAGGAGGAACAGGAGTACGTTCCCAGGAGGGAGCGACCAGATCCAAGGGCCGCACGATGCCACCTTATTACACGGTACTTCTAAGCCCCCTGTCAGGGAATGGCCAGGGGCCATGAGGGAAGATGAATGCAGCCGCTCCGCAACCCCTCAGCCGGCGAAGCCAACAAACACTAAGAAGAAAAACCATGGAGACTGCATGAATAAAGATAATTTTTTATTACACAAAAATGAAAAGCCCTTCCCACATGAATCCCCAAAAACAATAAACGGGCCCCAAAAAAAGCCCAACAAACGACTCACACCCACAAACTGGGGAGGAGTCACTCCACCTTTCTTCAAACCGGGCCTCAACGTCGGCCTAACGCAAAAAATAAGCCCTCCAACAACACAACCATGGGCAAAATAAAGATGGCCACCGCCATATAAAAGGAAAGCTGTGCACACCCTCTACTGAGTGGCCCGCGAGGGCGAGACCTAGCCCAGACTTTTGCCTCCCCTGCCCGGCCTGCTGCTCCTTCGCAAGCTCTGCCCAGTGGCTGCTGCGAGGCTGGGGGAAGGTGCCTGAGGCTCAGATGCCCTTCTGCCAGATGCCACTGGGGGGCGGCCTTCATGGCGTTTGGGCCTCGAGGGGCCGTCTGCTGAGTGGCGCACCTGAGCCTGGCCACCATCAGCTGCAGCCGCTTGCCCTTGATGCCCCAGTGGGGGAATGGCGGCGACGGATGGCGCAATGTGGGCCAGCTGGCGTGTGGGATGCGCTGGCTGGTGCTGTGGCACGGTGGCACTCGGCCGGGCCCGCACTGCAGGATCCGCAACAATCAGCCGAGGGGCGGCTTGCTGGGATGGTCCAGCGCGGCGGCTGCCCTGGCGATGCCTGCCTCAGACAGCGCGTGTGGCAGCAGTGAGTGCCCCTGTGGTCCTGGTGTGCGCGCGCCTCACAGCCGTCAGGGTCTTGACGGCATCAGTCAGCAAGCGGCCACTCGCGGCAGTTGCTGCCCCAAACTCGCGCACACTGCTCGCCAGCGACGCGATGGCCTCAGGCATGCGCCCCGCCACGCTCATGAGCTCCGTGTGGCGCCGGTCCGAATCCTCGGCCATCTTATCCAGCTTCCGCACCTCCTCCGAGGTGAAGGTGTCCGGACTGGAGTCGCGACTCTCCCGCTGGGGAGGAGGGGGCCGAACTAGGGGATCCTTGCCGCGTTGGTGGCGGCGAGTGTGCCGAACAGCAGCACTCCCCTCTGCTCCTTCCCCCCTTTGGGGGGAAGGCCGTGGGCCACGTGCACGGCTCCTGGGTGGCTGGACGCCACTGGTCCCAGAAGCTACATTGCCCTGCGACAGTTCCTCCAGGCACTCGTCCAGTGAGGAGGTGTCAAGCATTTCCTCCTCTCCTGCGGGACGTGACTGTTCCCCCGAAGGTCCGGCTTGCTCCTCCTCCTCCTCCTGGTCGGAGGTGCTGTCACTGGCAGCTTCAGGGTCCTGGTCGTCACCAGCTGAAAGCATAATGCACAAGAGTAGCTTCAGAGTGAGGAGACGGCGTCAGCGAGGGAGTTAGGACTGGTGGCATTCAGCGCATTGGTGGGACAGTGGCAAAGGAGGTAGCTCGGATGGGCTAGTGCGACACGAGAGGGCCAATAGGCGAGGTCCTTACCATTGCCGGGCAGTGGAGAGTTGGATACTCTGCATGCTGTGGGGACAATCACACGGGCTCCCATGAGCACACACACGCGCTCCTCCAGCCGAGTAAGCTTCTGCAGCTTGGCGCGGCCACCCCTGGCACGCGCCTGGCGATTAAACGCTACTTTAGCCTGCAAGAGAAAGAACGGGCTGTAAGTGCGCAGTGAAGCTCTGATGTAGTGTGCACTGCCTCCCATGGTGGAATAGCTTGGACAGAGTGAAGCCCTGATGTAGTGTGCACTGCCTCCCATGGTGGAATAGCTTGGACAGAGTGAAGCCCTGATGTAGTGTGCACTGCCTCCCAAGGTGGAATAGCGTGGACAGAGTGAAGCCCTCCTGTAGTGTGCGCTGCCTCCCTGGGTGGAATAGCGTGGACAGAGTGAAGCCCTGATGTAGTGTGCAATGCCTCCCATGGTGGAATAGCATGGACAGAGTGAAGCCCTGATGTAGTGTGCACTGCCTCCCATGGTGGAATAGCGTGGACAGAGTGAAGCCCTGATGTAGTGTGCACTGCCTCCCATGGTGGAATAGATTGGACAGAGTGAAGCCCTGATGTAGTGTGCACTGCCTCCCATGGTGGAATAGCTTGGACAAAGTGTAGAGTGCCGAATGGCCATGTGATGCTCATGACTGTCCCAATGCTGCTGGCTGAGGGCTGGCCAATAGGACTTTCAGCTCCCTTTGCCCATCATGTCAGGTGTACATGCAAGAATGAGGAGGAGACTGGAAAGGCTACTCACCTTCACAATCCTGGTCAGATCGTTGTATTTTTTACGACATTGTTTGTGGGTCCTGGGGGCATCGCCGGTGAACGTCACACTCTGGGCGATCTGCTTCCAGGCTTTGGTGTGGTCATGGTGGGTTGGATTCCTCCCACTCTCTGGGAACAAGATCTTGCGCCTCACCTCCAGAGCTGTGACCATTATGTCCAGATCACCCTCTGAGAAGTGCAGGGCACGCTGACGGGCCTTCTCTGGCGTTGCCATGACTCCCTGGGGCTGAGCAGCAGTGTTGAGGCCTCTTTGCAAGGCTGCAGTGTGCAGGGCGTGGCAGCAGACCAATTCGTCCCTTCCCCCTTTAAGAGCTGGTCGGCGCCATGGGGTCTGCTGTCAGTCCAAAAATGACCACACCCGCGCTGCGCCCCGCCTGGGCGCTATCCCTCTGGACCGCCAGCTTAGCGCCTAAAGATAGGAGTGGAATGCCTCTTTTAGCGCTCCACCAATCTCTTACGGCGAAGCCACTGAATTTCCGGCAACGGGGCGCTACTTTGGGGTGGGCGCTAACTTCGGGCGGGCGCTAAGGTTAGCGCCCCAAAACTGTCTATACTGAAAATCTAGCCCTTAAACTTCCAAAATCCAAGAAAAGACAATAATGTTTAAACACCTTTAACCGAGAAGTGGGTTGAGCGAAACCACACATAACAGAATCTTTCTTTTAAAGACAGACTTTTCAGACAAAAGAAATACTGTAACTTCTTAAACATTCATAGTCAGGAAAACATTCACATTTTAACACACATTTTCATACAAACTGAAATTCCAGCCTTTTTTAAGGTTCCTTTCACTCAACAAATCTAGGGGGAGAAATTCAGTATCGCCCCGTTTGGGGCACTAGTCTTGGGGATGCACAAAGTTTTGTGCCAGGTGCAATTTAGCGCCACCTCGAGTGATATTGGGTTGCAGCGCCCCTGAAGGTGATTGCAGCGCTAAATCAGGTGCTGCACGGTTCTCTTACAGCACAAACCCGGCGGCGCAACTAATTTCACAGCGGCGGGGAGCAGTGCAGGTGCTTTGAATAATCAATTTCCCCGAGACACACTGGCGCTGGCCAGCTCTTAAAGGGGCGGGTCATCAGCCACGGGCACAGAGGATAGCCCTGGTCCCCGAGAAGCCAGCCTCCTGGGTGAGCCGAGGCCTCGAAAAGATCTGCAACAGAAGTCTGGCGCAGGATGAAGGCATCGTGGCTGCTGCCTGGGAACTGCACATTCACTGCGAGGATCAGCTGTCGGTGGTCACAGACCAGCTGGACATTCATGGAATGGAACCCCTTGCGGTTGCGGAACACCTCTGGATTCTCTACAGGCGCCCGCAAAGCCACATGCGTGCAGTCAATGGCACCCTGCACAATGGAGAAGTCCGCTATTGCAGCGAAGCACTCTGTGCTCCCCCCGCTGCTTGTCCGGGATCATTGGGAAGGAGATGTACTGCCGCCTCCTTTTAAACAGGGCATCAGTCACTTGATGGATGCAGCAATGTACCACAAACTGCGAGATGTTGGCTATGTCCCCAGTTGCGGCCTGAAAGGAGCCGCTTGCGTAGAAGTTTAGGGCAACAGTCATCCTCACAACTACCGACAGTGATGTCCTGCACCTTATCTGAGGCTGCAGATCTGGCTGAAGCAGGTGGCACAGCTCAGTGGCCACCTCCTTTCTAAAGTGCAGCCGTCTGATACACTGCTCCTGCAGCATGTTCATGTAGGGAAATTGCTGTCGGAAAACCCTGGCAGCGTAATGTCTGGTGTGGCGACGTCTGTTGGCCCTCTTCTGTCTGGCCATGCCCGCCCCACTCTCCCTGCGTCTCTGCCCTTTCCAGATGATTCAGCAGCAGGACGTTCCCCTCCAATGCAGCCCCCATAATAAGTGCCCACAGGAAGGTTCCCCGTTGTCAAGGCTCACCAACAGCAGGGTGATGATCAGAAGGCTGAAGATCGTCTGCCTGCGCTGGCTCAGTGGTCAAATGGCTCTCAGTGTGCAGCTCAGCAACTCTTTGTAGCTCTCGAGCAAGTTGTGCTCCAAAAATGGCTGCCACTTTTAAACCACACCAGTCCCCTTTAAATAACGATCCTCCAGCCCGAGAGCGACTTGGTAAGGTTAGCGCCAGATGCTTCGGAGGGGGGCGCCACTGAATTTCCTGTCCGGGGCACCCAAAAGGCATTGCACACTCAAATGACGTCATAATCTGCTTACGCCCATGAGCGGGTGCTAAGATTTAGCGCCGGCGTTAAATGCATGCTCAATATGGGGCGAGGCGCTGGGCGCCCTGCGCCCACCCGGAAATTGGCTAGCACCCCACTTCTCGGCCTCTTCAGGCGCTAATCGGTGGCGCTAACAATCGAATTTCTACCCCCATCACTTTTTCAAAGGGGACTCGGTCTCCTTTGATTCAATGTTCTGTCAATAATACCTGCACTTCCTCCGCACAGGCGCCTGTCCAACTTACACTTGTATGCATTAACACAGCTTTTACTATCCATTTGGTGATTTTGATAACAGGCCTCTAACATCAATTAATATTGGAGGGGAATTCATGGGCACTCCCCACGGGGTTTATCCCCCCTCAAGAGCAGCAGCTTATCAGGAAGCAACTTTCAAGTACTGATCTATTACACAATACCAGCCATTTTGTTTTGTCCCATCTGAAGGGTGCCAATTTGTAAGATCTTAATGATCTCTGAGTTCTTGGACAAGACACCAATAGGCAGCAGCCAGTATGTTTGAGCAATAGATCAACATTTATTAAGCGTAGCTGGAGTGCCCGGCAATGCCGAGGCTTTTTCGAGGGCATGTTGTTGTTGGAAGAGAGAGAGAGAGCAACTGGGGGGAAGAGAGAGAGCGACTGGGGACGGAGGGGGGAGGGGGAGGGGGTGGAGAGGAGGTGGAATGGGGGAGGGGGGAGGGTGGGAGGGGGGAGAGGAGGGTGATGGGGTGGGGGGGAGGGGGAGGGGGAGTGGGGAGAGGAGGGGGGATGGGGGAGTGGGGGGAGGGGGAGGGGGGAGAGTGGGAGGGGGAGGGGGAGGGGGAGGGGGAAGGAGGAGGGAGGGGGAGGGGGAGGAAGGGGAAGGGGAGGAGGAGGAGGGGAGGGGGAAGGGGAGGGGGAGGGGGGAGGGGAGGGGGAGAGGAGGGGGAGAGGGCGAGGAGGAGGGGGGAGTGAGAGTGGGGGAGGGAGCGGGATGGGGGAGGGAGAGGGCTGGGGGAGGCAGGGGGGAGGGAGGGAGTGAGGGTAGGAGAAGGGGGGAGGGGGAGGGTTTAGAGGGGTAGGGAGAGAGGGAGAGGGGGGAGGGAGAGGGGAGGGGGAAGGAGAGAGGGAAGGAGACAGTGAGTGAAGGAGGAAGAAACTGGGCAGCCCAGACTAAAGATGACGCTGTTCGGGCCCACATTGAAGTTCTGCCATGATGAAAGATGGCGTCACGAGGAAATTGTCGTGCTGCCAGGATCAAATATGGCGCTGTTGTTTCGCTACATAGAACTGCTGCCAGGATGAAAGATGGCGGGGCCCAGTTGCCGGGGTAACCCTCCTCCCCCAATCTCCAGAGCCGGTTGCCGGGTTAACCATTCCCCCCTTCCAAGCCCGTGCCCCACTCTCCCAACAGCCCCGCCCCCCCGCCCAAGCCAGCGATGGCTCCGCGGAGCTCCGTGCCACCCCACGCACTGACATGGCCCCACCCTCCCGAGTTGGCTTCAAGCGAGCCTGCTTGAAGACCGCCGAGCGGGGAAGAGAGCGAGATAGGCGCAACCGCCCAGGCGACCCCATGCTCCCACCTGAGTCAGTGGACGTGGGAGCAAAGAGACGGGGGGACGGGGGAGACCAAAGGGGGGTGTGGGGGGTGAGGTGGTGGGAGGAGCTTGCCACGAAACAATTGCCTAGGGTCCAGCATGGCTGGCAACAGACGCCCAGGCTTCGAGGCCTACCTGCAAAACGGGGAAAGGTAGGAAAATTAATGAGATTAGATAAGCTTTCTTTTGATGTAACGCATGTGTAGGTACGCTCTGTAACTTTAGAGTGTATAGCCGGACAGACACACAGAAGGACAGACAGAGAGACAGACAGATAGACAGATAGACAGAAAAACAGACAGACAGACAGACAGATCTATCTTTTATATAGATGGGTGTAGTGGGGGGAGGGGTGGAGAGGGGAATGGGGGTAGCGGGGAGGAGGGGGGAGGGGAGGGAGGAGGGAGGGGAGGAGGGTGGAGGGGGGAGGGGTGGGAGGGGTGAAGGGGGGGAGGGGAGAGGGAGGGGGAGGAGGGAGGGGGAGGGGAGGGGGAGAGTGGGGGAGGGGAGGGGGAGAGTGGGGAAGGGAGGGGTAGAGGGGGGAGGGGAGGGGGAGAGAGGGGGAGGGTAGGGGGAGAGGGGGGAGGGGAGGGTGAGGGTGAGGGGGGGAGGGGGAGGGGGGCAGATGGGGAGGGGGAGAGGGAGGGTTGGAGGGGAGAGGGAGAGGTGGTGAGTAGAGAGGGAGGGAGGGGGATGGAGGAGGAGGGGAGGGGGATGGGGGGAGAGGAGGGGAGTGGTGGGGGTGGTGGTGGAAGGAGGGGTGGAGAAAGGGAGGGGGAGCCAGCAGACACTCTCCCCTCTGCCGGCGATGGCTCCGCTGAGCTCCGTGCTGCCCCATGCCCTGACATGCCGAGCGCAGCGCCCCGGTCAGCCCGAGCCCAGCCCTCCCGAGGCCGGGCCTGAGGCGGCTGGAGACTGCCGATTGCTACTGGCCAGGCCCGGTTGCCTTGGTAACCTTCCTCCCCTCTCCGCCTGCCGATCTCCGGGACCGGTCCCGGGCATGTGTGGCTTGAGACGGCCGATTGCGGCTGGCGAGCACGGTTGCCAGGGTAACCCTCACCACTCCCGCTCCCCCTCCCCTCCCGAGCCCCCACCGCTAACCTTCTCGCCTCCCTCTGGCCGCGCTCTGTGTGGAGGTGTGCATTCGTCGTGCAGCGAATGAAGCGCGAGGAGCTTGCAGTGAGCCCAGCCAGTCTTTACCAAGATGGTTGGCCGCTTGTTCGGAATCGGGCCCAGTGCGGGGGTGAGGGGTGGGAGGAGCTTGCCACAAAACAATTGCCTAGGGTCCAGCATGGCTGGAAAAAGACGCCCAGGCTTCGAGGCCTACCTGCAAAAATGGCGAAAGGTAGGAATATTAATGAGATTAGATAAAAGATTTAGAAAGTAATTAACTGTCTCTTAAAACAATATGGCCTAGAAATTCGGTTGGTAGCGCCAATGATTAGTGCCTAAACAGCCCAAGAATTGGGGCGTTACCCAATTTTCAGGTGGGTGCAGTGAAAATAGTGCCACCTCCCATATTGAGTATCCTTTTAGCGCCGGCGCTAACTCTTTTCGCTCGCCCACGGGCGCAGGATGATCATGACATCATTTCAGTGTGCAACGCCTTTTTGGCGCCACGGACCGGATATTTGGTGGCGCCCGCAACATTTTCGCCTGGCGCTATTAGTGACAGTTGGATTGAGCGTTCCCAGACCCTTCTCGGACTCGGGGGGCGCTATTTAAAGGGGACAGCTCTAGTATAAAAGCTGCAGCCATTTGGGCTGGCCATTCTGATCGTTGCTGGAGAGAGTTGCAGACCTTCTGTTGGACAGTAATTTTCTCATTGAGCCTTCGGTGGCACTGGCACTGGCAGCTTGAGGGCCCGGCTCCCAAGCTGGTGATGCAGCATCTGAAAGCATGGAGGTGGAAGAGTGGCTTTAGCAAAAGGACAGCTTGGCAGCAAGGGATGCCAGATTGTGGCAAGGCTATGACATGGGTCCACAGTGAGTAAGCATGCTGGCGGGGGGAACAAGTGGAAGGAGACAGTTGTAAAAGGTGAGAACATTACCATCGCTGTCGACAATGGGATCAGCAGCTGCAGTGGTTACAGGACCACTCAGACATCCTCCAAGAATCTGGTGGACTCTCTCCTCGAGATCCGTGAGAGTGATCACTTGTGGAGGTCCTCCACCGGTGCGAAGCTGGTCTTTGCCAATCATTGCCAGCTTGGACTGCAGGGGAAAGGAGGGGAAGTTACGTTACATGATGCCCTTAGTGATCATCTCATGCCCCCCATGGTGGAAGAGCTCTTACATGATGCCCTGAGTGATCATCTCATGCCCCCCATGGTGCAAGAGCCCTTACATGACGCCTTGAGTCAAATGTGCATGTGTGTGCCCAGAAAGGGCCATGGGTGCTTGCTGGCAGATGGCCAATGGGGCACAGCCCACCCTGTAGCCATAAAGTCAGGTGCAAATGAAGGGATGCAGAAGTTTGCAGAAACAGCACTCACCCTCACGACCCGAGTGAGGTCATTGAATTTCTTTCTGCGATGGACAGGGCTCCTGGTCACCATGCTGCTGGAGTAGACCCTCTGGCATACATCCCTCCAAGCTCGTTGGTAGTCCTTATGATTCGGCCTTGTGCCATTGCTTGGGTAGAGCACATCTCGCCGGTGCTCCACTGCGGCACCAATTGCTCCAGAGCCTCATTGGTGAAGCACTCTGCTCTCTGTCTTACCTTCACCATCTGGTCCCAAGTGTTTTGCGCCAGAGAAAGGCCTGCGCCGATTCTGAGGCCTGCAACGCGAAGAGAGTGGATGCTGAAGCTGACTGACCCACACCTTTAAGAGCTGGCCGGCGCCTGAAAGTCTCGTGGTCATCAGCAATTGATAGCACCTGCGCTGTGCCCGTCCGCTCCGATATTGGGTTGCGCCGGAGGTTTAGCACCTTAGGAGTCCGGTGTAATGCCTGAATTCACGCCTCAATCCCCTTTAGGGGCGATGCAACCCAATATCGCGCCAGGCGGCGATAAGTTTCGTCTGGCGATAAACTTTGCACAGCGCCAGTTCTAACGCCTCAAGCGGGGCTATACCCAATTTCTAGGCCCATGTGTTTTAAAAGGAACTATTTTTTTAAAGACGCAGAAAGCGGGAAATAGAAATGAAAAGTTTGGAATCAAGATGGCGGCGACTCACCTCGGTTCAGAACGATAAGGCCCGCCCACACAGGCACCGATTGGTCGAACGTCAGGTCAACGTAGCATAGGATTGGTCAATCGTCCCATCACTCGACTCTGGGATGGGCCACCCACCCGCATGCGCGATGAACTCACCCCCGCCACGCAGCGATTCATCGACCGTCGGGTCACTCGACCATACGATTGGTCGACCTTAATGTCACTCTAATGCTAATGAGCGGATAATGAGATGCTAATGAGCGGAATTTGGAACGTTTTTTGGATACCGCGGGTGCAATTTTTGTCTCGCCGAAACGTAAATACGCTTACGATTGTTCCGGAATCGTCAGCTTTCTTTTGATGTAATGCACGTGTATGTACGCTCTATAACTTTAGAGTGTATAGCCGGACAGACACACCGAATTACAGACAGACAGACAGAGAGACAAACAGACAGACAGACAGACAGACAGACAGATGTATTCTTTTATTTATATATATAGATAGATACAGCGTAATATACTTAATATTTGGCGATAGTTTTAATGAGTAGCTCGCAGCCCTAGGTCTCTGGAACCTCTCGGAAATGGATGACATCATCTTAAGTCTGTTCCATTGTCCTCGCAGTACATCTGTGTGAAGTTGTTCTTTGAGTATTGCGGTTTTAACCCTTTTCATATCAACAGTTCATTTGGCCAGTGTCCATATATGGTCTTTAACAAAATCACCATTTATAATTGGTTCTAATGGTCAAAATACCATTGTCACTCAGACTAAGTTAGCATCCCGCCTTTCCAGTATTTTTCCACCAACTTTGCCATGTTCAGTGTTATCTTGTTTATAGTTTTTCACCCCATTGGAATTTACTTTATCTCTTTCATTTCTAGCTTCCCTGGTACAAGGCCTTTCTATAACAAGGGCCCATATCAGCGCTGTTTCACTAGTCTTGAGGTATCCAAACCAGCTCACTTTAATCAACCAGGTAAATACCTTAACTTCCATGATCTCTCTAATTTTATGTCCTTATAATAATTATTTTTTAAATATCGTTGCAATTAGTTTTGTTAAGCGAATTCTAAGTTATACTTAGCACCATAATATGTTTTTTTTGGCAATTTAACCTTCACTCGCAGTCTGTGGCTGTTTGTTATCAAAACCTAGTCAAAACTGCTTTTGACTGTGCAGCTACATTTTGAACAAGTCTCAGCTTTTTGTTACCCAGGTGTAATTATGTGTAATATTATTTGGTCAATGGCTACACTTGAAGTTATACCTATATGATTCTCATCTACTAAATATCTCTAAATATCAGCCTTTTGTACAACCGGGACTTGGTATAGGGAGTGGACCTTCGAGGTTTGCTGATGATACTGTGGCGTACCGATCACAGAATGGACACAATCCGCTTTCCGGTCCATAGACTATAAAGCAGGCGTCATGCCTTTAAGAAGGATCACACCTTTAAGAAACTCGATCTGCAACATAGTTAAGCCCACAGCGGGGGAGGGGCAGTCGAAGCTGTGCAGTGATGAAAGAGAGTTGTACTTTGTGTAGTCTCTGACTCCATTTTGTGTTCAGCATGCAGCCTCAACAATTAAACCTTTTCTGTTGAACCACTCCGAGTTCAGTATATTTTGCTAGGAGTACGTAGACTCCTACATTGGTGACACTGACGCTCAGGACGACTCCTAAGCATAACCATGGCTGACACAAACACAGTTTCTGTGAAGCTGCTGGAATCCTGGGAGAACCAGGCCACCGCCTGGTTCCTTCAAGCCGAATTGCAATTCCGACTCCGCGGCATCACTGCCGCGCAATGATGTACGACTACCTCCTTGCCTCCTTGGGCAGCTCCACAACCACGAAAGTCTGGACAATACTACAAAACCCTCCGGAGGAAGGCAAGTACGCGCATCTCAAGGCCGCACTCATTAAAAAATTCACAGCCTCCCAATTCGTGTGCAACTGCCACCTCCTCAACATCCCGGGCCTCGGTGACTCCACGCTGTCAGACTTGCTCTCACACATGCTTGCTCTGACCTACGAGAAACCACCCAGCTCCCTCTTCCGCATGCTCTTTATCCGCCAAATACCTCCCAGCATCCGCCTGGCGATCGTGGCGTCCAGCCTCACGGACCTCGAGGCCCTGGCCGACGAAGCCGATAAGCTCCTGTCCGCCAGCTCCAACCACGCCTTCACCCCTGACCTGGCCTCTGCAGCGTCGGCGCGCACTCCACCCTCTATTGCGCGGCCACACAGCCCGGCCACGAGGCCCCCCAGGCCACCAAGTCCCCCAAGCCCTCCGACCCAGGGCTACTGCTACTTCCATACCTGGTTCGGCACACGGGCACGCCGCTGCAGCCATTCCTGCATGTTTCCAACCGCCCCCACACCGGCCTACATGACGGCCGTGGGGCAAGCAGGCGCGGTGCTGTAATTTACGGACAGCGCCTCCGGACGCCATTTCCTATGCGACACGGGCTCGCAGCACAGCATCATCCCCGCGTCCGCCCTCGAGATCCAGTGAGGCGGCCGCGGCCCTGCGCTGGCTGCCGCCAATGGCACCAACATCCGGACGTACGGCACCCGCACCGTCACCATCGACCTTGCAGGCTGCCGCTACCACTGGGAGTTTATCACTGCCAAGGAGCTCCCCCCGCTCCTCGGTGCGGATTTCCTGTGCGCCCACGGCCTGTTGGTCGACATGCCTCGGCGCCGCCTCGTTGACATGAACACCATGTCACCTGTCCCGGGTGAAATGGCCCCCTCAACCCACCAAAATGGTGTGGCAGTGCCGCGCCCGCTCAACGGACGACTGCTCATCACTCGTGGCTGAGTTCCTAGCCCTCACCAACCTGACCTTCTCCGCGAAGTTTGCTAAGCACGGGGTAGAACACTTCATCCCCACCACAGGCCCACCGGTGCATGCCCATGCCCGCAGGCTGGACCCTGCCAAGCTGGAGATCGCGCGGGCCGGGTTCGCCACAATGGAACAGCTCGGCATCATCCGCCGCTCCAACAGCCGCTGGGCCTCCCCACTCCACACCCCCACCAAACACGATGGGGGTTGGCGCCCCTGCGGGGACTACCATTGCCTAAACAATGCCACCACGCCGGATCGGTACCCCTTACCGCACATTCAAGACTTCTCGGCTAGACTGGCCGGCTGCTCAATCTTCTCTAAAGTCTACCTGGTGCGCGGTTACCATCAGGTGCCAGTCCACCCCACGGATGTTCCCAAGACGGCCATAATCACCCCTTTTGGGCTATTCGAGTTCCTCCGAATGCCCTTCGGCCTCAAAAACGTGCCCCAGGTCTTCCAGCGGCTCATGGACTTGGTCCTCCGGGACCTGAAGTTCCTCTTTGTCTACCTGGATGACATCCTGGTAGCTAGTTCCTCCAAGCAGTAACACATTGAGCACCTCCACACCCTGTTCCAGCTGCTCAGTGAGCACAGGCTCATCATCAGCTCAGCCAAGTGCCAATTCGGCCTCAGCAGGATCGAATTCCTTGGCCACCACATCACGCAGGACGGAGCCATTCCGCTGCCCGCCAAGGTGCAAGCCGTCCAGCAATTCCCCAGGCCTACCACCATCAAAGGCCTCCAGGAGTTCTTGGGGATGATCAACTTTTACCGCCGCTTCATTCCCGGAGCGGCCTCCCTCATGCGGCCCCTTTACGAAGGCCTCCGGGGTAAGAAAGACAGAATGGCTCACCTTTCGCGGGCTTTTTCTTTCACAGCTGGTGCAGTTGGGAGAGCAGGAGGCCAGTAACTCTTATATAGGTGGAGCTGTTGCTAAACCCGAAACACTACAGTGTAGTGTCTCCCACCCTTCCACCTCCTCTAACCTTTTAGGGGTTAGGGGAAGTTGAAAAGGTAGGTTCAATTTATTTTATTTCAGGAGCCTAACCTAGGTGGAAAAGGTTCCAGGACAGGAGGCGGCAGTGAAAATACAACACCAGAAAACAGGTAGGTGACTGGTTGGTGAGTACTTTCACAAACTTATTCTAAGTAGAATTCAATAATTAAGCTAAATCGTAGTAAATAAAAGGGTATTGTAAGGGTTAAGTCATGGAAGGGCAGCTCGGACCCGTGTCATGCTTCTCCTGTGCCATGTGGGAAATCAGGGACACTGTCCCTGACAACTATGTGTGCAGGAAGTGTGTCCAGCTGCAGCTCACTCACTCTGGAGCATACGCGATGCTGAGGATGTTGTGGATAGCACATTCAGTGAGTTGGTCACACCGCAGGTAAAGGCTAGCTCAGACAGTAAATGGGTGACCAAAAGGCAGGGTAAAGGCAGGATGGTAGTGCAGGAGTCACCTGCGGTTATCTCCCTCCAAAACAGGTTTACCGTTTTGGGTACTGTTGGGGGAGATGACTTATAAGGGGAAGGCACCAGCAGCCAGGTTCAGGGCACCATGACTGGCTCTGCTGCACAGAAGGGCGGGAAAAAGAGGGATAGGGCTATAGTGATAGGGGATTCAATTGTAAGGGGGATAGATAGGAGTTTCTGTGGCCGAGACCAAGACTCCAAGATGGTATGTTGCCTCCCTGGTGCAAGGGTCAAGGATGTCTCGGAGCGGGTGCAGAGCATTCTGAAGGGGGAGGGGGATCAGCCAGTTGTCGTGGTACATGTAGGTGCCAACGATGTAGGTAAAAAGAGGGAGGAGGTCCTACAAGCTGAATTTAGGGAGTTAGGAGCTAAATTGAAAAGTAGGACCTCAAAGGTAGTAGTCTCTGGATTGCTACCAGTGCCACGAGCTAATAAGTTTAGAGAGAGTAAGATAGATAAGCTAAATACGTGGCTTGAGCAGTGGTGCAAGGGAGAGGGATTTAAATTCTTGAGGCATTGGAACCAGTTCTTGGGGAGGAGTGACCTGTACCAAGGGGACGGTCTACACCTGAACTGTGAGGGAGCCGATTTCCTCGGGGTAGTATTTTCTAGGGCGATTCGGGAGGAGTTAAACTAATTTGGCAGGGGGATGGGAACCTAGGTAGTGGAAAAGAGGGAAGTCATATGAAGTTAGAAATAGATGGTAGAAAGTTGAGAAGCAATAAGCAAAGGAGAGAAACACAAAGGGCCAAACTAATTCATAATGAGAGTGTGAAAAAAGCAAGCCTGAAGGCTTTGTATCTTAATGCTAGAAGCATTAGGAACAAGGTGGATGAATTAGTTGTGGAAATAGAGGTAAACAAGTATGATTTGATTGGGATTACAGAAACGTGGCTGCAGGGTGGGCAAGGCTGGGAACTTAACATCCAGGGATATACAATATTTAGGAAGGATCGGCAAAAAGGTAGGGGAGGTGGGGTAGCATTGCTGGTAAAGGAGGGGATTAATGCAATGGAAAGGAAGGATATTAACTCGGATGAAACGGAATCTGTATGGGTAGAAATGAGAAATAGCAAGGGGAGGAAAACGTTAGTGGGTGTGATATATAGGCCTCCAAATAGTAATATGGAGGTGAGGGAAGGCATAAAAAGGGAAATTAGAGAAGCGTGCGATAAGAGCACAGCTGTCATCATGGGTGACTTTAATTTACATATTGATTGGACTACCCAAATTAGTAAAAATTCTGAGGAGGAGGAATTCCTGGAATGTTTTCGGGACGGTTATCTGGACCAATATGTCGAGGAGCCGACTCGAGATCAGGCCATTTTAGACTGGGTATTGTGCAATGAGAAGGGACTTATCAGCAATCTTCTTGTACGAGGCCCCTTGGGTCAGAGCGATCATAATATGATCGAGCTCTCAGTCGAGATGGAGAGTGAGGAAATTGAATCAGAGACTAAGGTCCAGAACTTAAATAAAGGGAATTACGAGGGTATGAGACGGGAATTGGGTAAGATTGATTGGGTGGTGTTTCTGGGGGGATTGACAGTGGATAGACAATGGCAAGCATTCAAAGATAGAATGGAAGAATTCCAGAACATGTTTATACCGGTTTGGCATAAAAATAAACCTAAAAAGGTGACTCAACCGTGGATAACGAGGGAAATTAGGGACAGCATAAAATCAAAAAAAAGGGCATATCAACTGGCAAAAAAAAGCACCGGACCGGAAGATTGGGGGCAGTACAGGATACAGCAAAAGAGGACAAAGGGATTAATCAGGAAGGGGAAAATAGAATACGAAAGTAAACTTGCAGCAAACATAAAGACAGACTGCAAAAGCTTTTATCGGTATATCAGGAGGAAAAGACTGGTAAAATCCCAAGTCGGTCCCTTGCAGTCCGATTCGGGAGAATATATAATGGAGAATAAGGAAATGGCAGACCAATTAAACTCATACTTTGGTTCTGTATTCACAAAGGAGGACACAAATAACCTCCCAGGAATATCGGCAAACATAGGGACTAATGAGAGGGAGGAGCTGACAGAAATTAGTATCTCTAGGGATATGGTGTTGGGTAAGTTGAGGGGACTGAAGGCCGACAAATCCCCGGGGCCTGATAAACTACATCCTAGGGTACTTAAGGAGGTGGCCCTGGAGATAGCAGATGCCCTAAGGATCATCTTCCGGAACTCCATTGACTCGGGAACAGTACCCGTGGATTGGAGGGTAGCTAATGTTACCCCAATATTTAAAAAGGGGGGTAGAGAGAAAGCAGGGAATTATAGACCAGTAAGCCTTACATCGGTTGTGGGCAAAATGCTAGAGTCCATTATTAAGGATAAAATAGCGGAGCACTTGACAAATGGGGAAAGGATCGGACAGAGTCAACATGGATTTACAAAGGGTAAATCGTGTTTGACTAATCTGCTGGAATTTTTTGAGGAAGTAACTGGTAAAATA
The DNA here is from genome assembly GCF_052327205.1 of Somniosus microcephalus. NCBI lineage: Eukaryota > Metazoa > Chordata > Chondrichthyes > Squaliformes > Somniosidae > Somniosus > Somniosus microcephalus. The sequence continues at coordinate 51,230,110 of NW_028225180.1, read as the reverse complement.
GATGGGGGAGAGCCAGTGGATGTGGTGTACCTTGACTTCCAGAAAGCCTTCGATAAGGTTCCACACAAAAGATTATCATGCAAAATTAAGGCTCATGGGATTGGGGGCAAAGTATTAACGTGGATAGAGAACTGGCTGGCGGATAGAAAACAGAGAGTTGGAATAAACGGCTCGTTTTCGGAGTGGCAGGCAGTGACCAGCTGGGTGCCGCAAGGATCTGTCCTGGGACCCCAGCTGTTCACAATATATATAAATGATCTGGATCAGGGAATTGGATGCAATATTTCCAAATTCGCTGACGACACTAAACTAGGAGGAGGGGTGGGCTCTGATGAGGATGTCAGGAGGCTACAGTGCGATTTGGACAGGTTGGGGGACTGGGCGGATACGTGGCAGAAGCACTATAATGTGGATAAATGCGAGGTTATCCACTTTGGGGGTAAAAACAGGAGGGTGGATTATTATCTAAATGGCAATAGATTGGGAGATGGGGAAGTGCAGAGGGACCTGGGTGTTCTTGTGCACCAGTCACTGAAGGAGAGCATGCAGGTGCAACAGGCGATTAAGAAGGCAAATGGTATGTTGGCCTTCATATCAAGGGGGTTCGAGTATAGGAATAGGGATACCTTACTACAGCTGTACAAGGTGCTGGTGAGTCCACATCTGGAGTATTGTGTACAGTTTTGGTCGCCCCATCTGCGGAAGGATGTTCTTGCCATGGAAAGAGTGCAGCGGCGATTCACCAGGCTGATACCTGGAATGGCGGGAATGACCTACGAGGAGAGATTGAATAGTTTGGGCTTGTACTCACTGGAGTTTAGAAGATTGAGAGGGGATCTCATCGAAACATATAAAATTATGGCAGGCCTGGACATGCTGAATTCAGAGAGAATGTTTCCAATGGCAGGGGAGCACAGAACCAGGGGCCACAGTCTAAAAATAGCGGGCAAATCATTTAAAACAGAGATGAGGAAGAATTTCTTCACTCAAAGAGTGGTGAGCCTGTGGAATTCCCTGCCACAGAGGGCTGTGAAGGCTAATTCAATAAATATTTTCAAGAGAGAATTGGATATATTTCTGAAGGCTAAGGGGATTAAGGGTTACGGAGAAAAGGCGGGGACGGGGTACTGAACTGGTAAGATCAGCTATGATCTCAGACGAAGATCAGCCATGATCTCATTGAATGGCGGAGCAGGCTCGAAGGGCCGAATGGCCTACTCCTGTTCCTATCTCTATGTTTCTATGTTTCTATGAGTGGTCGGCGGATATGTTGACCACTTTCGACTGGACCAAAAAGGCGCTCGACGATGCCACCATGCTCGCACACCCACAGCCCAACGCCAGGGTGTCTCTCACCATGGACGCCTCCGACCACGCGGTCGGTCCCGTGTACAAATAATGGGTCGACAGGGCCTGGCAACCGCTGGCCTATTTCAGCCGGCAACTGCGCCCCCCGGAGGACAAATACAGTGCCTTTGACCGCAAGCTCCTCGCACTGTACCTGGCAGTCGGCCATTTTAGATTTCTTCTGGAGGGCCGCCCCTTCACCGCGTTTGTCGACCACAAACCCCTCACATTTGCGATGGCGAAATCTGCGGAGTCGTGGTCAGCCAGGCAACAATGCCAGCTCGCTGCGGTGTCCGAATTCACACAGACATCCGGCATGTCTCCGGTCGAGACAATGTGGTGGCCGACTGCCTATCTCGCCCCACCGTCCACGGTGCCCACCTGGCAGTGGACTATGCTCAACTGGCAGCAGAGCAATGCACCGACCCCGATCTGCTCTCCGCGCCCACAACCCTCCCGGGGCTGCAACTGACCGACATCGGCTGCGGCCCGACCGCCGTCACAGTCAAATGCATCACCTCCTTGGTGCAACCCCGCCCCATAGTCCCGGCGTCCTGGCGAAAACGGGTGTTCGACATCGTCCACGGCCTCTCACACCCCGGCACCAGCGCGTCCATTAGACTGCTGGCCAACCAATTTGTCTGGTGCGGCCTGCGCAAAGATGTGCGCATTTGGGCCAGATCCTGCATAGCTTGCCAGTGTGCCAAAATCCACCAACACGTCCAAGCCCTACTCGAGGAGTTCACCGTGCCAGAAAGAAGGATCGACCACGTCCACATCGACCTCGTCGGCCCCCTCCCGCCATCACAAGGTCACACGCACCTGCTGACAATCGTGGACCGCACCGCCCGCTGGCCTGAGGCCATTCCAGTGACGTCCACCACCACCGCCGACATCGCGAGGGCGTTCATCGATACCTGGGTCGCTCGGTTCGGCGTCCCCTCCGACATGACGTCGGATAGAGGCCCGCAGTTCACCTCTGATCTGTGGGCCGCCACCACCCGAAACCTCGGGGTGGTCTTTCACCACACCACGGCTTACCACCCCCAAGCCAACGGACTGTGCGAGCGATTCCACAGCTCCATGAAGCCGTCCCTCCACGCCAGCCTCGAGGACGAGGCTTGGATCGACCGCCTCCCGTGGGTGCTACTCGGCCTATGCTCTGCGGTCAAGGAAGACCTGCAAGCCTCGGTGGTGGAACTCGTGTGCGGCCAGCCACTGTGTGTACCCGGAGAGTTCCTGCCCACCGCCACGATCCCTTGGTCAGCTGACCAGCAACGCCAACCGAGCACAACAGTTCGCTCCGGTACCCACCGGCCGGCACGGCGAACCAGCAACCCGCGTACCACCTTGCCTGCACATGGCCAAATTTGTTTTCATGCACCATGACGCCCACCGAGGACCTCTATGGCCCGCATACGATGGACCCTGCAATGTGCTCCAGACAGGGAACAAGTTCTTCCTCCTCGAAGTGGGCGGCAGAACTGACAAGGTGTTGGTCGACCGGCTCAAGCTGGCACACCTAGAGCCCGATGAACCTGTTCAAGTGGGCCAACCCCCACCACGGGGCAGACCGCCTAAGAGCCCGATGCGTCCCACCGCCCCGCTCCCGACACCAACCGCCGAGAGCCGTTCTGGCCGTGCCATCAAGCCACCACGCCCTTTCGTACACTCCCTACTAGCGGATTCTGGGGGGAGCTGTGTGGTGTACCGATCACAGAATGGACACAATCCGCTTTCCGGTCCGTAGAATATAAATCAGGCGTCATGCCTTTAAGAAGGATCACACCTTTAAGAAACTCGATCTGCAACATAGTTAAGCACAGAGCGGGGGAGGGGCAGTCGAAGCTGTGCACTGATGAAAGAGAGTTGTACTTTGTGTAGTCTCTGACTCCATTTTGTGGTCAGCATGCAGCCTCAACAATTAAACCTTTTCTGTTGAACCTCTCCGAGTTCAGTATTTTTTGCTAGGAGTACGTAGACTCCTACAATACAAAGTTTGACTCTTGTAAATGCTGAGCAGCACAGTAGCAGACTGTTGAAAGACACAGACAGTCTTGTGGAATGGGCAGACACATGGCAGATGCTATTTAATGCAGATCAGTGTGAACAGACTTGATTGTCATATTTTGAGGGGGTACAATAGCAGAGGGATCTGGGGGTGAGTATTCAGCAATCTTTGAAGGTGGTGGGATAAGTTGATGAGGCTTTTAAGAGAGTGCGTGGGAGATTTTGCTTTGTAAAATGGGCATTCAACACAAAAATAATTCATTGGTTGGGCAGGCGTATTGTGTACAATTCTGGGCAACGCACCTTAGGAGGGATGCCAAGGCCATGGAGAGGGTAAAGAGGTGGTTTACCAGGATGATAACAGGGGTGATGTACATTAATGACTTGGGCTCAACTGCCTTCTGTGGTAGAGAATTCCACAGGTTCACCACTCTCTGGGTGAAGAAATTCCTCCTCATCTCTGTCCTAAATGGCTTACCTCTTATCTTTAGACTGTGACCCCTGGTTTTGGATTCCCCGGCCATCGGGAACATCCTTCCTGCATCTAGTCTGTCTAGCCTTGTTAGAATTTTATAAGTTTCAATGAGATCACCTCTCATTCTTCTAAACTCCAGCGAGTATAAGCCCAATCGACCAAATCTCTCCTCAGACGTCATTCCTGCCATCCCAGGTATCACTCTGGCGAATCTTCGCTGCACACCCTCCATGACAAGAACGTCCTTCCTCAGATAAGGCGACCAAAACTGCACACAATACTCAAGGTGTGGTCTCACCAAGGCCCTGTTCAACTGCAGCAAGTCATCTTGTACTCAAACCCTCTCGCTACGAAGGCCAACATACCATTTGCCTTCTGAATCGCCTGCTGCACCTGCATGCTTACCATCAGCGACTGGTGCACAAGGACACCCAGGTCTCGTTTCACAGATGGACCGGGGAGAAAGGTCAGAGAGAGTCTCATTGACTCAGATACACACTGGCCCTGGAGATGGACCGGTGAGAAAGGTTAGAGAGAGTCCCATTGACTCAGATACACAATGGTCCTGGAGGTGGACAGGGGAGAAAGGTCAGAGAGAGTCCCATTGACTCAGATACACTGGTCCTGGAGATGGACTGGGGAGAAAGTTCAGAGAGTGTCCCATTGACTCAGATGCACTGGTCCTGGAGATGGACTGGGGAGAAAGGTCAGAGAGAGCAAGAGCACTTCAGCTCAATCCCCTGCCCTTTCCCTGGAACCCTGCTATTTTTTCAGGTACTTATCTAGTTCCATTTGGATGGCGGAAAGCATTTCTTCACACAAAGGGTAGTAAAAATCAAGAAATGTCTCCTCCAAAAAGCTGTTGATGCTGGGGTCAATTGAGGATGTCAAAACTGAGTTTTATAGACGTTTTTCTCTCCATGGTTGCTGCCTGACCTGCTTCACATTTTCTGTTATTTCGGATTTCAACATCTACAGTATTTTGCTACTGTATTAATAGATGTTTGTTGGGCATCAAGGGTTATGGAGCCAAGGCAGGTCCATGGAGTAAAGAGAGATCAGCTGTGGTCTAATTGAATGTTGGAACAGGCTGGAGGGGCTGAATTGCCTACTCCTGTTGCTCTGTTCCTGTGTAGTCCTCCCACCATTGGGGGCGCTGGAGTGATGCTTTCTCGCTCCTGCGCAGGCGTAGTGCCGCTCCCTTGGTCTCTCGCGCAGTCGCAGTGCCGCTCCCACTATTAGGCGCAGGCGCAGTGCCACTCCCTTGCTCTCCCGTGCAGGCGCAGTGCCGTTCCCACTATTTGGCGCAGGCGCAGTGCCGCTCCCTTGCTCTCCTGCGCAGGCACAGTGCCGCTGCCTTGCTCTCCCGCGCAGGTGCAGTGCCACTCCCTTGCTGTGCGGGGATTGTGCAGTGGGCGGGGTTTGCTGTGTGCCGGGGCTGGCAGCACGGGCAGGTGTGTGAGTGGTAGTAAGAAACAGGATGGTTGCCCGGGTTACAGGGGCCGCGCTCTGTGACTGAGGGAACTCGGCTACATACAGCACACGGCCTGACAGTGCGGCTGCTCAGCCCGGAGTTTAGATCACAGCGAGGGAGGGGCTTCACAGTGTCACAGCCCCGGTTTGTAACTCCGCAGAGAAACGGAGGGGAGATTCCTGTCAGCATCAGCTCCCGGGGAATGTGCTGAACCAGCTCACAATACCGGGGCTGGAGGGCGCAGTGGGTTCAGGCAGTTTGAACACAAAATGGCGCATTTCCGCCCACAGCAGTGAAACTGGGGGAGTCTCAGGCGGCCGGAATTTACTGTGAGGAAAATCTCCAAACTAAACAAACAGCTCCGGAACTGACGAAAGGGACAAAATCAAACATAATTACGCGGCCTTGAAATTTAATTTTTCGTAAGCAGAAGAAAAGTACATTATATTTCAATATTTTTCTCATTTTCTGCTCTGCCATAATTGGATCTCCCGGTGAATGATGGAGTGATTGTGGAAGGTGGACAGCTGGAAGTAAACAGGGATTATAGACTGAGGAACAACAGCAGGTGAACCAGCACCGGATTCTGAGAGCGCCAACCAGATAGAACCCTTCCGATTCAAAGAGCTTCCAGAGATCGACTGGGGTGAATGGTCAGAGAGAGTCCCATTTTAATGATATCAGCAAATAGTGAAGGTATTTGCCTGTTTGATTATTTATGCCTTACCAGCATATTTGCCTGATTGATTATTTATGCCTTACCAGCAGAGCGCATGTGACAGTGACAAGCAGTTTAGTTTTGGTTTCGTTTTAGTTGGATCCCGAAGTTGGTGTCTCCTGTAATGCTGTAAAGATAGTTGAACAAGCTTTAGATTAAAAGACATTGGGCCTAGAAATTCAGTGGGTTGCGCCAGCCGCTAACGCCATAAAACGGCTATATTTCCGGCGCTACACACTTAGCGCCTGAACGCAGTCCGATCTGCGCTGACGCCCAAATTCAGTTGACACTTAGCGGCGGCGCAAAGTGTTTGCGCCCGCTCAGGTGCGCGCGCAGCTTATGACGTCATATCGTCGCGCAACGCTGCTTGTGCACCCCAAACCGGAAATTCAGTGGCACCCGCCCAATGTGGGCGTGGCGCTGCTAAGAACTGTGACGGGGAACGCAATAGAGGCCCTGTGGGCCTCGGGGAGAGCAAATTAAAGGGCACTTACACTGACGTATAAAGTCAAGCCGTTTTGCTGCAATGACTTTACTGCTTTGGATTTCTGGACAGAGACCAAGGGACAGAGGTTACAGATTTGGGACAACATAGGAGAGGTATTTTTGGATTCTGGCCAGTGCTTTGACATTTGATTCATTGTGATTTATCTGTTCTCAACTTTATTATGGGGGCTCTATTGGGGGCCAACCCTCAGTTGCAGCATTATGTGCGAAGGGCTCGCAGACACTGTGAGAGAGGGCCAGCCATGCCTAGACGCAGAGGGGCCATCAGGCGTCGGCAACATAGGCCTTACCCACTCAGGCAATACCGGCAGCAGGTGTCCTATCTCACCATGACTGTGGCGCATTGTGTGAAGAGGCTGCGCTTCAGAAGGGAGGTGGTTGCAGAGATCTGCCAGCAGCTTCACACAGATCTGCGTCCACAGCTGATGTGCAGGACGTCTCTCTCGGTGGAAGTGAAGGTCACGGTGGCTCTGAACTTTTATGCAAGCGGCTCCTTCCAAGCCGCTGCTGCAGACATAGCGAACATCTCCCAGTTCGCCGCGCATCGCAGCATCCGGCAGGTCACCGATGCACTTTACGCGAGGAGACACCAATTCATCTCCTTCCCCATGACCTGACAGAGGCAGGAGCAGCGTGCAGTTGGATTTGGCAGGATCGCAGGCTTCCCCATGGTGCAGGGCACCATTGACTGCACGCATGTGGCTATGCGGGCACCTATCCACAATGCCGAGGATTACCGCAACCGGAAGGCTACCATTACCTAAATGTACAGCTGGTGTGTGACCACAGGCAGCGCATCTAGCTGTCAATGCCCGCTTCCCAGGAAGCAGCCACGATGCATTTATCCTGCGCCAGACTACTGTGGCTGACATGTTCGAGGCACAGCCTCCACCAAGGGGATGGCTTATCGGGGACAAGGGCTACCCTTTGTGTACATGGCTCATGACACCGCTCCGCACGCACAGGACCCCAGCGGAGGAGGCACACAACGAAAGCCATCAATCCACAAGGAACATCATCGAGCAAACGATAGGCATCCTCAAGCAACGGTTCCGCTGCCTGGATCGTTCCGGAGGATCTCTTCAGTATTCGCCGGATAGAGTCTCCCAGTTCGTCGTTGTGTGCTGCATGCTGCACAACCTGGCTATCCGCAGGACTCAGGCACTGCCACCTGGCATTGCACCACCACCTCAGGAGGACGAGCAGGAGGAGGAGGAGGAGGAGGAGGACCAGCCCAGGAGGGAGCGACAAGGGCCAAGGGCCGTCCGCCGGGGGCTTATTGATCGACACTTCTAGGCCCCCTGTCAGGGAATGGCCTGTGGCAATGAACGCACCTGAGGCAGCCGCTCCGCAAGCCCTAAGCCGGTTAATGCAGCAACCTCTTCAAACATGACACCTGGACATGCTGAATAAATCAAAAGCTAAATTTCACAAACTCAGGGCCCTTCCCACATGAAACTGAAAAACAGACAAGACCCCCAAAAAACAGTCAAAAACATCTGTCACTCCCAAAACCTGGGGAGGACTAACAAAACTGGCCCATCCAAAAGGACTTCAACAGCGGCCTTACAAAAATAAGCCCCCCCCCCACAACAGAGACACCCCCATGAAAACAAAAAATGCCTTGATCCTCGGCCTTAACATAATAATGCCCCCCACAACACAAGCTCCCCAATATAAAAGAAACCACTCTCACCACACTCTAATGGGTGTGCCGAGAGGGCGAGTCCTTAGACAGGCTTCTCCGGCCCCTGGCCGACCTGCTGCTCCGCCTCAACCTGCGCCCTGCGGGTGTGGCGAGGCTGGGGGAAGGCTCATGAAGGCCACAAAGCGTGTCGGCAGATGCCCTTGGGGGTCGGCCTAGACGAGGCCTGGCCCGGGAGAGGCCGATTGCTGACTGCTGCAGCTGTGGCTGGGCAGCATCAGTCTTAGCAGCAGCTCTTCGCACCTTGGCTGGGGGAGTGGCAGTGTCGGCAGCACCATTGGGGGCAAGCTGGCTGATGGCAGGTGCGCGCTGCTCGCCAGAGACACTGGCACTCGGCCGGGCTGTCAGTGTCGCAAGTGCAGCAATCTGGGGGAGGCCAGACCGCTGTGCTGCAGCAGGGTGGCGGGTGCCATGGCGATGCCTCCGTGCCACAGCGAGTGTGGCAGAACTGAGTGCCCGAACTGCCCTGGTATGTGCCCGCATCAGCTCTGCCAGTGTGTGGACGGCACCACTCATCTCGCGAGTCGCGTCCTGCACTGCCGCCAGTTGCTGCACACCCGCGTCCTGCGCTGCCGCGAGTTGCTGCACACCCCTGTCATGTGCTGCGGCCAGTTGCTGGAAACCCCTGTCGTGCGCTGCCGTGAGTTGTTCGAACCCCCTGGCCTGTGATTCCCCGAAAGCCACCACACTCTGAGCCAGGGTCTCAATGGCATGAGGCATCTGTTCGACCACCCCCATGAACTCTTGGTGGCGCCGCTCAGACGCCGCCAACATCTCATCGAGGACGGGCACCTCCTGGGCGAGGACAGTGTCCGGACTGGAGGGCGGACTCTCCCTCCAGGGAGAAGGACGCCGAGCTGGCCGACCCTTCCCGCGTGCGTCGACCCCACTTGGGTCAGGTTCTGCCCTCCCCTCCAACACCTCCCCCCTCTGGGCAGAAGGCCGGCATGCTGCCGGAGCCTTCCCGCGTGCGTCCACCCTACTGGGACCAGCTTCGGCCCTCCCCTCCAACACCTCCCCTCTCTGGGGAGAAGGCTGGCATGCTGCCAGGTCCTTCCCGCGTGCATCCACCCTACTGGGACCAGCTTCGGCCCTCCCCTCCAACACCTCCCCCTGGCTCTCCTGCAGGCCAGACGTCTCCCCTCCATTGCTTTCACTGGCGCGGAGGAGGGTTCCCCCGATGTGCCGCCTTCCTCCTGCTCCTCGACATCCTCCTCCTCCAAGGGCCTGGCTCTCTGCGCTTCAGGGACCACCTCCTCCTCACCAGCTGAAAGCAGGAAGGCACAAGAGTAGCTTTAGAGTGCGGACAGGCCGTCAGCGAGGGAGGCCTGAGTGGTGCATTATGCGCATTTGTCGGTCAGTGGGAAAGGATGTAGATCTGAAGCGCGAGGTCAACGAGAGAGGTGCAACCGGTCATGTCCTTACCAGTGGGTACCAGTACAGGGTCCGCCTCGCCGATCGCGACAGGACCAGTCACCCGGCCACGCATGAGTCGTGCCACGCTCTCCTCCAGAACAGTGAGCGCCTGTTACTCGGGACGGCCTCCACCAGTGACAGCCTGGCTCCTTACATTGCTCGCCAGCTTGGCCTGCAAGAGAAAGGACGGCCTATAAGTACAGTGTGGTGCCCTGTTGCTGTGTGCACTGCCTCCCATGGTGGAATAGCTTGGCCAGTGTGGTGCCCTGTCGCTGGGTGCACTGCCTCCCATGGTGGAATAGCTTGGCCAGTGTGGTGCCCTGTTGCTGGGTGCACTGCCTCCCATGGTCGAATAGCCTGGCCAGTGTGTTAAGTGCAGAAAGTGCTATTGATGAACATGCAAGTGCCATTGCTGCGGGAGGAGGGCTGCCCATTAGGCCTTTGAGGTCCCTTTGCCCATAATGTGAGGTGCACATGCAAGGATGAGGGGGACACTGGAAAGGGTACTCACCTTCACCATCCGAGTGAGGTCGTTGAACTTGTTGCGGCATTGGTCCGCACTCCTGGGGACATCACAGGTGGATGACACCCTGCGGGCGATTTTGCCCCAGGCTCTCCTGTACTGGCTCCTGGGAGCCTTCCTGCCACTGTCCGGGCACAGGATCTCTCTTCTCTTCTCCACACCATGAATGAGCACACTCAGAGCATGCTCTGAGAAGCGCTGCGCTCGCTCACGGGCCCTCTCTATTGCTCCAGGCGCTATTTTGGCACACCAGTAGTGCTGAGGCCTAGATGCAGGGCTCCAGTATGCAGGGCGTGGCAGCAGTCAAAGTTGACCCTTCCCCCTTTAAGAGCTGGCCGGCATCAGGGTGTCTGCTGTCAATCAAAACATGACCGCACCTGCGCTGCGCCCGACTTCGGCGTTATTAGGCCGCATCGCCGGCTTAGCGCCGGAACTCAGCATTTCAACGCCAGTTTCTGCGCTCGGCCAAACTTAGGGCCAACTCTACTGAATTTCGGCAATGTGGCCTACACTTTCCGGCGGCCGCCAACTTTAGCGAGCGCCCGACTTTAGCGCCCCAAAAGTGTCGAGACTGAAATTCTAGGCCATTGGCCTAGAAATTCAGTGGGTTGCGCCAGCCGCTAACGCCAAAAAAGGGCTATATTTCCGGCGCTAGACACTTAGCGCCTGAACGCAGTCCGATCTGCACCGACGCCCAAATTCAGTTGACATTTAGCGCCAGCGCAAAGTGTTTGCGCCCGCTCAGGTGCGCGCGCAGCTTATGACGTCATATCGTCGCGCAACGCTGTTTGTGCACCCGAAACCGAAAATTCAGTGGCGCCCGCCCAATATGGGCGTGGCGCTGCTAAGAACTGTGAGGTGGAACGCAAAAGAGGCCCTATGGGCCTCGGGGAGCGCAAATTATAGGGCACTTACACTGACCTATAAAGCCCAGCCATTTTGCTGCAATGACTTTACTGCTTTGGATTTCTGGACAGAGACCAAGGGACAGAGGTTACAGATTTGGGACAACATAGGAGAGGAATTTTTGGCTTCTGGCCAGTGCTTTGACATTTGATTCATTGTGATTTATCTGTTCTCAACTTTATTATGGGGGCTGTATTGGGGGCCAACCCTCAGTTGCAGCATTATGTGCGAAGGGCTCGCAGACGCTGTGAGAGGGGGCCAGCCATGCCTAGACGCAGAGGGGCCATCAGGCGTCGGCAACGTAGGCCTTACCCACTCAGGCAATACCGGCAGCATGTGTCCTATCTCACCATGACTGCGGCGCATTGTGTGAAGAGGTTGCGCTTCAGAAGGGAGGTGGTTGCAGAGATCTGCATGCTGCTTCACACAGATCTGCGTCCACAGCTGATGTGCAGGACGTCTCTCTCGGTGGAAGTGAAGGTCACGGTGGCTCTGAACTTTTATGCAAGCGGCTCCTTCCAAGCCGCTGCTGCGGACATAGCGAACATCTTCCAGTTTGCCGTGCATCGCTGCATCCGGCAGGTCACCGATGCACTTTACGCGAGGAGACACCAATTCATCTCCTTCCCCATGACCCGACAGAGGCAGGAGCAGCGTGCAGTCGGATTTGGCAGGATCGCGGGCTTCCCCATGGTGCAGGGCACCATTGACTGCACGCATGTGGCTATGCGGGCACCTATCCACAATGCCGAGGATTACCGCAACCGGAAGGGCTACCATTCCCTAAATGTACAGCTGGTGTGTGACCACAGGCAGCGCATCCTAGCTGTCAATGCCCGCTTCCCAGGAAGCAGCCACGATGCATTTATCCTGTGCCAGACTACTGTGGCTGACATGTTCGAGGCACAGCCTCCACCAAGGGGATGGCTTATCGGGGACAAGGGCTACCCTTTGTGTACATGGCTCATGACCCCGCTCCGCGCGCCCAGGACCCCAGCAGAGGAGGCATACAACGAAAGCCATCAAGCCACAAGGAACATCATCGAGCAAACGATAGGCGTCCTCAAGCAATGGTTCCGCTGCCTGGATCATTCCAGAGGATCTCTTCAGTATTCGCCGGATAGAGTCTCCCAGTTCACCGTCGTGTGCTGCCTGCTGCACAACCTGGCTATCCGCAGGACTCAGGCACTGCCACCTGGCATTGCACCACCACCTCAGGAGGACGAGCAGGAGGAGGAGGAGGAGGAGGACCAGCCCAAGAGGGAGCGACAAGGGCCAAGGGACGTCCGCCGGGGGCTTATTGATCGACATTTCTAGGCCCACTGTCAGGGAATGGCCTGTGGCTATGAACGCACCTGAGGCAGCCGCTCCGCAAGCCCTCAGCCGGTTAATGCAACAACCTCTTCAAACATGACACCTGGACATGCTGAATAAATCAAAAGCTTTATTTCACAAACACAGGGCCCTTCCCACATTAAACAGAAAAACAGACAAGACCTCCAAAAAACAGTCAAAAACATCTGTCACTCCCAAAACCTGGGGAGGACTAACAAAACTTGCCCATGCAAAAGGCCTTCAACAGCGGCCTTACAAAAATAAGCCCCCCCCCCGACAACAGAGACACCCCCATGAAAACAAAAAATGCCTTGATCCTCGGCCTTAACAAAATAATGCCCCCCACAACACAAGCCCCCCAATATAAAAGAAACCGCTCTCACCACACTCTAATGGGTGTGCCGAGAGGGCGAGTCCTTAGACAGGCTTCTCCGGCCCCTGGCCGACCTGCTGCTCTGCCTCAACCTGGGCCCTGCGGGTGTGGCGAGGCTGGGGGAAGGCTCATGAGGGACACAAAGCGTGTCGGCAGATGCCCTTGGGGGTCGGCCTAGACGAGGCCTGGCCTGGGAGGGGCCGGCTGCTGACTGCTGCAGCTGTGGCTGGGCAGCATCAGTCTTAGCAGCAGCTCGTCGCACCTTGGCTGGGGGAGTGGCAGTGTCGGCAGCACCATTGGGGGCAAGCTGGCTGATGGCAGGTGCGCGCTGCTCACCAGAGACACTGGCACTCGGCCAGGCTGGCAGTGTAGCAAGCGCAGCATTCTGGGGGAGGCCAGACCGCTGTGCTGCAGCAGGGCGGCGGGTGCCATGGCGATGCCTCCGTGCCACAGCGAGTGTGGCTGAAGTGAATGCCCGAACTGCCCTGGTATGTGCCCTCATCAGCTCTGCCAGTGTGTGGACGGCACCACTCATCTCGCGAGTCACGTCCTGTGCTGCCGCCAGTTGCTGCACACCCGCGTCCTGCACTGCCGTGAGTTGCTGCACACCCCTGTCGTGCACTGCGGCCAGTTGCTGGACACCCTGTCGTAAGCTGCCGTGAGTTGTTCGAACCCCCTGGCCTGTGATTCCCCAAAAACCACCACACTCTGAGCCAGGGACTCAATGGCTTGAGGCATCTGTTCGACCACCCCCATGAACTCTTGGTGGCGCCGCTCAGACGCCGCTGACATCTCAACGAGGAGCCGCACCTCCTGGGCGAGGACCGTGTCCGGACTGGAGGGTGGACTCTCCCTCCGGGGAGAAGGCCGCCGAGCTGGCCGACCCTTCCCGCATGCGTCGACCCCACTTGGGCCAGGTTCGGCCCTCCCCTCCAACAACTACCCCCTCTGGACAGAAGGCCGGCGTGCTGCCGGAGCCTTCCCGTGTGCATCCACCCTACTGGGAACAGCTTCGGCCCTCCCCTCCAACACCTCCCCCCTCTGGGGAGAAGGCTGGTTTGCTGCCGGACCCTTCCCGTGTGCGTCCACCCTACTGGGACCAGCTTCGGCCCTCCCCTCCAATACCTCCCCCTGGCTCTCCTGCAGGCCAGACGTCACCCCTCCATTGCCGTCCCCTGGCACGGAGGAGGTTTCCCCCGATGTGCCGCCTTCCTCCTGGTCCTCGACGTCCTCCTCCTCCAAGGGCCTGGTTCTCTGCGCTTCAGGGACCACCTCTTCCTCACCAGCTGAAAGCAGGAAGGCACAAGAGTAGATTTAGAGTGAGGACAGGCCGGCAGCGAGGGAGGCCTGAGTGGTGCATTATGCGCATTTGTCGGTCAGTGGGAAAGGATGTAGATCTGAAGCGCGAGGTCAACGAGAGAGGTGCAACCGGTCATGTCCTTACCAGTGGGTACCAGTACAGGGTCTGCCTCGCCGATCGCGACAGGGCCAGTCACCCGGCCACGCATGAGTCGTGCCACACTCTCCTCCAGATCAGTGAGTGCCTGGTACTCGGGACGGCCTCCACCAGTGACAGCCTGGCTCCTTACATTGCTTGCCAGCTTGGCCTGCAAGAGAAAGGACGGCCTCTATGTACAGTGTGGTGCCCTGTCGCTGTGTGCACTGCCTCCCATGGTGGAATAGCTTGGCCAGTGTGGTGCCCTGTCGCTGGGTGCACTGCCTCCCATGGTGGAATAGCTTGGCCAGTGTGGTGCCCTGTTGCTGGGTGCACTGCCTCCCATGGTCGAATAGCTTGGCCAGTGTGTTAAGGGCAGAAAGTGCTATTGGTGAACATGCAAGTGCCATTGCTGCGGGAGGAGGGCTGCCCATTAGGCCTTTGAGGTCCCTTTGCCCATAATGTGAGGTGCACATGCAAGGATGAGGGGGACACTGGAAAGGGTACACACCTTCACCATCCGAATGAGGTCGTTGAACTTCTTGCGGCATTGGTCCGCACTCCTGGGGACATCACAGGTGGATGACACCCTGCGGGCGATTTTGCCCCAGGCTCTCCTGTACTGGCTCCTGGGAGCCTTCCGGCCACTGTCCGGGCACAGGATCTCTCTTCTCTTCTCCACACCATGAATGAGCACACTCAGAGCATGCTCTGAGAAGCGCTGCGCTCGCTCACGGGCCCTCTCCATTGCTCCAGGCGCTATTTTGGCACACCAGTAGTGCTGAGGCCTAGCTGCAGGGCTCCAGTATGCAGGGCGTGGCAGCAGTCAAAGTTGACCCTTCCCCCTTTAAGAGCTGGCCGGCGTCAGGGTGTCTGCCGTCAATCAAAACATGACCGCACCTGCGCTGCGCCCGGCTTCGGAGTTATTAGGCCGCATCGCCGGCTTAGCGCCAGAACACAGCATTTCAACGCCAGTTTCAGTGCTCGGCCAAACTTAGGGCCAACTCTACTGAATTTCGGCGATGTGGCCATTGGTCTAGAAATTCAGTCTGGACACTTTTGGGGCGCTAAAGTCGGGCGCTCGCTAAAGTTAGCGGCCGCCGGAATGTGTAGGCCACATTGGGCGGGCGCCACTGAATTTGCGGTTTGGAGCGCACAAACAGCGTTGCGCAACGATTTGACGTCATAAGCTGCGTGCGCACCTGAGCGGGCGCAAACACTTTGCGCCGGCACTAAATGTCAACTGAATTTGGGCGTCGGCGCAGATCGGACTGCGTTCAGGCGCTAAGTGTCTAGCGCCGGAAATATAGCCCTTTTATGGCGTTAGCGGCTGGCGCAACCCACTGAATTTCTAGACCATTCTCTTTCATAAATATCTCGTCATTGAACCCACAATGAAATCAATACATGGTGTCAGAAGTGATTGAAAGAGATGAAGAGGAAAAGTCTGAAGTTAAGTCAGCTCTCCACATATTCGTTACTTAACATTGGAGAATAGCTAACGAAGTGAAAAATGGAAGGTTTACACCCACCGGCGAAGTTTCAGTTGACAGGTAATGTGGCTGAAAATTGGAGGAGGTTCAAACAACGTGTGGGGTTGTATTTAGCAGCAATCGGAGCTGACGAGAAAAGTGATAAAAAGAAATTGTCAGCGTTCTTTCATGTCATGGGTGATGAAGTGCTGGAGGTGTATAATAACTTCACATTCGCTGCTGATGGCGACAAAATGAAGCTAGATAAAATATTGGGCCAGAAATTCCAGAACGGGGCTTGCAGCGCGTGCAAGCCCCGTATTTGCACTTACCCCGCGCTCCTGCCAATCAGCTCCAGGGACGCCTGCACTTCCAGAAACTGAAACAAGAATCCCGGGCAGCGTATGACGTCACGCCGCCCAGGAGTGCAGCCAGCGCGGACCCAGGAGCGTGCAGTGTAAGTGAGACACGCCCCTTGAGGTCTCAGTTTCACTGGACACGCCCCCAATGTTTCTGTCAAGCTGCTTTGCTTTTTTACATGCAAAGCAGCAGTTTAAATAGGTTTTTGGAAGTTTTTTCAAGATTTTGGTAACTTTTATCAAATTTTTAAAATGTTTACATTATTTTGAGTAATCTGAAGTAGTTTTAAAGAGAATTAAAGCAATTTAAAGACTTCTAAAAGCCCTAAAAGAATGTTTTTAATTCCATTTATTTATTTAGCAATGTCGTCGTCATACGTGTCTTCACACTGTTCCCTTTGGGGAACTGTATGAAGTGGTGGAAGGATTTATGGCCGTGATTAACGCTCATTCCGTGACCGTAACCATCTTTGAACCAGCCATTAGGGCGGTTAGTCCTATGGCGGGAGGGTTTTACGGGCTCCCACAAGCTATACAAGGAGGGGGGGCCACCCACACCCACGGACGCAAATATCCCACTGGGTGTCAACCCAGAATTTAGAGCCGGAGCTCCGACTCCACTTGCCGGGACTGTCTGGAGCGGGGTTCGAAACCCTACCCTGATCTGGCCCAGCGGCGGGGATCCTACCGCTATGACAAACGCCCAATCCGATTAGCAACGTGAAATGGCAGCATAGGGCTCCAGTCACGGGGAGGGAAAAGGCGCAGGAAACGTATGGGTGTCACCTTTTGTGCGGAGTGGGCCTTTTGCGTAGCAGTAAGCATCCCCTCCGCTGGGCCAGAAGGAGTAGGGTTTTGAACCCCACTCCAGACAGTCCCGGCAAGTGGAGTCGGAGCTCCAACTTTAAATTCTGGGTGGACATCCAGCGGGATACTTGCGTCCGTGGGTGTTGGTGGCCCCTCCCCTCAGATGGGTTGTGGGAGCCCGTAAAACCCTCCCGCCATAGGACTAACCACCCTAATGGCTGGTTCAAAGATGGTTACGGTCACGGAATGAGCGTTAATCACGGCCATAAATCCTTCCACCACTTCATACAGTTCCCCAAAGGGAACAGTGTGAGGATACGTCCGATGATGACCTCTTGCGCAATGCACCTCCTTGGACCCTCAGTCGCAGATGCGAGGGGGCAAGTCGTGCAAGTGTTAAATTTTTTATTTTATTGACATGTAAAATGTTGGCCCAATAATTCCCTTCCAAATGCTCCAGTACGGTCGGGGTACTTACGCATCTGGCCGGATGAAATGCCGGTTTTCAGCATGCACAGTGCATGTGGGGAAAACCGGCATTTCCTGTCCTCTGAACGAAGGGGTTCAGAGGCAGAATGCGTGCGACTGCACATGCAGCGCGTGCGCAGTATAATTCGCCGCTTTCATTAATGCTTTCAGTGAGGTCCAGTCATTACAACTTACACATGAAAAAAGCATGGGTACAGTTGCTACAGAGGCTGCGGAGGAAGATATTTCTTATCGTGGAGCTTCTGAAAGTATGTATGTCTGTATATATTCCTTTGCGTGTTATGTATATATTCCTTTACTTATGTGTATGAATGTATTATTTAATTATGACTTTCAGAGAAAGTAACTTATTGGAAAATCATAATTAAAAACATACATTCATTAGTAAAGGAATATAAAACATACATGCATATACGTAAAGGAATATATGTGGACATACATACATAACTCATTCTCACATTCCATTCACACAGCCACAATTGCTCCTTCTACCTACCGTTCTGAAAACCCTTTAAAAAAAAAAAAAATTTTAACTTTAAAACTTACTTAAAATTTCTTAAAATAACTTCCCTCCCTTTCCCAAACAAAAATATTGCATTTCAAAAGCTCCACGATAAAATATATCTTCCTCCGCAGCCAATGAACCACTTTACACTTGCTTTTTTTCAGTGTAAGTTCTGAGGACTTACCCTCACGGATTTCATGAATGAAATCCACGAAGTTCACTGCGCAAGCGCTGCCTGTGCAGTCGCACGCGCTCGAGGTCTGGAAATGCCGGCGTTCCCCGCATGCGCTGTTCCTGCTGAACGCTGGCATTTCCAACGGCCAGAAGCGTGAGTACCCCGAGCGCACTCACGCTTCTGGCCTGGAATTTCTTGCCCAATGGAACAGTTTGAGGCCTACTGCATACCTAAACGTAACGTGACGTTTGAGAGGCACAGATTTTTCACATGTGTACAGAAAACGGGAGAGACTATTGATCAGTATGTGACTGAATTGAGAAACCGAAGCAAAACATGTGAATTTGGGGGACTGACAGACTCGCTGATAAAAGACAGACTGGTGTGTGTTATTCCAGATAATGGTCCAAGGGAAAGACTGCTAAGAGAGCAAGATCTAGACCTGGGAAAAGCCATAGTACTGTGTAGGGCTACAGAGACTGTGAAGTCGCAGGCAAAAGAGCTGTTCAGTGACAGTAGCTGCAACGTGGATGCAGTGAGAAAGAACGGACACAAACCGTTTAACAAAAAGAGCGCCAATGTGAAAAAAGAGGCGTGGCCAGCGAAAAAAAAATGAACGGGGCAATCGAAAGTAATGTATTCGATGCGGTACACAGCATCCACCAAAAAAGTGTCCAGCATATGGTAAAACATGCAATAGTTGCAACAAAAACAACCATTATGCCCGTTGCTATAAGAACCAAGCGCAACAAAGCAAGGTCCATGCAGTAGATGAAAGCGAGATAGAGGAGTTCTATGTGGATGTTGTGTTTGAAAACAAAAAAGAAAAAAGAGACTGGATGTTGACACTAAAAGTGAATGACAAACACATTCCATTTAAATTGGATACTGGAGCACAAGTTAACGTGATATCAGAGACTGATTTTAAGAAAATTAGACCCAGACCAAAGATACATGGAATAAAAGTGAAAGTGACAGGATACTCAGGTACTAATATACCAGTGAAAGGAAGATGCATTATCAAAGTGACACACAAGGACAGAGAGCACACGCTAGCATTAATCGTGGTGTCAAAGGATGTGCAAGCCATAGTAGGTTTAAAAGCCTGTGAGAGACTGAACCTGGTAAAGAGAGTCCTCGTTGTGGAAAGCGAAGGAGAGACAGTCTATGGTGAACTCATGAAAGAGTACAACGACCTAGTTAAGGGTCTAGGCTGCCTTCCAGGAGAATACACGATCAGAGTAGGTAAAAGTATGCCAACGGTCATACATCCATGCAGAAAAGTTCCGTTTGCTCTTCAAAAGCCACTGAAGGCAGAGTTGGACAGGATGGAATGCCTGAACGTGATTCAGAAGATGGATGAGCCAACTGACTGGGTGAGTTCCCTCGTCGTTGTGGACAAAAAAGAATGGAAAGCTCAGAATTTGCCTGAATCCAAGAGATCTAAATAGAGCAATAAAGGGAGAGCACTTCAAGCTTCCTACACATGAGGAAATCATGTCACAGTTTGCAAATGCAAAGTATTTCAGCAAGTTAGATGCATCATCAGGATTTTGGCAGATGAAATTGGATGAAGCAAGTTCAAGACTGTGCACGTTCAACAGTCCATTTGGCAGATACAGATTGCTAAGGTTACCATTTGGCATTGCCTCAGCTCCTGAAGTGTATCACAAAACTATCCATATGACCTATGAGCATTTGGAGGGAGTTGAAACATCAATGGGTGACATCATAGTATGGGGAACCACGAGAACTGAGCATGACGAGAGACTGAAAATAGTGCTGGAAGCAACATGGAAAACAAACCTGAAGCTGAATAGAGAGAAATGCCAGCTCGGGGTGACAGAACTGACATTCGTAGGAGATATCCTTAGCAGTGAGGGCATCAGGCCAGATCCCAGAAAGGTGTCTGCCATTGAGAATATGCCAAAGCCACAATGCAAAAAGGACGTGCAGAGGTTTAATGGAATGATCAACTACATGGGTAAATTCAGATCCAACCTCTCAGAAAAGATGGCGCCACTGAGAAGACTAACTGAAAAGAATATAGAATGGGAATGGAATCATGAGCATGAGAAGTCATGGAGCGATCTAAAGAAACTGCACACAGAGGAACCAGTTCTGAGGTTTTATGACCCAGCGAGACCCATCAAGATATCGTCAGATGCATCACAGAGTGGGCTCGGTGCCGTTCTTCTGCAAAAATATGACTACTGGCAACCTATTGCATATGCATCGCGCTCAATGACAGACTCGGAGACGCGATATGCTGAAATAGAAAAGGAGCTGCTCAGCATCACATACGCCTGTGAAAGATTTCACCAGTTTGTGGCAGGACAAGCAATCAGTGTAGAGACTGACCATAAGCCCTTGATTGCATTGTTCCAAAAGCCACTAAATAGCTGTCCGCTTAGAATACAAAGAATGATGATCAGGCTGCAACGCTATACACTGAATGTTGCGTACACACCGGGTAAGCTGATGTATACAGCAGACACGTTGTCCAGAGCTGTTGACCCAAGTGAGCCCGCAAACACCAAAATGGATGAAAAAGTGAACGCCTACGTGGACATGATCACAAGTGCACTGCCCATAGCAGATGCAAAAATGGAGCTCATAAAGACTAAGACAAACAAAGATGAAACAATGTGACGACTGAGGAAAAGCATCTTGGATGGATGGCCCAACATGAAGCAAGACATGGCAGAGTACTGGAACTGCAGGGCGGAACTATCAGTGGTTGAAGACATCATCTACAAAGGAAGTAAAATAGTTATCCCAAAGAGTCTGAGAAAAGAGATGCTAAAAAGGATCCATGGAGGACATCTGGGAATCGAAAAGTGTAAGAAAAGAGCACAAGAGGTGATGTACTGGCCACGAATCAACCAAGATGTGACAAATGAGGTGTCAAACTGCACAATATGCCTGAAATATCAAGCAAGCAATCCGGTAGAACCATTAAAGCCACACCCAGCGGCAGACAGACCTTACCAGAAGGTAGGCGCTGACCTATTCGTATGTCAAGGGAAGGACTACCTTGTAGTCACAGACTATTACTTCCTGTATCCAGAGGTTTGTAGACTGTACACCACCACTGCAGATGCTGTGATAACATGTATGAAAGCCATATTCTCCAGACGTGGCGTGGCAAGCAAGGTCTTCACAGACAACGGACCCCAGTTTTACAATGCAAGTTTCCGACACTTTGCCAAAGAGTGAAAAGACTGATGTACAGTGGAACTGACTTCTACCAGAGCATGCTTGTATACTGCACAACGCCGCTTGAGTGTGGTATGTCTCCAGCCCCACTCCTTATCGGACGTCGGCTAAGGTCAAACCTACCCATCCCGGAGAACCTCCTGAAAACAAAAGAGGGGGAGAAAGTGAGGAAGTTCAAAGAGCAACAGAAAGAAAAGCAAAAGTACTACTATGACAGAGGAACACAAAACCTACCTGAACTCCACACTGGTGACCAAGTAAGGTTCAAAGACAAAACAATCATATGGACTCAGAAGGGAACTGTCCTGAGTGAAGTCCAACCAAGATCATACACCATTCAGACAGATGAGGGTCCTGTTCTGCAAAGAAATCGTCGGGATCTTCTCATGAGACCAGCCACAGCAAGTCAAAAGACTGATACTGTTGAACAACCTGATCACACAGCAGGTCAAAAGACTGATACTGTTGAACAACCTGATCACACAGCTGAGAAATCATCATCTGAGGCAACAACTCAGATTCAAGGACAATCAATCAGAAAATCCTCAAGATGCGTGAAGCCTCCTGAGAGGCTCATTGAGCAAGTTTAAGAACTTTTGTTATAGAAGGATGTAATGTTATCTTATTCTCTCAAGTTCTAGTGTATTTTCATATTTCATGTGAACACACAAAACAAGGTTAAAAAACCTTGATAATGATAATGTAAGTTCATTAAGTGTTACAGTTAAAATGCAGATTAATACAAAGAAAACATGTTGTTAGATAAAAGTAAAATACTTTTGTTTTAAGAAAGGGAGATGTAATGATATCAGCAAATAGTGATGGTATTTGCCTGTTTGATTATTTAAGCCTTACCAGCATATTTGCCTGATTGATTATTTATGCCTTACCAGCAGAGGGCATGTGACAGAGACAAGCAGCTTAGTTTTGGTTTCGTTTTAGATGGATCCCTAAGATGGTGTCTCCTGTAATGCTGTAAAGATAGTTGAATAAGCTTTAGATTAAAAGACATTCTCTTTCATAAATGTCTCGTCATTGAACCCACAAAGAAATCAATACACCATTGACTCAGATACAAACTGGCCCGGGAGATGGACTGGGGAGGAAGGTCAGAGAGAGTCCCATTGACTCAGATAAGAAATAGGAGCAGGAGTAGGCCAATCAGCCCCTCGAGTCTGCTCCACCATTCAATAAGATCATGGCTGATCTGATCCTAACCTCAAATCTTCTATCACTCTCCATCCCACCCGACCCATGTGATCTCCCGGGAGAGGTGAAAAACCAGATAAAAAAACCAATGGCCAATTTGGGAGAAAAAATCTGGGAAATTCCTCTCCGACCCATCTAGGCGATCGAAACTCGTCCAGGAGATCACTCTGTCCCTATATTTTCTACAGTACTTACCTTCTGTAAAGGCAATCTCCACCCCAGCCAGGAACAGGAATAAAACCATCTCCTGAAATCTAACACAGAATTAGAACACAAGAAGTAGGAGCAGAACCAGGCTACATGGCCCCTGGGCCCGCTCCACTACCCACAGGGCCATGCCCATTCCAAAACTAGACCCATGTCCAATTTCCTGCCGGCTCCCCGTAACCCTTAATTCCCTTTACTTCTAGGAAACTATCTATTTCTGTTTTAAATTTATTTAATGATGTAGCTTCCACAGCTTTCTGGGGCAGCAAATTCCACAAACCTACCTCCCTCTGAGTGATGAAGTTTCTCCTCATCTCAGTTTTGAAAAGCAGACCCTTATTCTAAGATTATGCCCCCTAGTTCTAGTTTCACCCATCATTGGGAACATCCTCACCCCATCCACCCGATCAAGCCCCTTCACAATCTTATATGTTTCAATAAGATCGCCTCTCATTCTTCTGAACTCGAATGAGTAGAGTCCCAATCTACTCAACCTCTCCTCATGACCACCCCCTCATCCCCGGGATTAACCGAGTGGACCTTCTTTGTACTGACTCGAGAGCAAGTATGTCTTTTCTTAAGTATGGACACCAAAACTGTATGCAGTATTCCAGGTGCGGTCTCACCAATACCTTGTATAACTGCAGCAATACCTCCCTGTTTTTATATTCTATCCCCCTAGCAATTGGCCTTCTTGATCAATTGCTGCACCTGCATACTAACTTTTTGATTTTCGTGCACCAGGACCCCCAGATCCCTTTGTACTACAGTACTTTCCAGTTTCTTGCCATTAAGATAACAACTTGTTCCATGATTTTTCCTGCCAAAGTGCATAACCTCACACTTTCCAGTATTGTATTCCATCTGCCAAATCTCTGCCCACTTACTTAGCCTGTCGATGTCACTTTGCAGGTTTTTTATGTCCTCCTCACTCACTACTTTCCCTCCCATCTTTGTTTCATCTGCAAACTTTGATATGTTACACTCGGTCCCCTCCTCCAAATCGTTAATATAGATTGTAAAGAGTTGGGGACCCAGCACTGGCCCTGCCGAACACCACTAGTTAATGATTGCCAGTCTGAAAATGAGACCATTTATCCCAACTCTCTGCTTTCTGTTAGAGAACCACTGGTCCTGGAGATGGACCGGGGAGAAAGGTCAGAGAGAGTCCCATTGACTCAGATACAAAGTGGTCTTGGAGATGGACTGTGGAGAAAGGTCAGAGAGAATCCCATTGACTCAGATTCACACTGGTCCTGGAGAGGGACTGCGGATAATGATCAGAGAGAGTCCCATTCACTGAGATACACACTGGTCCTGGAGATGGACTGGGGAGAAAGGTCAGAGAGAGTCCCATTGACTTAGATTCACACTGGTCCTGTAGAAAGGACTCAAAGGTTACAAGATAAGCCAGTAAATGGTGAGAATGAGACTTGGAGGATCTGACCACTGAGCACAATTATCCAGCATGAGGCTGTGCCATTAAATGTGAAGTGAGATCAGTTTCTGCCTCTAAACACACAGTCACACTGAATCTTGTGTGTGTTTTATTGTAAACTAGCAGGAGTGTCCGGCGGTGCCAAGGCTTTTTCAAAGACATGTTGTTGGAAGAGAGAGAGAGAGCGACTGGGGGGGGAAAGAGAGCGAGCTACTGTGGGGGGCGAAGAGAGCGAGCGACTGTGGGGGGAAGAGAGCGAGCGACTGTGGGGGGAAGAGAGCGAGCAACTGTGGGGGGGAAGAGAGCGAGGGAGAGAGGGGGGATGTGCACGAGGGAGAGAGGGGGGGGAAGAGAGCGAGGGAGAGAGGGGGTGAGGGAGGGGGGCGAGGTAGAGGGGGGCGAGGGAGGTGGGTGGCGAGGGAGGGGGGTGCGGGAGGGGGGCATGCAGGAGAGGGGAGGCCAGGGAGAGTGGGGGGCGAGGGAGAGGGGGGCGAGGGAGAGGGGGGCGAGGGAGGTGGGGCGAGGGAGAGGATGGGGCGAGGGAGGAGGGGGCGAGGGCGAGTGGGGGGCGAGGGAGAGGGGGCGAGGGAGAGGGGGGGTGAGGGAGATGGGGGGTGAGGGGGAGGGGGTCGAGGGAGAGGGGGGGCGAGGGAGAGGGTGGGGCGAGGGAGAGGGGGGCAAGGGAGAGGGTGGTGAGGGAGAGGGGGGGGCGAGGGAGAGTGGGGTGCGGGGGAGAGAGAGGGAGGGGGGGTGCCGAGGAGGGAGGGAGGGGGCGTCGGGGGGGAGAGAGAGAGAGAGAGAGAAGGGGGAGAGAGTTAGAAGGGGGGGAGAGAGTGAGAAGGCTGGGGGGGAGGAGGAGGAGGGAGAGTGGGGAGCAGCGGAGGAGTGTCTTGAGGGGGTCAGCGAAAGAGCAAATAATTTTATTTTTCAAAAACGGGTGTTAAGAAGATGGGAGGCCATCTTGAAAGTTTTTTAATGTTTTTAAAAAGCTGCCACGGAGAAGGAACAGCGCATTCTTGCTGAAAACACCAAAAGTTTTTTTTTTTTTAAACGGCTGTTAAGAAGATGGGACAACATGTTCATTGTGTTTTAACGTTTTGGACATTGTGTTTTTACGTTTTACACGTAAAAATAAAAAAAAATCGCTCCTAACAAATAAACACACAGGTGAGAATAAAGATGGCGGCACTCACCTCAGTTCAGAACGATAAGGCCCCGCCCCACACATGCACTGATTGGTCGTTCGTCATGTCACCAAAGCATAGGATTGGTCAATCGTTCTGTCACTCGACTCTAGGAGGGCCCGGCTGCACATGCGACGAACCCGCCCCTGCCACGCATTGATTGGTCAACCATCGGGTTGGTCGACCGTACGATTGGTCGACCTCAATGTCACTCTATGGTAATGAGTGGATAATGAGCGAGAGCGAGTGGGGGGGGGAAGAGAGAGAGCGAGTGGGGGGGGAAGAGAGAGAGCGAGTGGGGGGGAAGAGAGAGAGTGAGTGGGGGGGAAGAGAGAGAGAGCGAGTGGGGGGAAGAGAGCGAGAGCGTGAGTGGGGGGGAAGAGGAGAGAGCGAGTGGGGGGAAGAGAGAGCGACTGGGGGGGAAGAGAGAGCGACTGGGGGGAAAGAGAGAGCGACTGGGGGGGAAGACAGAGCGACTGGGGGGAAGAGAGAGTGACTGGGTGGGAAGAGAGAGCGACTGGGGGGAAGAGAGAGCGACTGGGGGGAGAGAGAGTGACTGGGGGGGAAGACAGAGCGACTGGGCGGGGGAAGAGAGAGCGACTGGGGGGGAAGAGAGAGCGACTGGGGGGGGAAGAGAGAGCGAATGGGGGGGGAAGACAGAGCGACTGGGGGGGAAGAGAGAGCAACTGGGGGGGAAGAGAGAGCGACTGGGGGGGAAGAGAGAGCAACTGGGTGGGGAAGAGAGAGCGACTGGGGAGGGGGAAGAGAGAGCGATGGGGGGGAAGAGAGAACGACTGGGGGGAAGAGAGAGCGACTGAGGGGGAAGGGAGAGCGACTGGGGGGGGAAGAGAGAGAGCGACTGGAGGTGAAGAGAGTGCGACGGGGGGGGAAGAGAGAGCGACTGGGGATGAAGAGAGAGCGACTGGGGGGGGTGAGAGAACGACTGGGGGGGGGAAAGAGAGAGCGACTGGGGGGAAGAGAGAGAGCGACTGGGTGAGAGAGAGCGACTGGGGGGGAAGAGAACTCCCTCCCCCTCTCCCTCACACTCCCCCACTCCTTCACACTCCCACCCCCTCTCCCTCACACTCCCCCACCCCCTCTCCCTCACAATCCCCCCTCCCTCACACTCCCCCCTCCCTCACACTCCCCCCCTTTCCCTCACACTCCCCCCTCTCCCTCACACTCCCCCCCTCTCCTTCACATTCCCCCCCACTCTCCCTCACACTCCCCCCTCTCCCTCACACTCCCCCCACTCTCCCTCACACTCCCCCCTCACACTCCCCCCTCACACTCCCCCCCTCCCTCACACTCCCCCCCTTTCCCTCACACTCCCCCCTCGCCCTCACACTCCGCCCATTTCCCTCACACTCCCCCCCTCCCTCACACTCCCCCCCCCCCTCTCCCTCACACTCCACCCTTGAGCTGAGCGGCGGCCGGCGCCGGGAGCGGGAGAGTGGACCTCTCGCGGGCGGACGGGCGGCGCAGGCGCGGTCAGTGCCAGCGGCGCGAGGCAGCCCGCAGGGAGCAGTCAGGGAAACCCCGCGGCCCGGCGGCCGTTAGCGAGTGGCTCGAGCGGGAAACTTCGGGCGGGCCCGCCCGCGCTTCGGCTCCGGCACCGTCAAACCTCCCTCACCTGAGAGAGAGAGAGAGAGAAAGAGAAATTTGTTGATTTTATAAACCGTCGGTTTTTCCGGTTAAAAACCGATGGTTTTTCTGGTCCCGCACTCACGGGAAGAGAGAGAGGGGGAAGTAGAGAGAGAGAGAGGGGGAAGAGGAGAGAGATGCAAGAGGAGAAGGGAGAGAGAGGGAAGAGGAGAAGGAGAGAGAGAGAGAGGGAAGAGAGAGAGAGAGAGAAATTTTTTGAGCTTCAAGCCTGCCTGCAGCGGGCCTGGAGAGCAGCCCCGAGTCCCCCCTGCACGAGGGTGAGGAGGAGGGGGGTGGACGGCGGCGGTTAGGGGATCACTTAATTTCCTACTGTTGCTAAATACAATTTAAAACTCAAATAAATTGTTTTTTAATTCCCTAACACATAATTCAAATATTTACCTTAGTTTACCTTAGTTCCTTAAAACACAGAAAGTGTGGCGAAAAAAATCGTGAAAAATCAAGATGGCGGCCACTCTCCTCGGTTCAGGACGATAAGGCCCGCCCACACATGCACCGATTGGTCGACCATCAGGTCACTGAAGTGTAGGATTGGTCAATCTTCAAGTCTCTCAAAACTCAACTGCAGGATGGCACGCGCCAGGAACCCGCCGTATGATTGGTCGACCTTGATGTCACACAGTCGTTAATGAGATGCTAATGAGCGGAATGTTGAATGTTTTTTGCATACCGCGGGCGCAATCTTTGTCCGGCCGAAACGTAAATATGCCTGTGACCGGTCCGTAATCGTAAGCTTTCTTTTGATGTGACGCACGCGTAGGTACGCTCTATAACTTTCAAATGTATAGAGAACGGGACAGACAGACAGAAGAGCCGCTTTATATATATAGACTAGCTGGGGGTGCCCGGTGGTGCCGAGGCTTTTTTGAGGGCATGTTGTTGATGGAAGAGAGAGAGAGCGAGTGCGGGGGGTGGAGAGAGAGCGCGAGTGAGGGGGGGGAGAGAGCGCGAGTGTGGGGGGGAGAGAGAGAGAGAGAGAGCCAGGGGGGGAAGAGAGAGCACGGCTGGGGGGGAAGAGAGAGAGCAGCTGGGGGGGAAGAGAGAGAGCGGCTGGGGGGGGAAGAGAGAGAGTGAGTGGGGGGGAAGAGAGAGCGCGACTGGGGGGAAGAGAGAGAGCGACTGGGGGGGAAGAGAGAGACCGACTGGGGGGGAAAGAGAGAGAGCGACGGGGGGGGAAGAGAGAGATCGACTGGGGGGAAGGGAGAGAGCGACTGGGGGGGAAGAGAGAGAGCGGACGGGGGGGAAGAGAGAGCAGGACTCGGGGGGAAGAGAGAGAGCGAGTGGGGGGAAGAGAGAGTGTGACTGCGGGGGAAGAGAGAGCGACTGGGGGAAGAGAAAGTGACTGGGGGGGAAGAGAGAGCGACTGGGGGGGAAGAGAGAGCGACTGGGGGGAAGAGAGAGCGACTTGGGGGGAAGAGAGAGCGACTGGAGTGGAAGAGAGAGTGACTGGGGGGAAGAGAGAGCGACTGGGGGGAAGAGAGAGTGACTGGGGGGGAAGAGAGCGAGGGGAGAGAGGGGGTGAGGGAGGGGGGCGAGGTAGAGGGGGGGCGAGGGAGGTGGGTGGCGAGGGAGGGGGGTGCGGGAGGGGGCATGCAGGAGAGGGGAGGCCAGGGAGAGTGGGGGGCGAGGGAGAGGGGGGCGAGGGAGAGGGGGGCGAGGGAGGTGGGGCGAGGGGAGAGGATGGGGCGAGGGAGGAGGGGGCGAGGGCGAGTGGGGGGCGAGGGAGAGGGGGCGAGGGAGAGGGGGGGTGAGGGAGATGGGGGGTGAGGGGGAGGGGGTCGAGGGAGAGGGGGGGCGAGGGAGAGGGTGGGGCGAGGGAGAGGGGGGCAAGGGAGAGGGTGGTGAGGGAGAGGGGGGGCGAGGGAGAGTGGGGGTGCGGGGGAGAGAGAGGGAGGGGGGGGTGCCGAGGAGGGAGGGAGGGGGCGTCGGGGGGGAGAGAGAGAGAGAGAGAGAAGGGGGAGAGAGTTAGAAGGGGGGGAGAGAGTGAGAAGGCTGGGGGGGGAGGAGGAGGAGGGAGAGTGGGAGCAGCAGAGGAGTGTCTTGAGGGGGTCAGCGAAAGAGCAAATAATTTATTTTTCAAAAACGGGTGTTAAGAAGATGGGAGGCCATCTTGAAAGTTTTTTAATGTTTTTAAAAAGCTGCCACGGAGAAGGAACGCGCATTCTTGCTGAAAACACCCAAAAGTTTTTTTTTTTTAAACGGCTGTTAAGAAGATGGGACAACATGTTCATTGTGTTTTAACGTTTTGGACATTGTGTTTTTACGTTTTACACGTAAAAATAAAAAAAAAATCGCTCCTAACAAATAAACACACAGGTGAGAATAAAGATGGCGGCCACTCACCTCAGTTCAGAACGATAAGGGCCCGCCCACACATGCACTGATTGGTCGTTCGTCATGTCACCAAAGCATAGGATTGGTCAATCGTTCTGTCACTCGACTCTAGGAGGGCCCGGGCTGCACATGCGACGAACCCGCCCCTGCCACGCATTGATTGGTCAACCATCGGGTTGGTCGACCGTACGATTGGTCGACCTCAATGTCACTCTATGGTAATGAGTGGATAATGAGCGAGAGCGAGGTGGGGGGGGAAGAGAGAGAGCGAGTGGGGGGGGAAGAGAGAGAGCGAGTGGGGGGGAAGAGAGAGAGTGAGTGGGGGGGGAAGAGAGAGAGAGCGAGTGGGGGGAAGAGAGCGAGAGCGTGAGTGGGGGGGAAGAGAGAGAGCGAGTGGGGGGGAAGAGAGAGCCGACTGGGGGGGAAGAGAGAGCGACTGGGGGGGAAGAGAGAGCGACTGGGGGGGAAGACAGAGCGACTGGGGGGAAGAGAGAGTGACTGGTGGGAAGAGAGAGCGACTGGGGGGAAGAGAGAGCGACTGGGGGGAAGAGAGAGTGACTGGGGGGGAAGACAGAGCGACTGGGCGGGGGAAGAGAGAGCGACTGGGGGGGAAGAGAGAGCGACTGGGGGGGGAAGAGAGAGCGAATGGGGGGGGAAGACAGAGCGACTGGGGGGGAAGAGAGAGCAACTGGGGGGGAAGAGGAGAGCGACTGGGGGGGAAGAGAGAGCAACTGGGTGGGGAAGAGAGAGCGACTGGGGAGGGGGAAGAGAGAGCGATGGGGGGGAAGAGGAGAACGACTGGGGGGGAAGAGAGAGCGACTGAGGGGGAAGGGAGAGCGACTGGGGGGGAAGAGAGAGAGCGACTGGAGGTGAAGAGAGTGCGACGGGGGGGAAGAGAGAGCGACTGGGGATGAAGAGAGAGCGACTGGGGGGATGAGAGAACGACTGGGGGGGAAAGAGAGAGCGACTGGGGGGGTGAGAGAGCGACTGTGGGGGGGAGAGAGAGCGACTTGGGGGGTAGAGAACTCCCTCCCCTCTCCCTCACACTCCCCCCCACTCCTCCCCCCACACTCCCCCCCACCCCTCACACTCCCCCCTTGAGCTGAGCGGCAGCCGGCGCCGGGAGCGGGAGAGCGGGCTCTCGCGGGCGGGCGGGCGGCACAGGCGCGGTCAGTGGCAG
>NW_028225180.1:51108416-51199143 GCF_052327205.1 Somniosus microcephalus | reverse complement strand
ACATGCCCTCGAAAAAGCCTCGGCATTGCCGGGCACTCCAGCTACGCTTAATAAATGTTGATCTATTGCTCAAACATACTGGCTGCTGCCTATTGGTGTCTTGTCCAAGAACTCAGAGATCATTAAGATCTTACAAATTGGCACCCTTCAGATGGGACAAAACAAAGTGGCTAGTATTGTGTAATAGATCAGAACTTGAAAGTTGCTTCCTGATAAGCTGCTGCTCTTGAGGGGGGATAAACCCCGTGGGGAGTGCCCATGAATTCCCTCCAATAGTAATTGATGTTAGAGGCCTGTTATCAAAATCACCAAATGGATAGTAATAGCTGTGTTAATGCATACAAGTGTACGTTGGACAGGCGCCTGTGCGGAGGAAGTGCAGGTATTATTGACAGAATATTGAATCAAAGGAGACCGAGTCCCCTTTGAAAAAGTGATGGGGGTAGAAATTCGATTGTTAGCGCCACCGATTAGCGCCTAAAGAGGCCGAAAAGTGGGGTGCTAGCCAATTTCCGGGTGGGCGCAGGGCGCCCAGTGCCTCGCCCCATATTGAGCATGCATTTAACGCTGGCGCTAAATCTTAGCACACGCTCATGGGCGTAAGCAGATTATGACGTCATTTGAGTGTGCAATGCCTTTTGGGTGCCCCGGACAGGAAATTCATTGGCGCCCCCCTCCGAAGCACCTGGCGCTAACCTTACCAAGTCGCTCTCGGGCTGGAGGATCGTTATTTAAAGGGGACTGGTGTGGTTTAAAATTGGCAGCCATTTTTGGAGCACAACTTGCTCGAGAGCTACAAAGAGTTGCTGAGCTGCACACTGAGAGCCATTTGACCACTGAGCCAGCGCAGGCAGACGATCTTCAGCCTTCTGACCATCACCCTGCTGTTGGTGAGCCTTGACAACGGGGAACCTTCCTGTGGGCACTTATTATGGGGGCTGCATTGGAGGGGAACTTCCTGCTGCTGAATCATCTGGAAAGGGCAGAGACGCAGGGAGAGTGGGGCGGGCATGGCCAGACAGAAGAGGGCCAACAGACGTCGCCACACCAGACATTACGCTGCCAGGGTTTTCCGACAGCAGTTTCCCTACATGAACATGCCGCAGGAGCAGTGCATCAGACGGCTGCACTTTAGAAAGGAGGTGGCCACTGAGCTGTGCCACCTGCTTCAGCCAGATCTGCAGCCTCAGATAAGGTGCAGGACATCACTGTCGGTAGTTGTGAGGATGACTGTTGCCCTAAACTTCTACGCAAGCGGCTCCTTTCAGGCCGCAACTGGGGACATAGCCAACATCTCGCAGTTTGTGGTACATTGCTGCATCCATCAAGTGACTGATGCCCTGTTTAAAAGGAGGCGGCAGTACATCTCCTTCCCAATGATCCCGGACAAGCAGCGGGGGGAGCACAGAACGCTTCGCTGCAATAGCGGACTTCTCCATGGTGCAGGGTGCCATTGACTGCACGCATGTGGCTTTGCGGGCGCCTGTAGAGAATCCGGAGGTGTTCCGCAACCGCAAGGGGTTCCATTCCTTGAATGTCCAGCTGGTCTGTGACCACCGACAGCTGATCCTCGCAGTGAATGCGCAGTTCCCAGGCAGCAGCCACGATTCCTTCATCCTGCGCCAGACTTCTGTTGCAGACCTTTTCGAGGCCTCGGCTCACCCAGGAGGCTGGCTTCTCGGGGACCAGGGCTATCCTCTGTGCCCGTGGCTGATGACCCGGCCCTTTAAGAGCTGGCCAGCGCCAGTGTGTCTCGGGGAAATTGATTATTCAAAGCACCTGCACTGCTCCCTGCCGCTGTGAAATTGAGTTGCGCCGCCGGGTTTGTGCCTTAAGAGTACCGTGCAGCACCTGATTTAGCGCTGCAATCACCTTCAGGGGCGCTGCAACCCAATATCACTCGAGGTGGCGCTAAATTGCACCTGGCACAAAACTTTGTGCATCGCCAAGACTAGTGCCCCAAACGGGGCGATACTGAATTTCTCCCCTAGATTTATTGAGTGAAAGGAACCTTAAAAAAGGCTGGAATTTCAGTTTGTATGAAAATGTGTGTTAAAATGTGAATGTTTTCCTGACTATGAATGTTTAAGAAGTTACAGTATTTCTTTTGTCTGAAAAGTCTGTCTTTAAAAGAAAGATTCTGTTATGTGTGGTTTCGCTCAACCCATTTCTCGGTTAAAAGTGTTTAAACATTATTGTCTTTTCTTGGATTTTGTTAGTTTAAGGGCTAGATTTTCAGTATAGACAGTTTTGGGGTGCTAAGCTTAGCGCCCGCCCGAAGTTAGCGCCCACCCCAAAGTAGCGCCCCGTTGCCGGAAATTCAGTGGCTTCGCCCTAAGAGATTGGTGGAGCGCTAAAAGAGGCGTTCCACTCCTATCTTTAGGCGCTAAGCCGGCGGTCCAGAGGGATAGCGCCCAGGCGGGGCGCAGCGCGGGTGTGGTCATTTTTGGACTGACAGCAGACCCCATGGCGCCGACCAGCTCTTAAAGGGGGAAGGGACGAATTGGTCTGCTGCCACGCCCTGCACACTGCAGCCTTGCAAAGAGGCCTCAACACTGCTGCTCAGCCCCAGGGAGTCATGGCAACGCCAGAGAAGGCCCGTCAGCGTGCCCTGCACTTCTCAGAGGGTGATCTGGACATAATGGTCACAGCTCTGGAGGTGAGGCGCAAGATCTTGTTCCCAGAGAGTGGGAGGAATCCAACCCACCATGACTACACCAAAGCCTGGAAGCAGATCGCCCAGAGTGTGACGTTCACCGGCGATGCACCCAGGACCCACAAACAATGTCGTAAAAAATACAACGATCTGACCAGGATTGTGAAGGTGAGTAGCCTTTCCAGTCTCCTCCTCATTCTTGCATGTACACCTGACATGATGGGCAAAGGGAGCTGAAAGTCCTATTGGCCAGCCCTCAGCCAGCAGCATTGGGACATTCATGAGCATCACATGGCCATTCGGCACTCTACACTTTGTCCAAGCTATTCCACCATGGGAGGCAGTGCACACTACATCAGGGCTTCACTCTGTCCAAGCTATTCCACCATGGGAGGCAGTGCACACTACATCAGGGCTTCACTCTGTCCACGCTACTCCACCATGGGAGGCAGTGCACACTACATCAGGGCTTCACTCTGTCCATGCTATTCCACCATGGGAGGCAGTGCACACTACATCAGGGCTTCACTCTGTCCACGCTATTCCACCATGGGAGACAGCGCACACTACATGAGGGCTTCACTCTGTCCACGCTATTCCACCTTGGGAGGCAGTGCACACTACATCAGGGCTTCACTCTGTCCAAGCTATTCCACCATGGGAGGCAGTGCACACTACATCAGAGCTTCACTGCGCACTTACAGCCCGTTCTTTCTCTTGCAGGCTAAAGTAGCGTTTAATCGCCAGGCGCGTGCCAGGGGTGGCCGCGCCAAGCTGCAGAAGCTTACTCGGCTGGAGGAGTGCGTGTGTGTGCTCATGGGAGCCCGTGTGATTGTCCCCACAGCGTGCAGAGTATCCGAACCTCCACTGCCCGGCAATGGTAAGGACCTCGCCTTTTGGCCCTCTCGCGTCGCACTAGCCCATCCGAGCTACCTCCTTTGCCACTGTCCCAACAATGCGCTGAATGCCACCAGTCCTAACTCCCTCGCTGACGCCGTCTCCTCACTCTGAAGCTACTCTTGTGCATTCCTGCTTTCAGCTGGTGACGACCAGGACCCTGAAGCTGCCAGTGACAGCACCTCCGACCAGGAGGAGGAGGAGGAGCAACCGGACCTTCGGGGGAACAGTCACGTCCCGCAATAGAGGAGGAAATGCTTGACACCTCCTCACTGGACGAGTGCCTGGAGGAACTGTCGCAGGGCAATGTAGCTTCTGGGACCAGTGGCGTCCAGCCACCCAGGAGCCGTGCACGTGGCCCACGGCCTTCCCCCCAAAGGGGGGAAGGAGCAGAGGGGAGTGCTGCTGTTCGGCACACTCGCCGCCACCAACGCGGCAAGGATCCCCTAGTTCGGCCCCCTCCTCCCCAGCGGGAGAGTCGCGACTCCAGTCCGGACACCTTCACCTCGGAGGAGGTGCGGAAGCTGGATAAGATGGCCGAGGATTCGGACCGGCGCCACACGGAGCTCATGAGCATGGTGGGGCGCATGCCTGAGGCCATCGAGTCGCTGGCGACTAGTGTGCGCGAGTTCGGGGCAGCAACTGCCGCGAGTGGCCGCATGCTGACTGATGCCGTCAAGACCCTGACGGCTGTGAGGCACGCGCACACCAGGACCACAGGGGCACTCACTGCTGCCACACGCGCTGTCTCAGGCAGGCATCGCCAGGGCAGCCGCCGCGCTGGACCATCCCAGCAAGCCGCCCCTCGGCTGATTGTTGCGGATCCTGCCGTGCGGGCCCGGCCGAGTGCCACCGCGCCACAGCACCAGCCAGCGCATCCCACACGCCAGCTGGCCCACATTGCGCCATCCGTCGCCGCCATTCCCCCACTGGGGCATCAAGGGCAAGCGGATGCAGCTGATGGTGGCCAGGCTCAGGTGCGCCACTCAGCAGACGGCCCCTCGAGGCCCAAACGCCGTGTAGGCCGCCCCCCAGTGGCATCTGGCAGAAGGGCATCTGAGCCTCAGGCACCTTCCCCCAGCCTCGCAGCAGCCACTGGGCAGAGCTTGCGAAGGAGCAGCAGGCCGGGCAGGGGAGGCAAAAGGCTGGGCAAGGTATCGCCCTCGCGGGCCACTCAGTAGAGGGTGTGCACAGCTTTCCTTTTATATGGCGGTGGCCATCTTTATTTTGCCCATGGTTGTGTTGTTGGAGGGCTTTTTTTTTGCGTTAGGCTGACGTTGAGGCCCGGTTTGAAGAAAGGTGGAGTGACTCCTCCCCAGTTTGTGGGAGTGAGTCGTTTGTTGGGCTTTTTTGGGGCCCGTTTATTGTTTTTGGGGATTCATGTGGGAAGGGCTTTTCATTTTTGTGTAATAAAAAATTATCTTTATTCATGCAGTCTCCATGGTTTTTCTTCTTCGTGTTTGTTGGCTTCACCGGCTGAGGGGTTGCGGAGCGGCTGCATTCATCTTCCCTCATGGCCCCTGGCCATTCCCTGACAGGGTGCTTAGAAGTACCGTGTAATAAGGTGGCATCGTGCGGCCCTTGGCCCTGGTCGCTCCCTCCTGGGAATGTACTCCCGCTCCTCCTCCTCCTCCTCCTCGTGCTCCTCCTGCTCCTCCTCCTGAGGTGCTGGTCCAACGTCAGGTGGCAGTGCCTGAGTCCTGCGGATAGCCAGGTTGTGTAGCATGCTGCAAACCACCACAAATTGGGAGACCCGGTCCGGCGAATACTGGAGAGCTCCTCCGGAGCGATCAAGGCAGCGGAACCGCTGCTTGAGGACCTCAATAGTTAGCTCGATGATGTTGCGGGTGGTTTGATGGCTCTCGTTGTAGGCCTCTTCAGCAGCGGTCCTGGGCGCGCAGAGCGGGGTCATGAGCCAGGTGCACAAAGGATAGCTTTTGCCCCCGAGTAGCCATCCTCTTGGGGGAGGCTGTGCCTGGAACATGTCATGCACAGTACTCTGCCGCAGGATAAAGGCATCGTGGCTGCTGCCTGGGAAGCTGGCATTGACTGCCATGATGCGCTGCTTGTGGTCACAGACCAGCTGCAGATTCAGAAAATGGTAGCCCTTCCTGTTGTGATACTGCTCGCCATGCTCCAGAGGGGCCCGCAAAGCCACATGCGTACAGTCAATGGCGCCCTGCACCAAGGGGAATTCCCCGAGTCGGGAAAATCCCAATGCGCGCTGATGCTGCCTCTCCAGGGCCATGGGGAAGGAGATGAATTGGCTTCTCCTTCTGAACAGTGCTTCGGTCACCTGGTGGATGCAGCGATGTGCGCCGTACTGGGAGATGTTTGCTATGTCCCCAGCAGCGTATTTGAAGGAGCCGGTGGCATAGAAGTTCAATGCCACCGTCACCTTCACTTCCACCGACAAAGACGTCCTGCACCTGAGCTTTGGCCGCAGATCTCGGCGAAGCAGGTGGCAGATCTCTGCAATCACCTCCTTACGGAATCGGAGGCTTTTAACGCATCGCGCGGCACTCATGTTTAGGTAGGAGCGCTGCTGGCGGTATAGCCTGACTGGGTAAGGCCTACGTGGCCAACGCCTGTAGCCCCCTCTGCCTCGAGCCAGGGCTGCCCCTCTCACAATGCGTCTGCGAGCCCTACGGACATGGAGCTGCAGCTCTGCGTTGGCACCCCATGCAACCCCCATCAAGTCCTGGCAAACACTCTAATTTCCAAAAGGCCACTTGCAGCGCTCTGGCCTGAGTCCAAAAATACCTGGCTCTTGCTGCTTGAAACCAGTTAGCTATCCCCCTTGTTGTGTCTCCAGAAATGCGTTGCACAAGAGTGTTTTCTGAAAAAAGGCTGGCCTTTATACTGGAGTGTACATCCCCTTTAATTTGCGCCCCCCGGGGCCCGCGCTGGTTGTGTTGCGTTCCTTTTTCCAAACGCTCCGGCCGCCAGCCGCACAATGGGGCGGTCCGACAGAAGTTTGGAATCGGGGTGCACAAAGGGCGTTGCACGAGGATGTGATGTCATTTTCTGCGCACGCATCCGGGCGGGCGCTAAATTTTGCGCCGGCGCTAACGGGCAACTTAATTTGGGGCGGGGTGCAAACTGCACTGCGCCCAGGTGCTACATGCCTAGCGCCCGAAAAACACTTCTCTTAAGGCGCTAACTGCTGGCGCAAGCGACTGAAAATCTAGCGCTAAGAATGTGCGACTAAGATTGTGCCCCAATAATTGAAAAAAAAACTTTGAACTATAAATTAAGCTAAGCTGGTGTGTTAAAACTGAGAAGAACAACAAAAAGTTTGTTTAACAAAAGATTATGTTTCAGCCTAATATTTAACCTTGGAGTTGTGGTTGCTATGGTAAAATTTTCCAAAGCATTTTGATTTGATTTGTTTAAATGTGAGAAACTAATTTTTTCCTAGTTATATGCAATGGCCTAGAAATTAGGTATGGCCCCGCCAGCTCAGTAGCGGCCAAAAGTTTGCGCAGCGCCCGGAGCCCGTTGCGCCCGCCAGAAATTCACTTTTCGCGCCCCAAGTCAGAACCGGGCATTGTTCCAGGGTGTGCCCGCCTCCGCTTGGGGTGCTGAAAGTGAATTTCAGCGCTCCAGCTGCTGCTGCGCCACCCGATGTGGTGCGGCAGGCTGGGGTACTGCAGGCCTCCTCCTTCTCTTAAGGAGGAGCAGCCTGCAGCCGTGAGATCGCCGCTGGATTCTGCCGGCAAATGAGCCCAGCACCACGGAGAAGTGCCGGGCTCACGGGAATCAGCCACCAATGCCGCGGGGGGGTGGTGTAGGAGGCCGGGGAGGGAGGTGTGGGCAGGCGGCCGCCGAAAAAGCGGCCGGCCGCACCTCCACCTTTATGCGCCCCACTAATGCTGCATGAAGGCCGTGTATCATGAACGTGGTTTGCGGCCGCTGCGGAAGAGGCGGCCGCAACTGAATATGGGCGTCGGGCCTGCATCGGTGCAGAACCGGGGCACTGCGCACACCGATGACGTCATCGGTGCCGGCGCAGCACTACCGGCTACCGCCGCCATTAACGCTGCACTCAATTTCCGCGCTACCAACCCCGCCGGCGCAGAAGACTTCTTTTGGCGCTAAGTGGGTGCAAGGCCCACTGAATTTCTAGGCCAATGTTTTTACAGTATTTTGGAAAGCCATCTGAAGAAAGGACAATAAGAAATATGACGTAATTTACTGTTTTCTGCAAGAATGTGCTATTTTGTTTTGTTTTATCTGTTCTGTTCATGTTTAGTTAAAGTAAAGTGTGAAATCACAACTGTCTTTTTCGATCAGGAAAGTTTTTTTTAATTTACAGAAAGTGACAGAATTGCGTGCGTCTGACAATGTTTCACTCCACCTTCTAAAAACCTGCAAAGGAGTTAACCCTTTCCACTGACAACTGTTTAAGTTCACCAAGCAAAAATTTAAGTATGAAATTTAAAGATATTGGTCATTATTACAGTTAAGTTTCTTAATTTTAATTTAATATTTCCCCAAAGTGACAGAAGGAAAATTATGATTTGATAAATTAACCCTTTGGGCTCTAAGCAGAGTCACAATGGATTCCCTTCTTTCTTTTGTTATATGAAAGTTTCCTTGCAAACTAATTGCTGCATTACTGCCTCTAATGTTAAAACACTGTATAAACCACCTAGCCTGGGAATCACTCATTTCTGAAATTGGAAACGGAAGATAAAGTGATAGAAATGAAATTGAACATTGACAAAACTTGTCAGTACAATAATACTGCAGTTTGGATTTTGTGATAATTTTGAAATAACAAAATGGACTTAGGCACTATATATTGCGTTACTTTTGGGAAAATAAACGATCCTCTGAAATAATGATAAATAAAAAATGTTAATAACTTGGACCAAGTGAGAACGTTTGATCTATGTTGTCAATCTTAAATATTGTACTGGACAGTAAAGTTCCTCCAGGGCTCATGAATGAGATATGAATGATAATTAATGGGATGTGTAAAATGGAGAGAGAAAGTGATTGTTGGTGTGAGATAGAAACAGGAGAATTACGCAAGCAATTGAGAATTTTCCAAACTTTCCAGTGAAAGTCAGGAAAGTGTACTTAAGAATAGTAAATTGATAGCTTTCTCTTGGAGACATTTGTGTCCTTGCCAACAATGAACGTTTTAAGAAAATTTTGATAGACTGGCCACCACCCAAGACATCAGGACCATGCAGAGGAAGATGAACAAAGATCTTTAGACGAGTACAATTTTTGATGAGATCACCTGAAAGCCAGAGAAAGGCTTGTATCGGATAGAAACATAAAAACATAGAAGATAGGAGCAGGAGTAGGCCATTCGGCCCCTCGAGCCCGCTCCGACATTCAACGAGATCATGGCTGATCATCCAAATTCAGTACCCTGTCCCTGCCTTCTCCCCATATCCCTTGATCCCTTTAGCTTTAAGAAATATATCCAACTCTTTCTTGAATATATTTAATGAACTGGTCTCCACCGCCCTCTGTGGCAGAGAATTCCACAGGTTCACCACTCTCTGGGTGAAGAAATTCCTCCTCATTTCAGTCCTAAATGGCTTACCCCTTACCCTTAGACTATGACTCCTGGTTCTGGACGCCCTGGCCATCAGGAACATCCTTCCTGCATCTAGTCTGTCCAGGCCTGACAGAATTTTATAGGTTTCACTGAGATCCCCTCTCAATCTTCTAATCTCCAGTGAGTATATGCCCAATCGACACAACCTCTCCTCATACGTCATTCCTGCCATCCCAAGTATCAGCCTGGTGAATCATCGCTGCACTCCTTCCATGGCAAGAACGTCCTTCCTCAGGTAAGGCGACCAAAACTGCACACAATACTCAAGGTGCGGTCTCACCAAGGCCCTGTACAAGTGTAGCAAGACATCCTTGTTCCTGTACTCGAACACTCTTGCTACGAAGGCCGACATGCCATTTGCCTTCTTAACCGCCTGCTGCACCTGCATGCTTACCTTCAGCGACTGGTGCA
The DNA here is from genome assembly GCF_052327205.1 of Somniosus microcephalus. NCBI lineage: Eukaryota > Metazoa > Chordata > Chondrichthyes > Squaliformes > Somniosidae > Somniosus > Somniosus microcephalus. Next base: position 51,189,598 of record NW_028225180.1, on the reverse strand, counting down.
CAAGAAAACCCAGGGATCTTTGCACTTCCCCTTCTCCCAATCTATTGCCATTGAAGTAATAATCTGCCTTCCTGCCTTTGCCACCAAAGTGGATAACCTCAGATTTATCCACATTATAATGCATTTGCCATGTTTCTGCCCAATTACCCAACCTGTCCAAATCATACTGGAGTTTCACGACATCCTCCTCACAGCATACCCTCCCACCCAGCTTTGTGTTGTCTGCAAATTTGGAGGTATTACCTCCAATTCCCTCGTCCAGATCATTAATATATATTTTGAACAGCTGGGGTCCTAGGACCGATCCTTGCGGTACCCCACTAGTCACTGCCTGCCACTCGGAAAACATCCCGTTTATTCCAACACTTTGCTTTCTGTCCGCCAACCAGTTCTCTATCCAAGTCAATACCTTGCCCCCAATCCCATGTGCCTTAATTATAGACGCTAATCTCTTATGTGGGACTTTATTGAAAGCCTTCTGAAAGTCCAAATACACCACATCCACTGGTTCTCCCTTACCTATTTTACAAGTTACATCCTCAAAAAATTCCACTACTTTACCTTTTGTAAATCCATGTTGACTTTGTCCGATCCTGTCACTGCTTTCCAAGTGCTCTGCTATTATATATTTTACTAGCTGGAGTGCCCGGCGGTGCCGAGGCTTTTTCGAGGGCATGTATTGTTGGAAGAGCGAGAGAGAGCGATTGGGTGGAAGAGAGAGAGCGACTGGGGGGAAGAGAGAGAGCGACTGGGGGTGGAGGGGAAGGGGGGAGGGGGAAGGGGAGGGGGGATGGGGAGGGGGGGAGCGGGAGGGGGGAGGGGGAAGGCGGGGGAGGGGGAGGGAGAGGAGGGGGAGGGGGGAGAGGAGGGGGAGGGGGGAGGAGGGAGAGGGCGAGGGAGGGGGAGGGGGTGAGGAGGGGGAGGGGGAAGGGGAAAGGGGGGGAGGGGGAGGGAGAGGGTGGGAGGGGGTAAGGGAGGGAGTGAGGGGAGGAGGAGTCGGAGGGGGAAGGAGAGAGGGAAGGAGACAGTGAGGGAAGGAGGAAGAAACCGGGCAGCCCAGGCTAAAGATGGCACTGTTCGGGCCCACGTTGAAGTTCCGCCATGATCAAAGATAGTGTCACGAGGAAATTGACGTGCCGCCAGGATCAAATATGGCGCTGTTGTTTCGCTACATTGAACTGCTGCCAGGATGAAAGATGGCCGGGCCCAGTTGCCGGGGTAACCCTCCGCCCCTCCCGATCTCCAGAGCTGGTTGCCGGGTTAACCCTTCCGCCCCTCCCGAGCCCGCGCTCTGCTCTCCCGAGAGTCACGCCCCACCGCCCGAGCCGGCGATGGCTCCGCGGACTTCCGTGCCGCCCCACGCACTGACATGGCCCCACCCTCCCGTGTTGGCTTCAAGCGAGCCGGCTTGAAGAAGGCCGAACGGGGAAGAGAGAGAGATGGGCGCAACCGCCCAGGAGACCCCGTGCTCCTGCCAGAGTCAGTGGACGCGGGAACGTGGAGGTGGGGAGACGGGGAGATGGGGATGGGGGGAGATAGGGAGGGGTGGGAGACGGGGAGGGGGGAGACGGGGAGGGGGGAAGATGGGGAGGGGGGAGACGGGGGGAGGGGAGGAGACGGGGATGAGGGGTGGGGGAAGGAGGCGGGAGACAGGGAGGGGAGAAGAGGAGGGGAGGAGAGGAGGGGGAGGAGGTGGGGAGGGGGGAGATGGGGAGGAGGGAGGGAGTAGTGGGGTGGGGAGGGGGAGGAGGGAGGGGGTAAGGAGGGGTGTGGTGGGGAGACCGGGAGGGGGGAGACCGTGGGGGGAGACCGGGGGGAGGGAGGAGACCAGAGGGAGGGAGAGGGGGAGGGAGACTGGAGGGGAGATGGGGGGGGGGAGACCGGAGGGTGGAGGGGGGGAGAGGGGGGGAGACCGGAGTGAGGGAGGGAGGGAGAGGTTGTGGTGGGATGGGTAGACCGAAGGGAGGGTGGGGGGTGAGGGGGGAGGGGTGGGAGGAGCTTGCCACAAAACAATTGCAGAGGGTCCAGCATGGCTGGCAACAGACACCCAGGCTTCGAGGCTTACATGCAAAAACGGGGATAGGTTGGAAAATTAATGAGATTAGATAAAAGATGTAGAAAGTAATTACAATATGTGTTTTAAAAGCAATTTTTTTTTAAGGACGCAGAAAGCGGGAAAAAGAAATGAAAAGTTTGGAATCAAGATGGCGGCAACTCACCTCGGTTCAGAAGAATAAGTCCCGTCACTCGAATCTAGGAGGGCCCACTCGCATGTGCCAGGAACCCGCCCCTGCCCCCGCCACGCAGCGATTGGTCGACCGTCGGGTCGCTCGACCGTACGATTGGTCGACTCAATGTCACTCAATGCTAATGAGCAGATAATGAGCGGAATTTTGAACGTTTTTTGGATACCGCGAGCACAATTTTTGTCTCACCGAAACGTAAATATGCTTATGATCATTCTGGAATCGTAAGCTTTCTTTTGGTGTAACACACGTGTAGGTACGCTCTATAACTTTTGATTGTATAGCCGGACAGAGAGACAGAAATACAGACAGAGAGACATACCGTTTTATATATATAGATAATGGACTCTAGCATTTTCCACACTACCGATGTCAGGCTTACCGGTCTATAATTCCCCGCTTTTTCTCTACCATCTTTTTTGAATAGTGGGGTAAATTTAGCTACCCTCCAATCCATGGGTACTGTTCCAGAGTCTATGGAGTTCTGGAAGATGACCAGCAATGCATCTACTATTTCGAGGGCCACTTCCTTAAGTACCATGGGATGTAGATTATCAGGCCCTGGGGATTTATCGGCCTTCAGTCCCATCAATTTTCCTACCACCATTTCCCTACAAATACTGAATTCTTTCAGTTCTACCCTTTCGTCAGATCCTATGTTCCCAGCATCTCTGGGAGGTTATGTGTGTCCTACTTTGTGAAGACAGAACAAAAATATGTATTTAGTTGGTCTGCCATTTCTTTGTTTCCCATTATAAATTCCCCTGATTCTGACTGCAAGGGACCTACGCTTGACTTCACCAATCTTTTTCTCTTCACATATCTATAAAAGCTTTTACAGTCAGTTTTTATGTTCCCTGAAAGCTTACTCTCATGTTCTATTTTCCCTTTCTTAATTAATCCCTTTGTCCTCCTTTGTTGAATCCTAAACTGCTCCCAATCCTCAGGATTATTGCATTTTCTGGCCAATTTATATGTCCTCTCTTTGGATCTTATGCTATCCCGAATTTCCCTTGTTAGCCACGGTTGAGTCACCTTTTTTGTTTTATTTTTATGCCAAACTGGGATGAACAAATTCTGTAGCTCATCCATTCGGTCTTTGAATGTTTGCCATTGCCTATCCACCATCAACCCTTTGAGTGCCATTCCCCAATCAATCCTACTCAACTCGCTCCTCAGACCATCGTAGTTTCCTTTATTTAAATTGAGGACCCTAGTCTCTGATTCAACTACTTCATTCTCCATCTTAATGAAGAATTCGATCATATTATGATTGCTCCGACCCAAGGGGCCTCGGACAACAAGATTGCTAATTAATCCTTTCTCGTTACATAATACCCAGTCGAAGATGGCCTGATCTCTGGTTGGTTCCTCGACATATTGGTCCAGGAAACCATCCCGTAAACACTCCAGGAATTCCTCCTCCACAGTATTGTTACTAATTCGGTTGGCCCAATCTATATGTAGATTAAAGTCACCCATGATGACTGCTGTGCCCTTATTGCACGCTTCTTTAATTTCCCTTTTAATGCCATCCCCAACCTCCGCCTTACTGTTTGGAGGCCTATATACCACTCCCACTAACGTTTTTTTCCCCTTAGTATTCCTCAATTCTACCCATACAGGTTCCACATCATCAGAGCTAATATCCTTCATTACAATTGTGTTAATCCCTACTTTAACCAGTAATGCTACCCCACCTCCCTTTCCTTTTTGCCTATCTTTCCTGAATATCCTATACCCCTGGATGTTGAGTTCCAAGTCTTGGCTATCCTTGAGCCACGTTTCCGTAATCCCAACCAAATCATATTCGTTTACCTCTATTTGCGCAGCCAATTCATCCACCTTATTACAAATGCTCCTCACATTAAGATACAAAGCCTTCAGGCATGTTTTTTTAACGCTCTTAGACCTATTATAATTATTATTTACTGTGGCCATGTTTGATTTAATCCGTTGATTTCTCTGACTGCCACTTTTGTTCTTCTCCTTCCTATCTTTTGCTTTTATCCTCGGTTCCCTTTCCTCTGTCTCCCTGCTCAGGTTTTCAACCACCTGCCATTTTAATTTAAACCCTCCCCCACAGCACTAGCAAACACTCCCCCTAGGACATCGGTTCCAGCCCTGCCCAGGTGCAAACGTGTGGCATGATATTGAGATACCAATATGAATGTACAAATGTGATTCATTACATATGAAGGAATTACCATCTGGGAATGTATGTTGAATGTGCACTGAAGAACGGGTCTCAGACATGCTCAGTTACTTGACAACAGCAAGACATGAAATGGTTAATGTGGCTCAGGAGAGCGAGACAACGTTTAAAGCATTGACACATACTCCATCGAGAAACTATCTAATTAATGAAACAATCAGAATAGAGTTAAATACACTGGTACCTGTTCGAGGGATTGAAATTGAAGTTGAAGTGGAGAGTTTGACGGAATTTGGATTGGGACAATTGAGGGCTAAGGAGAAATCATGTTTAGTAAGAATTATCCACAAGTTAGATACGAGTAAAAGAGATCTGGAGAATCTTTTAAGTCCATGATTTGTTGATTCGATGTTAAACTGTGATGTCACTTGAAATGATTGTAAGACTGAATTGAACTGTGATTGTAATAATTGTGTTTTGTATGTAACAGAGCATGGGAAAAACCAGTACGAATCCAGTATGAGGTGGCTTTGGTGGTGCCTCCTGTGTCACTACTACCACAACTACAGTGCTTTACGGGTCTAACAGGACCTGTCCCAAACGCCAACATGTTTCACATAATATCGAAACCTATGCTCAAGTGAAACTGACAGTAAATGAGATACTTAAGTATGAGCTGCACAATTATGTGGCACAACTCGGATACAACATTTCCATGTGTCTGAGGGCCTCAGTGAGCTCGTGATGCGACTGAATGCCTCCCTAAAACATTTTTATGTTTTGGGGTAAGACAACTCGAGAATAGGTTTTGAAATTGATAGCACAGGGGACCACTCACACTGGTGGGATATTGGGTTTAATACATCAGCACACCCTTATGTTCTTATTATTTCACATGCTCTGGTAGTTCTCCAGCTTGTAATGACAGTGTATTTGGTATATGTAACCTATGTAGTAACACTTTGATATATAAGCCAATTGGGTACTCATGTCTATGACTAACCAGCACTAACAAATTAATTGAGCACATTACTCTAACATTACTGGTGGTGACTCTTCTCTAACATTACTGGTGGTGACTCTACTCTAACATTACTGGTGGTGACCCTTCTCTTATATTAATGGCAGTGACCATACTCTAACATTACCGGTGCTGACGCTACTCTAACATTTCTGGTGGTGACCCTACACTAAAATGACTGATGGTGGCTCCACTCTAACATTACTGCTGGTGACTCTATCTAAGATTCCTGGCGGTGACCCTACACTAACATTACTGTTGGTGCTCCTACTCTAACGTTAATGGTGGTGACCCTACTCTAACATTACTGATGGTGACCCTACTCTAACATTACTGATGGTGACCCTACTCTAACATTACAGATGGTGACCCTACTCTAACATTACTGGTGGTGACTACTCTAACATTACTGGTGGTGAATCAACGTTAACATTACTAGTGGTGACTCAACTCTAACATTAATGGTCTTGGCTCTACTCTAACACTAGTGGTGGTGACGCTTCAATATCATTAGTGGTGGTGACCCTGCTCTAACTTTAATGGAGGTGACCCTACTCTAACATTAATGGCGGTGCCTCTAATCTATCATTACTGGTGGTGACCCTACTCGAACATTACTGGTTGTGACCGCACTCTAACATTACAAGTGGTGACCCTACTCTAACATTAATGCTGTTGACTCTACTCTAACATTTTTGGTGGTGACCCTTCCCTAACATTACTGGTAGTGAATCTACTCTAACATTAATAAAGGTGACCCTACACTAACGTTACTGGTGGTGACTCAACTCTAGCATTACTGGTGGTGACCTCACTCTAACATTACTGGTCGTGACCATACTCTAACATTACTGCTGGTGAAACTACTGTAACATTTCTGGTGGTTTATCAGCTCTAACCGTAGTGGTGGTGACTCTACTCTATCATTAATGGTGGTGAACCTACACTAACATTATTGGTGGTGACCCTACGCTAACATTACTGGTGGCGACTCTACTCTAACATTACTGGTGGTGACGCTACTCTAACATTAATGGTGGTGACACTACTCTAACATTACTTGTGGTGAATCTACTCTAACATCAATGTTGGTGAAACTACTGTAACATTTCTGAAATAACAACAGAAAATGCTGGAAAAACACAGCAGGCCAGGCAACATCCGTGGAGAGAAAATAACATTTCTGGTTGTTTATCAACTCTAACCTTACTGGTGGTGTAACAATAGCGGTGGTGACTATACTCTAACATTACTGGTGGTGAATCTGCAATAACATTACTGGTGGTGTCCCTACTCTATCATTAACTGCTGTAAGGACCAGACTGTGTGAGATTGTGTTAATATTAACTGGATGTCTGATAATGTACATTAATATTAGTATCAGTAATAGTGTTATTAATAAACACTTGGGATTTACTCTGATTCCTGTTATTTCACTCTCTCTGATCCACAGTCTATGGGGTGTCGCTCTCACAGATCTTTGTTCCGAGGATCTCGCCTCCACTCTCAGTACAAACTGGTCACTAATGGTTCTGGACCTGAATAAAAATAAACTGGGAGATTCAGGAGTGAAACTACCGTCTGCGGCTCTGAGGAACCTGGACTGTAAAATACAGAAACTGGGGTAAGTACCAGACTGTTTGTGATTGTGTTTATAAAAACTGGATGTCTAACACTGTTCATTATTATCATTATCAGTAATAGTGTTATTAATAAACACTGTACATTATTATTAGTATCACTAATAGTGTTATTAATAAACACTGGTAATTTACCTGGATTCTTGTTGTTTTTCTCTCTGATCCCCAGGCTATGGGGGGTCGGTCTCACAGATTCTTCTGCCGAGGATCTCGCCTCCGCTCTCAGTACAAACCGCTCACGGATGGTTCTGAACCTGGGATCAAACTCCTTCACAGATCGATCTGTCCCCTATCTCCACCACCTCATACTGACCTGCAGGAGTCTGGAGTGGATCTGGTGCGTGTTTTTGTTAATGTTTAATGTATTAAATAAAATATAAATAGAATTCGGTCACTTTTATGGGTAATATTTGGCTGTAATTATTATTGAAATATTAAGCCCAGTCTTCCTGTTATTTACACTGTTATTCAATCTGTTTATTTCCTGTTTAATCTCTAATCTGTTTCAGGCTGTGGAAGAATCAGTTCTGTTCAAATGGAAAGAATCAGCTGGAATCTCTGCGGTGAAAAAGACGCGGACTGAGTGCGGAAGTGTGAAAATTTCAATTGATGACGTCACTGCTCTCATTATATGACCATTGTTGGCCGATGATTTGATTTTAATTTAATGGTTTCCAGCTCGAGCTGAGAGAGCATCATCTCCCATTGTGAGGTCAGAGGCCCAGCCAGAGGGTCACAAGACTCAGCCACCCGGCCCAACAGCGCTGCTTCTGCAGGATATCCGGGGCTGAATGTTCCCCAATGGGGCACTGGGGAAATGCACAGGCAGGAAGGACACAGGGTGGGTCTCAGTCTGGGCTGCAGTGGGAAACAGACAATTGCAATCTGTATTCCTGGGTGTTTCTTCCAGTGAGGAGTCTGATTCTGTATCAAGTGTCCCTGTGTACAGTGTGCATCTCTCCCAGTGAGGTGTCCGACCCTGTAACAAATGTCCCTGCGTACAGTTTGTGTCTCTCCCAGTGTGGAGTTAGACTCTGTAACAAGGGTACCTGTGTACAGTGTGTGTCTCTCCCAGTGAGGAGTCCGGACCTGTAACAAGTGTCCCTGTGTTCAGTGTGTGTCTCTCCCAGTGAGGAGTCCGACACTGTAACAAGTGTCCCTGTGTACAGTGTGTGTCTCTCCCAGTGAGGAGTTTTACTCTGTAACAAGTGTCCCTGTGTACAGTGTGTGTCTCTCCCAGTGTGGAGTTCGACTCTGTAACAAGTGTCCCTGTGTACAGTGTATGTCTCTCCCAGTGAGGAGTCGGACTCTGTAACAAGTGTCCCTGTCTACAGTGTGATTCAATCCCAATCAGGAGTCAGGTTCTGTTACAAGTGTCCCTGTGTACAGTGTGCGTCTCTCCCAGTGAGGAGTCGGACTCTGTAACAAGTGTCCCTGTGTACAGTGTGTGTCTCTCCCGGCGTGGAGTTAGACTCTCTAACAAGTGTCCCTGTGTACAGTGTGTGTCTCTCCCAGTGAGGAGTCAGACACTGTTACAAGTGTCCCTGAGTACAGTGTGTGTCTCTCCCAGTGAGGAGTCGGACTCTGTAAGAAGTGTCCCTGTGTAAAGTGTGTGTCTCTCCCGGCGTGGAGTTAGACTCTTTAACAAGTGTCCCTATGTACAGTGTATGTCTCTCCCAGTGAGGAGTCCGACCCTGTAACAAGTATCCCTGCGTACAGTGTGTGTCTCTCCCAGTGAGGAGTTGTACTCTGTAACAAGTGCCCCTGTGTACAGTGTGTGTCTCTCCCAGTGTGGAGTTAGTATCTGTAACAAGTGTCCCTCTGTACAGTGTGTCTCTCCCAGTGAGGAGTCCGACCCTGTAACAAGTGTCCCTGTGTACAGTGTGTGTCTCTCCCGGCGTGGAGTTAGACTCTGTAACAAGTGCCCCTATGTACAGTGTGTGTCTCTCCCAGTGAGGAGTCCGACCCTGTAACAAGTATCCCTGTGTACAGTTTGTGTCTCTCCCAGTGAGGAGTTGCACTCTGTAACAAGTGTCCCTGTGTACAGTGTGTGTCTCTCCCAGTGAGGAGTCAGACTCTGTAACAAGTGTCCCTGTGTACAGTGTGTGTCTCTCCCGGTGTGGAGTTAGACTCTGTAACAAGTGTCCCTGTGTACAGTGTGTGTCTCTCCCGGTGTGGAGTTAGACTCTGTAACAAGTGTCCCTGTGTACAGTGTGTGTCTCTCCCAGTGAGGAGTCGGACTCTGTAACAAGTGTCCCTGTCTACATTGTGTTTCTCTCCCAGTTAGGAGTCAGGTTCTGTTACAAGTGTCCCTGTGTACAGTGTGTGTCTCTCCCAGTGAGGAGTCCGACCCTGTAACAAGTGTCCCTGTGTACAGTGTGTGTCTCTCCCGGTGTGGAGTTAGACTCTGTAACAAGTGTCCCTGTGTACAGTGTGTGTCTCTCCCAGTGAGGAGTCCGACTCTGTAAAAAGTGTCCCTGTGTACAGTATGTGTCTCTCCCGGTGTGGAGTTAGATTCTGTAACATGTGTTCCTGTGTACAGTGTGTGTCTCTCCCAGTGTGGAGTCTGACCCTGTAACAAGTGTCCCTGTGAACAGTGTGTGTCTCTCCCGGCGTGGAGTTAGACTCTGTAACAAGTGTCCCTGTGCACAGTGTGTGTCTCTCCCAGTGAGGAGTCCGACCCTGTAACAAGTGTCCCTGTGTACAGTGTGTGTCTCTCCCAGTGAGGAGGCCGACCATGTAACAAGTGTCCCTGTGTACAGTGTGTGTCTCTCCCGGTGTGGAGTTAGACTCTGTAACAAGTGTCCCTGTGTACAGTGTATTTCTCTCCCAGTGAGGAGTCCGACCCTGTAACAAGTGCCCCTGTGTACAGTGTGTGTCTCTCCCAGTGAGGAGTTGTACTCTGTAACAAGTGTCCCTGTGTACAGTGTGTGTCTCTCCCAGTGTGGAGTTAGACTCTGTAACAAGTGTCCCTGTGTACAGTGTGTCTCTCCCAGTGAGGAGTCCGACCCTGTAACAAGTGTCCCTGTGTACAGTGTGTGTCTCTCCCAGTGAGGAGGCCGACCATGTAACAAGTGTCCCTGTGTACAGTGTGTGTCTCTCCCGGTGTGGAGTTAGACTCTGTAACAAGTGTCCCTGTGTACAGTGTATTTCTCTCCCAGTGAGGAGTCCGACCCTGTAACAAGTGCCCCTGTGTACAGTGTGTGTCTCTCCCGGTGTGGAGTTAGATTCTGTAACATGTGTTCCTGTGTACAGTGTGTGTCTTTCCCAGTGTGGAGTCTGACCCTGTAACAAGTGTCCCTGTGTACAGTGTGTGTCTCTCCCGGTGTGGAGTTAGACTCTCTAACAAGTGTCCCTGTGTACAGTGTGTCTCTCCCAGTGAGGAGTTGTACTCTGTAACAAGTGTCCCTGTGTACAGTGTGTGTCTCTCCCAGTGTGGAGTTAGAGTCTGTAACAAGTGTCCCTGTGTACAGTGTGTGTCTCTCCAAGTGTGGAGTTCGACTCTGTAACAAGTGTCCCTGTGTACAGTGTGTGTCTCTCCCGGCGTGGAGTTAGACTCTGTAACAAGTGTCCCTGTCTACAGTGTGCGTCTCTCCCAGTGAGGAGTCGGACTCTGTAACAAGTGTCCCTGTCTACAGTGTGCGTCTCTCCCAGTGAGGAGTCGGACTCTGTAACAAGTGTCCCTGTCTACAGTGTGCGTCTCTCCCAGTGAGGAGTCGGACTCTGTAACAAGTGTCCCTGTGTACAGTGTGTGTCTCTCCCGGCGTGGAGTTAGACTCTGTAACAAGTGTCCCTGTCTACAGTGTGTTTCTCTCCCAGTTAGGAGTCAGGTTCTGTTACAAGTGTCCCTGTGTACAGTGTGTTTCTCTCCCGGTGTGGAGTTAGACTCTGTTACAAGTGTCCCTGTGTACAGTGTGTCTCTCCCAGTGAGGAGCCGGACTCTGTCACAAGTGTCCCTGTGTACAGTGTGTGTCTCTCCCGGTGTGGAGTTAGACTCTGTAAAAAGTGTCCCTGTGTACAGTGTGTGTCTCTCCCAGTGTGGAGTCAGACTCTGTTACAAGTGTCCCTGAGTACAGTGTGTCTCTCCCAGTGAGGAGTCGGACTCTGTAAGAAGTGTCCCTGTGTAAAGTGTGTGTCTCTCCCGGCGTGGAGTGAGACTCTGTAACAAGTGTCCCTATGTACAGTGTGTGTCTCTCCCAGTGAGGAGACCGACCCTGTAACAAGTATCCCTGTGTACAGTGTGTGTCTCTCCCAGTGAGGAGTTGTACTCTGTAACAAGTGTCCCTGTGTACAGTGTGTGTCTCTCCCAGTGTGGAGTTAGACTCTGTAACAAGTGTCCCTGTGTACAGTGTGTCTCTCCCAGTGAGGAGTCCGACCCTGTAACAAGTGTCCCTGTGTACAGTGTGTGTCTCTCCCAGTGAGGAGTCGGACTCTGTAACAAGTGTTCCTGTCTACAGTGTGTTTCTCTCCCAGTTAGGAGTCAGGTTCTGTTACAAGTGTCCCTGTGTACAGAGTGTGTCTCTCCCAGTGAGCAGTCCGACCCTGTAACAAGTGTCCCTGTGCACAGTGTGTGTCTCTCCCGGTGTGGAGTTAGACTCTTTAACAAGTGTCCCTGTGTACAGTGTGTGTCTCTCCCAGTGAGGAGTCCGACCCTGTAACAAGTGTCCCTATGTACAGTGTGTGTCTCTCCCGGTGTGGAGTTAGACTCTGTAACATGTGTTCCTGTGTACTGTGTGTGTCTCTCCCAGTGTGGAGTCTGACCCTGTAACAAGTGTCCCTGTGTACAGTGTGTGTCTTTCCCAGTGTGGAGTTAGACTCTGTAACAAGTGTCCCTGTGTACAGTGTGTCTCTCCCAGTGAGGAGTCCGACCCTGTAACAAGTGTCCCTGTGTACAGTGTGTGTCTCTCCCGGTGTGGATTTGGACTCTGTAACAAGTGTCCCTGTCTACAGTGTGTTTCTCTCCCAGTCAGGAGTCAGGTTCTGTTACAAGTGTCCCTGTGTACAGTGTGTGTCTCTCCCAGTGAGGAGTCCGACCCTGTAACAAGTGTCCCTGTGTTCATTGTGTGTCTCTCCCGGTGTGGAGTTAGACTCTGTAAGAAGTGTCCCTGTGTTCAGTGTGTGTCTCTCCCAGTGAGGAGTCCGACCCTGTAACAAGTGTCCCTGCGTACAATGTGTGCCTCTCCCAGTGTGGAGTTAGACTCTGGAACAAGTGTACCTGTGTACAATGTGTGTCTCTCCCGGTGTGGAGTTAGACTCTGTAACAAGTGTCCCTACAACCCTCCGAGATCTCTTCATTCCTACGACCTGTTGCACATCCTTGGTTTTTGTTGCTCCACATTGGAGCAAAACAATAAAACCAGAGCCAACATTAAAAGGTAATAAACATGATTAAAGGCAATTATACAAGTCACTGTGAGAGTCCCTTGGTGGCTTTGCCACATACGTCCCCCTCGAACTGTCTTTACTGAAAACAGTCAATCGTTGAGGAGGTCGGACAAGTCTGTTGGACTGACTCCTAAATTCCCGGAGGGGAAAACGCTGAGCAGGCAGCGAGCTGACAGGTAACACGGTGCTGTCAGGTGTGTTGTTGGCTGGTGGCCGGCGGCCGGCCGCGGCGTGGAGGCTGCGCCACCTCGATCAGTCCTTCGAGGTCCAGGTACACAGGCTTAAGGCGATCGACAGAGATGTGGTCAGGCTTGCCCCCGACATCGATCATGAAACTCTTGTCCCCTGCCTGCAAAACCTGGAAGGGCTCTTCATAAGGAGGTGTGAGTGGGGTACGATGGCCGTCTTGGCATACAAAAAAGAACTTGGCCTTCGACAACTCCCCCGGGACGTTGGATGAAGGCAAACCATGCTGTGAGGTCGGAACTGGGTGGAAACAGTGGGCCGCATCCCGGTGGGTCTCTCTTTCCCTGGCCGCGGACCATGGCCGCATAGAGAACGGCAGGAATTCACCCGGCACCCGAAGCGGTTGCCCATAAACCATCTCCGCCGCCGATGACTGGAGATCTTCCTTCAGCGCCGTGTGGAGTCCTAACATCAACCACGGCAGTATCTCGACCCAGGATGCATCCAGGTGGCTGGCCCTAAGCGACACCTTCAGGAAACGGTGGAACCGCTCACACAAGCTGTTCGCTTGCGGGTGATTGGCCATAGTGCAGTGGAGTTTAACGCCCAACACGGAAACCACCTCATTCCACAGTTCGGATGAAAATTGCGGCCCACGATCCGACGAAATATCTGCAGGGACACCAAACCGGGCTACCGCTGATGAAACGAAAGCATGAACCACATCCGTAGAGGTGGTGGACGTCATGGGGACTGCCTCCAGCCACCTCGTGGTGCAATCCACCTTTGTCAAAAGGTACGTAAAGCCCCAAGACGGTGGAAGTGGGCCCACTAAGTCAATGTGGATGTGATCAAATCACCACTCCGGGACCTCGAAGATGGCAAGCGGGGCCTTGACATGCCGCTGCACCTTGGCCTGTTGGCAAACAACACAAGTGTTCACCCAGTCTCTGACGTCTTTGCGTATTCCCCTCCATACAAATTTGGAGACCAACAGCTTTTGCGATGCCCACACTCCAGGATGCGATAGGCCATGTATGGCATCAAAAACAGCCCGGCACCATTTAGACGGGACAATCGGATGGGGTGCACCCAACGAAACATCGCAGAGCAGAGTAGTACCTGCGGAATAAAACAGCACATCCCGCGACTGGCAACTGGCTGGAACCGAACGAAAACACTGGGTCTCCGGGTCAGCCGCTTCGTCAGCCGCCATCTGTGTGTAGTCAATGCCCAATTGGATGGCTTTGACGGTGGTGCGGGATAGGCAATCGGCGACTACATTGTCCTTACCGGCCACATGCCGGATGTCGGTGGTGAACTCCGATATGTACGTCAGCTGCCGTTGCTGCCAAGCCGACCATGGTTCTGCAGACTTGGCCATTGCGAACGGCAATGACTTGTGGTCAACAAACGCGGTGAAGCGGCGCCCTTCGAGGAGGAAACAAAAATGGCGGATCGCCAAAAACAAAGCCAACAGCTCTCGGTCGAAAGTACTGTACTGGCGCTCATGCCGTTGTAGCTGGTGGATAAATAAGGCCAGAGGTTGCCATGCGCCATCGACCCACTGCTCCTGGACGGCCCCCACCGCATAGTCCGATGCGTCTGTCATGAGGGTGATGGTGGCTCCCGGCAGTGGGCCTGCTAACATGGTCACGTTGGCGAGCGCAGTCTTCATCTCCCCGAAGGCGCGGTCCATGTCTTGCGACCACAGCATGGGCTCCTTTCCCGTCGTGCCCCTGATGGCCTCGTAGAGCGGACGCATGAGCTGTGCTGCCCTGGGGATGTTACGATGATAGAAGTTCACCATCCCCAGGAACTCCTGTAAGGCTATCATGGATTTCGGTTTCGGGAACGCCGCGATCGCCTCCAACTTGACTCAAAGTGGCATTGCCGCAGCTGGGGTTATGCGATGGCCCAGGAAATCAAGTTGCGCTTGGCCAAAACGGCATTTGTCCGGGTTAACAATGAGGCCGTGTTGCTGAAGCCATCGGAAAAGGACCGGAAGGTGCTCGAAGTGTTCCTCCTTGGAGGTGCTGGCAATCAGAATATCATCCAGATAAACAAATAAAAATCAAGGTCCCACAGGATTGAATCCATGAGGCGCTGAAATGCCTGCGCTGTGTTTTTAAGCCCAAAGGGCATCCATAGGAATTCAAAAAGTCCAAAGGGGGTAATGACTGCTGTCTTTTCGACATCTTGAGAGTGCACTGGCACCTGGTGGTAACCACGGACGAGGTCGACTTTCGAGAAGATGGACGTGCCCGCCAAATGGGCTGAGAAGTCGTGTATATGGGAAATGGGGTAGCAGTCGGGCATCATTATCTCGTTGAGGCGGCAATAATCACCACAGGGCCGCCATCCCCCGCCAGGCTTTGGGACGGTGTGGAGCGGGGAGGACCAGGGGCTACTGGACCGACAGATGATCCCCATTTTCTCCATCACGGCGAACTCAGCCTTCGCTGCCGCTCGCTTGCTGTGCTCTAAACATCATGCCCTGGCATAAACGGGAGAGCCGGCAGTCGAAATATGATACTCCACCCTATGCTTGACGGTCGAAGCCAAAAAGGTGGGCTTCGTCAGCTCTGGGAACTCCTCGAGGAGACGGACGAAATCATCGGGCTGTGGCCGCGCACATGAAATTGTGTGTGACGCAGCCATGTTGCGCGCCCCTGAAATATCATCGAGCGTAGCGGCGTGAACGAGGCGTCGATTTTTGACGTCCACCATCAGGCCGTTGGCGCCCAAAAAGTCAGCACCCAACAGGGCCTGCGAATTTGAGCGGTGACGAAATTCCAGGTGAACAACTGTCCACCGAAACATACTTGGACGAGCCGCTTTCTGCAAGTGCGGATGAAACCCCCATTGCTCGCTTGCAGAGGGGGACCCCTCCACCGGACCGAAGGTTAATGACCGAGGCGGGAAGTGTGCTGCATTGCGCTCCTGTGTTGCATAGAAAACGATGGCCCGAGATGGAGTCGGTTAAGTAGGTGAGATTCCCGGATGCCCCGATTGCCATCGTGGCTGCGGGGGAAGTACCAGGACTGGCGTGGTTGACTCAAGGAGGGCTATTCGACGGTCTGGTAATGAAACTGCACGGTGGCCGGCAGCAGCGGTCCTTTGGGCCAAAAGGAGCATGATCGTAACAGTAACCGGTCGTCGGAGGTGCCGAGGTCAGAGCTGGGGCCGGGCTCCTCATGGCGGGGCGTTGCGCGATGGTGCAGCAATGTTGCCGGACTGCGTAAATCTTATCCGCTTCTTCGGCGAGCGCGACGCAGTCTGCGGTCTCTGCTCGGGCAAGGGCTGCCTGGACTTGCTCGGGGAGCTGAGTAAGGAACAGCTCGTTAAACAGAAAGCACTGGGGCTCAGACCCCAGGAGAGTCAGCTTGTGGCTCATTAGCTCCGAGGGCTTGGAGTCACCTAACTCTGGTAGCGTCAATAAACGGCGAGCGCGCTCCGCTTTGGTAAGACAAAATACCTGCAGCAATTGCGTCTTGATGGTTACATACTTGTCAGCATTCGGGGGACTCTCCACAAGGCTGATGATTCCCGGCGCCGTTGAGCTATCGAGGGCAGAGACCACGTGGAGATATCTGGTCTGGTCCTGTACAACATTACAGAGTTCAAATTGCACCACGGCTTGCAAAACCAAGAGGCCACCTGTTGTTCCCAGAATTGGGGGAGCTTCAAGGCCACTGAATTGGCATCCATTACTGGTCCATTTTCTGCATTTGCCGTGAAAAACAATCGCAAGGATTCGGGGTCACCAATAGCACTCCTAGCAAAGAATCTATGAACTCACTAGTAGTTAACAAACTGAGTTTAGTGTACTGAAACTTTACAAAACAATAAAATGCAGGAGCAGCTCTAAACAGGTGTATTCACTAACACTCCACACGAGGACTGACTGGAAAACCCCATTACCTCTGACGTCATGACGTCATCACGTTTCCCGCCGTTGGGGACGTCACCTGACCCACGTGATGATGTAATCGCGTCAGATCGCGATTTTGTCGATCTAGCTCTGTTTAATCAGAGCCAACATTAAAATGTAATAAACATGATTAAAGGCAATTATACAAGTCACTGTGAGAGTCTCTTGGTGGCTTTGCCACATTATTATGATTACTTAGTCTTGATAGTATTTACAATTTCACCCTCCCTGCCCATCTCCTGCAGGAGCGATCACCCTCTACATGCCTGTTCACACACTCCGATCCCCCAGACCACTCCCACAGCCCTTTCTGGTTCTGAGATTCACACTCACGCACTCACTCACACAGGAGCCGAGCTGGCGAGCTGCAGCTGCCATTGCTTCCTTCCTGCGCCATGTGCTGCCTGCCTGGGTGTGTCTGTGAGCAGCAGCACAGCCTGTGAGCGGCTCCAGATAATGGCGACTCACAGCAGCCAGGCGGGACCCCGCTCTGCAACACAAGCTGCGAGCCCAGTTAAAGTGACAGTCCATTTCAATGTGATATTCCATTGCAAAGTACTATTATATTGCAATGCTCTATTCCATTACAAAGGACTACTATATTGCAACGTTCTATTCCATTGCAAAGGACAATTATACAATCATAAACATTTGCAGCACAGCAGGAGGCCATTCGGCCCATCGAGCCCGTGCCGGTTCTCTTCAAGAGAACTTCAGCAAGTCTCACTCCCCCGCCCTTCCCAGTAGCTCTGATTTTTGTCCCTTCAGGTATTTACCCAGTTCCCTGTTGAAAGCCACGATTGAATCTGCCTCCTCCACCCTTTCAGGCAGTGCATTCCAGATCCTAACCACTCGCTGCATAAAAAAGCTTTTCCTCATGTTGCCTTTGGTTCTTCTGCCAATCACCTTAAAGCTGTGTCCTCTGGATCTCGGGCTATCAGCCAATAGGAACACTTTCTCTCTATCTGCTCTGTCCAAACCCCGCATGATTTTGAACACCTCTATTAAATCTCCTCTCAACCTTCTCTGCTCTAAGGAGAAGAACCCCAGCTTCTCCAGTCTATCCATGTAACTGTAGTCCCTCATCCCTGGAATGATTCTTCTAAACCTTTTCTGCACTCTCTCTAAGGCCTTCACATCCTTCCTAAAGTGTGCTACCAGGAATTGGACACAATACTCCAATTGAGGCCGGACCAATGTTTTATACAGGTTCATCATAACTTCCTTGCTTTTGTATTCTATGCCTCTATTTATGAAGCCCAAGATCCCGTTTGCTTTTTTAACAAACCTTCTCAAACTGCCCTGCCACCTTCAACAATGTGTGCACATATACCTCCATATCGCTTTGTTCCTGCATCCCCTTTAGAATTGTACCCTTTAGTTTATATTGCCTCTCCTCATCCTTCCTACCAAAATGTACCACTTCACAATTTTCTGCTTTAAATGTAATCTGCCACGTGTCCGCCCATTTCACCAGCCTGTCTATCTTCTTGAAGTCTATCACTCTCCTCCTCACTGTTCACTACACTTCCAAGTTTTGAGTCATCTGCGCCTTCTGAAACTCTGCCCTGTACACCCAATTCCAAGTCATTAATATATATCAAGTAAAGCAGTGGTCCTGGTACTGACCCCTGGGGAACACCGCTTTATACCTTTCTCCAGTCCAAAAAGCAACGGTTCACCACTACTCTCTGTTTCATGTCACTTAGCCAATTTCGTGTCCATGCTGCCACTGTCCCTGTTATTCCGTGGGTATTAACTTTCCTGGCAGCAATATTTTGTGGCACATTATCAAATGCCTTTTTGAAGTCCATGTACACCACATAAGCTGCATTGCCCTCATCAACCCTCTCTGTTACCTCATCAAAAAACTCAAGAAGTTAGCGAAACACCATTTGCTCTTAACAAACCCATGCTGGCTTTCCTTAATTAATTCAGACTTGTCCAAGTGACTGTAAATTTTGCCCCGGATTATCATTTCTAAAAGCTTCCCCTCTACCGAGGTTAATCTGCCTGGCCTGTCATTGCTGGGTTTATCCTTGCACCCTTTTATGAACAAGGGTGTAAAAATTGCAATTCTCCAGTCCTCGGGCACCACAGAGGATTGGAAGATTAATGACAGTACCTTCTCAATGTCCACCTTTACTTCCCTCAGCATTCTAGGATGCATCCCATCCGGTCCTGGTGACTTATCAACTTTAAGTACAGCCAGCCTTTCTAGTACCACCTCTTTATAATTTTTATTATCCCATCAAGTACCTCCTTTTTCACTATGGCTTTGGCAATCTCCTTCCTTGGTAAAGACAGATGTAAAGTACTCATTTAGTACCTCAGACATGCACTCGTCCTCCATGCTTATGTCTCCATTTTGGTCCCTAATCGGCCGCAACACTGCTCTTACTACCTGTTTATTATTGGTATGCCTATAGTTGACTTTTGGATTCCCCTTTATGTTAGTTGCCAGTGTATTGTCATACTCTCTCTTTGCCCAACTTATTTTCTTTTTCACTTCCTTTCTGAACTTTTATATTCAACCTGGTTCTCACTTGTATACTCAACTAGACATCTGTCATATGGCCCCTTTTTCTGCTTCATGTTCCTTTCTGTCTCTTTCGTCATCCAGGGAGCTCTGGCTTTTTTTGCCCTACCTTTTCCTCTCGTGGGAATGTGCCTCGACTGTACCCAAACCATCTCTTCTTTAAAGGCAGCCCATTGTTCGATTATAGTTTTGCCTGCAAATCTTTGATTCGAATTCACCCAGGCCAGATCCTCTCTCAACCCACTGAAAGGGGCCTTCCACGAATTAAGCTTTTCACTCTAGATTGCTCCTTGTCCTTTTCCGTAGCAAATAAAAACCTTACGATTCTATGATCGTTTTTCCCTCAATGTTCCCCTACAGACACTTGCTCCACTTGACCCATCTCATTTCCCAGAACCAGATCAAGCAATGCCTCCTTCCTTTTTGGGGCAGAAACATATTGATCAAAATGTTTTCCTGAACACAGTTCAGAAATTCTTCCCCCTCTCTGCCCTTTACACTATTACTATCCCAGTGTATATTAGGATATTTGAAGACCCCTTTAAAAAGTTCGTGTTCCCCTTTCTTCCCCTGTCCTCTATTTCTAATTAAAAAGTTAGTGTTCCCCTTTCTTCCGCTGTTCTCTATTACTAATTAAACAGTTGCTGTATTCACCGCAATTCCAAATGTTCCACTCTATCCAGTAATGCCATCCCGGAGCTCATCTTGTCCATGAAACCCAGCTCCGACCCTCTCCCCACTAAATTGCTGAACTTCCACTTCTCTCCCTAGCTCCCATGCTAGCTGATATTGTGAACGGTTCCCTCTGCTCTGGTACTGTTCCACAGCCTTCCAAATATGCCATTCCCAAACCCTCCTAATAAATCCACACTGATTTCAAACTGCTGCACCATCTACAAGCTTTTATTCCTCTCCAAAGGCCTTGAACGTAATGCCCTCTCCCAAATCCGTGCCCATCATTCCAGCAAATCCAAGTTTGAATCTCTCCAATCTGGTTCCTGCCTCTGCCACAGCACTGAAATGGCCGTTATCAAAGTCACAAATGATATCCTATGTGACTGTAACCGTGGCGCACTATCACTTCTCATTCTTCCCCTTTGCCATGGTTGGTCACACTATCCACCTCCAACGCCTCTCCTCCATTTTCCAGCTCTGTGGGACAGCCCTCGCCTGTGTCCACTCTTACCTCCACAGTCAGAACCAGAGAATATGCTGCAACACCTTTGCTTCCCAATCCAGCACCGTTACCTCTGGAATCCCCCAGGGAACTATCATCACCCCTCTCCTTCTTTTCATTTATGTGCTTCCCTTGGTGACATCATCTGAAAAGAAAATGTCAGATTTTACATGTCAGCTGAAGTCACACAACTCTACCTCACCACCACCTCTCTCAATCAGTCCATTGCCTCTGTATTGTCAAACCAGGTGTCTGATATCCAGTCCTGGATGAACAAAAATATCCTCCAATTAAACATTGGGCAGACTGTAGCCATTGACTATGATCCCGGCACAAACTTCATTCATTAGCCACTGATTTCATCCCCCTCCCTGGCCAGTGTCTCAGGTTGAATCGGACTGTTGTCCACCTCGCTGTCCTGTTTGAACATGAGCTGAGCTTCTGACCCCAGATCCTGTCCGTTTCAAAAGCTGTGTCATATTGACATCTGGCACACAATCCTCATCCACATCTTTGTCACCCCAGACTTGTCTTAGCCAAAGCTCTCCTGAACTGTCTCACATCTTCTGCTCTCCATAAACATGAGCTCATCCAAAATTCTGCTGCCTGTAACCTAACTCGCACTAACACAGTATCACAGGGCAACCCTGTGCTCGGTGATCTACACTGGCTCCTGGTCCAGACGTGTATCGATTTGAATATTCTCCATCATTGCCTCGCCCTCCCTATATCTGTAAACTCCCCAGCTCTACAAGTCCTATAATGTGCAGTTACTGCTTTACAAGAGAAGAGATGGTGAGGTTTGCTTTTTAATGTCTCCGAGAAATCTGCGTTGCTCCTACTCCGGCCTCTTGTGCATCCACCACCTTCTTCGGCCTTCCATTGGTGGCCGTGCCTCCAGCTGTCTGGTCCTTAAACTCTGGCATTACCTCCATAAACCACCCCACCTTTCCTCCTTTAAGACGATCCTTAAAATCTGACGGTTTGATCAAGTTTGGTCATCTGTCCTAAATTGAGGCCCGGATTTTGCAGTCATCAGTGAACTAAAGGCGCTCGCCGTTCATTACACTTCCACTTGTCCACAGATTTTCTCCGGGCTTTTGCTCTGGAAGTTGTGCTGATTAAAAATCCATGACAGTGCGGCACCCTCTACAGGGGATCGTGGACCCGGGTGAACAGGCCAAGCAACTGTGCATCTCCTCAACCAATCAGATTATAGATTCCTTACTGAGGCGCTCAGTGTCTGAACCAGGAAGTGTAAATTAGAATAGTTAATTCAATGACAAATCATGTACAGAGAGCGAAATGCAGAGAGAAAAGAAAGATGCGATTAGGAGAGTGAGAGGTACAAGAGACAAAAGAAAAAGTTAAAAAATAACTATATTGATTTTTTACATCTTCACCAATAATTCTTCTTTTCTTCACATAGAATTGTTTCCTAACTTCAATCCTGTCTCTATTTATTTAGGCTTTGCCTCCTAGCCCTAGACTTCCCTACCATCAGAAATTGATTCTTTCTATCTACCCTATAAGTTCACCTCAATATCTCCAAAGCTAATGCATCCTTCCTAAGATGCTCAGAAATGAACACTGTCCTCCAGTTTGGACTAACCAGGGCTTTGTATAGTTGTAGTATCAGTTGAAAACCCCTATATTGTAGTCCTGCAGATATAAATCCCAGCATTCCATTAGCCTGATTGATTGTTTTCCATACCTGCCCATGATATTTAAATTATATTTTTATTGATTGGACATGTGGATGCCGCCAGCAAGACCAATTTTTATTGGTAATGGTGAGCCGCCTTCTTGACTACAAATGAATGGCTTGCTAGGCCATTTGAGAGGGCAGTTAAGAGTTAAACACATTGCTGTTGGTCTGGAGTCATATATAGGCCAGAACGGCAGACATGGCTCGATTAGTGGACCAGATGCATTTTTGCGACAATATGGTAGTTTTTCTAACTGATTTATTATTTAATTGCATTTATATTCCCCAGCTGCCATGTGGTGGATTTAAACCAATCTCTCTGGGTGACCTCTGGATTACTAGTCAAATAACATAACCACTATTCTACTGTACACATATGTACATGGAGCCATAATTCTCTTCGGACCTCCACTTTTCTAGCCTTTCACCATTTAGATAGTATTCTCATCTCTTCTTTTTAGATCCTAAGTGGATGACCTCACATTTGCCATTACTTAAATCCAATTGCCACAATTTTGCCCATTCACTTAATCTATTAATATCTCTATGTAATTTTATGCTTCCATCTACACTGCTTACAATGCTGTCTATTGGTGTCATTGCCCAACTTGGATATGTGACTCTCAATCCCATCATCTAAGTCCCCAGTAAATACGGTGAATAGGTGAGGCCCCAACACAGAACCCTATGGACACCACTAGTCATATCCTGCCAACTGAAATATCTGCCAATTATCTGTACACTCTTTATCCTGTCGCTCAACCAGTTTCCTAACCATGACAATGATTTGCCTTCACTTCCACGAGCTTCAACTTTAGCTAACAGTCTCCTATGCGGGACTTTACCGAATGCATTTTTGACCATGTATACTACTTTTTAATGATTTGTGAACTGGGACTCACAAACCTCCTTGCTCAAGGTAATAGCTTCCCATCATTTAGAAAATACTCCGTTATCTTAATTTGTTCCAAAGTGGATGATCTTTTGCACAATGAACTCGATTTACCATAATTGTGCCCACTCACATCATCTGTCTCTGTTGCTTACTATTACAGTGCCACCGAACTTAGTGCAAACTTGGAGCTGCCGCATTCTGTTGATCCGTCCAATTCATTAATAAATATGGTGAAGAGATGACGATCCAATACAGATATCTGGGGAACAGCACTTCTCACATCTGACGCTCTGCTAAAGAGTGTGTCGTTTGTGGGAGGGAGACTATTTCTGAAGTGAAGCCTGTGGGAGGCCATCAGTCTGGGTGTGTAAGTTAAATGTGCTGTACAGGCGATATTACTGTAGAAGGAAATGCAAAATATAGTGGGTGTATTGATGCGCGTCAGCCAGTGAAGGTCGTTGTGTGTGCTTTAGCAAAACTGATTGATAGAATTTGAAAATTTGCATGGAAGCCGGATGTTTTTCTTAAAACCTCCAGTTGTCCGAAAATCCACAGCATCTTTGAGAACAGGGTTCCAGATTTCTATTACAAAAGCAAAATACTGCAGATACTGGAAATCAGAAATAAAAACAGAATATGCTGAAAATTTTCTGCAGGTCAGGCAGTATCTGAATGCAGTAATTCTGATGGCAGTGAACAAGGGTCAATACAACTGACGCATAACCTCCTCCTCCATGTCCAGCCCCCTTGAGATGAAGGGCAGGATTACACTAGACTTCTGACTGATGTCTGTACATGTCTACTAGTGTTTAATGATTTGTGAACTGGCACTCACAGACCTCTTTTCTCCTCAATCATTTAGAAAATAAACTGATTATCTTACTTGGTTCCAAATTGGATGAGCTCACACTTGCGCACAATGAATTCAAATTGTCTTGATTTGCCCACTCACTTCATCTGTCTCTGTCCCTTTGGTTAAGTCCCGCTCCCATTTGCACTACTTCCGTGATTGCTAACTTACTGCGATCTTCAAACGTGGATCTATAACACCCTGTTGCCCTGTCCAAGTCAATACTAAACATGGTGAAAAGTTGAAGATCCAATACAGTATTCTGGGGAGCCAGCACTTCTCACATCTGACGCCGCTGCTGAAGAGCATGTCGTTTGCTGGAGGGAGAATATTCCTCAATTGAAGCCTGTGTGAGGCAGTCAGTGTAGGTGTGTGGGAAAAATGTGCTCTACAGAGTGGATCACTGGAGAAGCAAATGGAAAATATACAGTGGAGAATGATACACGTCAGCCAGTGAAGGTCGTTTTGTGAACCTGAGAACCAAAGCGTGGATTGCTCAGTCAGTAGAGCATCAGACTTTATAATCTGAAGGTCCAGGTTTCAAGTCCCTGGTCAGGTGTTAATTTGTATCACGATTCTAATCTCCAGATTCGTGCAGTGACAGAAAATATTGACAGGAGTAGGTCATTTAGCCCCTTGAGTCTGTTCTGCCATTCATTGAAGTCAGTGCAGCGAAGATTCAACAGGCTGATATCTGGGATGGCAGGAATGACATATGAGGAGAGATTGTGTCGATTGGGATTATACTCACTGGAGTTTAGAAGATTGAGAGGGGATCTCATCGAAACCTATAAAATTCTGTCAGGCCTGGACAAACTAGATGCAGGAAGGATGTTTATGATGGCCGGGGAGTCCAGAACCAAGGGTCATAGTCTAAGGATAAGGGGTAAGCCATTTAGGACTGAAATGAGGAGGAATTTCTTCACGCAGAGAGTGGTGAACCTGTGGAATTCTCTGCCACAGAGGGCGGTGGAGGCCAGTTCATTAAATATATTCAAAAAAGAGTTGGATATATTTCTTAAGGCTAAAGGGATCAAGGGATATGGGGAGAAGTCAGGGACAGGGTACTGAATTTGGAGGATCAGCCATGATCTCATTGAATGGCAGAGCAGGCTCGAAGGGCCGAATGGCCTACTTCTGCTCCTATCTTCTATGTTTCTATGTTTCTATGACCGAGATCAATATAACAGCCTTTGTCCCCAGAATTCTTTTAGTTAATAAAATGTCATCAACTTCAGATTTTAAATTAACAATTCACCTAGCATCAACTGCCATTTGTGGAAGAGAGTTTAAAATGTCTACCAACCTTTGCATATAGAAGTGTTCCCCAAAGCTAGACTCCCCAATCATCAGAAAAGTTTCTCTCTATCTACCCTACCAGTACACTTTAATATCTTGAAAACTTCGTTGAAATCACCCCATAACATAGCAAATTCCAGACATCCAGCCCAAGTTTGTGTAATCTCTCCTCGTAATATAACCCTTGGAGTCTATGTATAATTTTGGTAAACCAAGTCTGCACTCTCTCCAAGGCCAACATATCCTTCCTAAGGTGCGGAGCCCAGGACTGAACACAGTATTCCAGGTATGGTTTAACCAGGGCTTTGCATAGCTGTAGCAAAACTTCTACCTCTTAATCTAGTCGGCTAGATATAACTCCCAGCATTCCGTTAGCCTTTTTGATAATTTTCTGTACCTGTAATGATATTTTAATGATCTATTTACAAGGACCCGTAAGTTTCTTTGGACCTCCACTGTTTCTAGTTTTTCATCATTTAGAAAGCACTCTGATCTATCCTTTATAGGTCCAAAGTCGGAGAACCAGTGGATGTGGTGTATTTGGACATTCAGAAGGCTTTTGATAATGTCCCGCATAAGAGATTAGCATGTAAAGTTAAGGCACATGGGATTGGGGGCAAGGTACTGACTTGGATATCGAACTGGTGGGCAGAGAGGAAGCAAAGTGCTGGAATAAATGGGCCGTTTTCCGAGTGGCAGGCAGTGATTAGTGGGGTACCGCTGGGATTGGTCCTAGGACCCCAGCTATTCACAATATATATTAATGATCTAGACGAGGGAACTAGATGTAATGGCCTAGAAATTGAGTGGGCATTGCGCTCATTTTGTGGCGCTAGAGGTCATTGCGCTGGACTTACAGCTGGTTCAGAAATTCCTGGGGCCCTACCATCGGTGGTAGACCGGTTGCGCTGCGCCGGCACCGATGACGTCATCGGTGTGCGCAGCGTCCCGGTTGCCGTGGTGACGGGCCCCAGCGCCGAAATTGAGTTGCGGCCGCCTCGCCCGTGGCAGCCGCAACTAAGACTCTGGCAACCGAGTCTTACAGGAGTTTGCGCCGGCGCATTAAGGTCACGCGGCGGCCGGCCGCTTTCCCGCCGGCAGCCTGCCCGCACCTCCCTCCCCGGACTCCTCCACCCCCCCCCGCAGAACAGATGCTACTGGGCTGCGAGCCCGGCACTTCCCCAAGGTGCCGGGCTCATTTTTGTGAAGATTTTACCGGCCAGCGGGCGGGTGCAGGCAGCTCCTCCTTAACTGAAGGAGGAGGCCTGCACGTCCCGAGCCTGCCGCACCGCATCGGGCGCCGCAGCGCCGGAATAGCGCCGCAATGCGGCAGGTAGCGCCCATTTTCTGGCGCAAACACCCTTCAGTAGCGCCGGCAGCCGTTTGGGCGCGGCGCTACTGAATTTTTGGCGCGCGCAGGGGGACTTAGCGCCGGCGCTAACTTTCCGGCGCTAAAGCCCTGGCGCGGCGCCAACTGAATTTCTAGGCCAAAATCTCCAAGTTTGCAGACGAGAAAAAGCTGGGTGGGCATGTGTGCTGTGAGGAGGATGCCAAGAATCTCCAGTATGATTTGGACAGGCTGGGTGATTGGACAGATGCATGGCAAATGCAGTATAATGTGGATAAATGCAAGGTTATTCACCTTGTTGGCAAAAACAGGAAGGCAGTTTATTATCTGAATGGCAATAGATTGGGAGAAGAGGAAGTGCAACGGCTCCTGGGTGTCCTTTTGCACCAGTCGCTGAAGGTAAGCATGCAGGTGCAGCAGGTGGCTAAGAAGGCAAATGGTAGGTTGGCCTTCGTAGCGAGAGAGTTTGAGTATAGGAACAAGGGTGTCTTGCTGCAGTTGTACAGGGCCTTGGTGAGACCACACCGTGAGTATTGTGTGCAGTTTTGGTCGCCTTATCTGAGGAAGGATGTTCTTGCCATGGAGGGAGTGCAGCCAAGATTCACCAGGCTGACACCTGGGATGGCAGGAATGATGGATGAGGAGAGATTGTGTCGATTGGGCTGATACTTGCTGGAGTTTAGAAGAATGAGAGGGGATCTCATTGAAACTTATAAAATTCTAACAGGACCAGACAGACTAGATGCTGGAAGGATGTTCCCGATGTACGGGGAGTCCTGAACCAGGGGTCCCAGTCTAATGATAAGGGTAAGCCATTTCGGACAGAGATGAGGAGGAATTTCTTCACCCAGAGAGTTTTGAACCTGTGGAATTTTCTACCACAGAAGGCAGTAGAGGCCAATTCATTAAATATATTCAAGAAGGAGTTAGATATATTTCTTAAGGCTAAAGGGATCGAGTGATATGGGGAGAAGGCAGGGACAGGGTACTGAATTTGGATGATCATCCATGATCTCAATGAATGGTGGAGCAGGCTCCAGGGGCCCAATGGCCTGCTCCTGCTCCTATCTTCTATATTTCTATGTTTCTATCTCACGTTTGCCAATGTTAAAATCCATGTGCCGCAGTTTTGTCCAGTAACTTAATCTATTAATATCTCTTTGAAATGTTATGTTTCCATCTACATTGCTTATAATGCCACCTATATCGGCAAAATTGGATATCTGGTTTGGATATGTAGCTTGTTAAGAAGATGGAAACCATGGAATGAATTGCAAAGTGCTGGATGGCTACGAAATTGGCTCAGTGATAGGAAGCAAATGGTGATAGTGGATGGATGTTTTTCAGGCTGGGAGGTACTTTGCTGTGTTGCTCCCCAAGTGTCAGTTTTGGGTCCATGACTCTTCATTTTTTTTTATAAACAAACTAGGGTGTAGCATTACAAAGCTGCAGATGACACGACACTTGGAAAAGTATTAGATAATGATGAGGATATTTATAGGCTTCAGGATGACATAGCAAGGATGGTGCGATGGGAAGAGGCATGGCAGAGAAGTGCAGAGAAGTGTAAGTGATGCACTTTGGGAGGACTGAAATGGAAAGACAGTGTGCTATAAATGGCATAATTTTGAAACATTTCAATGATCAGAGGAACCTAGATGTCCATTTAACAAATCCTTAAATGTGGCTGGGCAAGTTGATATGTTGGTTAAAAAATGAGATTGATTACTTTGGTTTTAAACAGAGGAATAGAATATAAAAAAAGAAGAGATCGTGCTAGAAATGTATTAAGCATTGCTAAAGCCTCAGCTGGAGTATTGTTGACATTTCTGAGCACCACACTTCAGGAAAGCTGTAAAGGCCTTAGAAAGGGAACAGAGGATGTTTACCAGGATGTTACCAGGGATGAGGGATTTCAGTTATGAGACGAGGTTGGAAACGTTAGGTCTGCTCTACTTGGAACAGTGAAGTTAAGAGGAGGGCTAATAGAGGTTTTCAGGATGATGTGAGGTTTGATAGAGTAGACAGAGAAAAACTATTCCCTCTGGCGAGTGGGTCAAGAGCTACAGATATTGGCTACCAGTGAATCGCCAGTCAATTTGCCTCATCAAAGGCCGAGTTTTATGCCAGATGTTAAACTTCTCCCAATAGCTGGTTAGATTCTCACCTCGGTAAAATCATCGACTGAAGAGATTCTCAGTAAACCTCCTCACATTTCCAATCATTGTTGAAGCTTCCCATTTCCAGTCTTCGACACTGGGGGTCTTGGTCACAACAGATCTTCTCTATGAACCTAGCGATCTTTCCCCAGTCCCAGTTACTGTAGTGATGATTCGACTTCTCTCTCTCCACCTTCCAGGTATAATGCTTACTCAAATAATTTTTAAAATATAAATATGATTCATCTTTATTAAAGAACATGCTACAGGAAAACAATGGGACTATTTTTGAGACTATTAATATATTTACATGAAAATATTTACAATCTGTTTGAATTGCTTACTTTAATATTAAATTGTTCTTTTCTTTCCTTGCCCCTATATATAGGGACTACTCAATCAATGTCACCAAGCAGCTGTAGCTCTGCCCCTTCAAAGTGTTCCAGGGTCACATGACCGTGCTCTGCTCCTGGTGTGCAGTCTCACTGGGCATGAGCGCAGTTTGTACAATCAGTCCTGTCTCCGACCCCGCCCCCATTTACTGAGGCTGGAGAAAGGGAGCACAGTCTCGCTAAATTAACTCTTACACATTTACCCTCGCATCATCAAAATGCGAAGTTCACTATTTAATGGGCCCCATGTCCACCACTTGTTTATAAATTTGAAAGTACCCCTTCTCTATATATCAGGCAAAGTGTCTCCCTCCAGCTTCGGCAGTGACAGGCACTCTGAGGTGAGATTGCTGAGATGAGGCAGGGATATTACAACCACCTCTCTCAACTAAAAATAGTCTATTCCCTTTAAATAGAAGGAGCATCAGAGGCAATAAGTGGAGGGATCATCAGTGGTATCAAGTGGTTGAATCATCAGTTTAGGAACAGCACGGGTAAGATATAGGGACAAATTCCCTCAAAACTGTACCACCAGACACTCCCGGGTACAGCATGGGTTAGATACAGAGTAAAACTCCATCTACACCATGCAATCAAAACATCCATGGGCAGGAACAGCATGGGATAGATGCAGAGTAAAGCTCAATCTACAGTCTCCCCTCAAGCACTCCAATTGCAGGTACAGGACGGGCTAGATACAGAGTAAAGCTCAATCTACATTGCCCCATCAAACACTCCCAGGGCAGGTACAGCAAGGGTTAGATACAGAGTAAAACTCCCTCTACACTGTCCCATTAGACACTCCCAGGGCAGGCAGACCGGGATCAGATACAGAGTAAAGCTCCCTCTACACTGTTACATCAAACACTCCCAGGGCAGGTACAGCACGGGTTAGATACAAAGTAGAGCTCCCTCTACACTGTCCCATCAAACACTCCCAGGGCAGGTACAGCACGGGTTAGATATAAAGTAACGCTCCCTCTAAACTGTCCCATCAAACACTCCCAGGGCAGATACAGCACGGGTTATATACAAAGTAAAGCTCCCTCTGCACTGTCCCATCAAACACTCCCAGGATACGAACAGCACGGGCTAGATACAGTGTAAACCTCCCTCTACACTGTGACATCAAACACTCCCAGGATAGGCGGTCAGATACAGAGTAAAATTCACTGTATTATTGTTCATCAAGCACAGTGAACTCAGATACAGCATCTGGCCAATGCAGCGTACAGCTCCTCTGACTCTACGCAATGAAGCTCACCATCTCACGTACAGCATGGTATGAATACAGGACAGAAATCCCTGTACATGTAAGCATCACACACTCCCAGGTCAGGTATGGGTGAGCTTTACATACGAGTGAATCTCCAGTCAAATTGCCGCATCAAATCCCGAGCTTTTTGCCAGAAATTAAAAGGCATTCAACAGCGTGTTAGACTCCCACCTTGAATAAATCCTGTACTGATGGGATTGATTCTCAGTGGAGCTCCTCGTCTTTCCAATCATTCATGATGCTTTCTGATTAATCCCGTCTTGTTCAATGAGAGTGTTGATCCCATCAGATCTGCTCTGTGAAAGCAGCGAACTTTCTCGAGTCACAGTTAGTGAGGTGCTGATTCGACATTGCTCTCTCCACCTTCCTGCGATAAAGCTCACTCCGAGAATCTTTTAATATCAAAATGATTCGTTAATTCTGGAATCTATGACTCAAAAACAATGGGACTAATTTTGCGACATTCAATATATTTAATTTGAATATATTTATCATTAATGACATTTGGTTGAAGTACTTACTTTAATATTAAATTGTTCTTATATATCCTTACCCCTATTTATCGGGACTGAACTCACTCACATTACCTGCTGCCAACTCCAGCTCTGCCCACAGCAACTCACCACTGATGGGGCGTAACCAGGGGCGGAAACCTGTCTCCAGGTGACATTACAATGGAGCCAGGAGCCAATCACACAGCAGCCAGTGACAATGTTACAACGCAGCCGGAGCTCCGCCCAGTCGAGGTGTCACAGGGTCACATGACCATGCTCTGCTCCTGGTGCGCAGTCTCACTGGGGATGAACATATGTGTATTCAGTCCTGTCTCCGACCCCGTTCTCATGTACTGCAGAGTACCATCACCACAGGGACTGCAGCGGTTCACCACCACCTTCTCAAGGGCCATTAGGGAAGGGCGATAATGCTGGCCTTGCCAACAACGACCATATGCCATGAAGGGAAAAATAATAGGCAGGGAGGGCAACCTCGCAAAATTGTCCCTTACGAATTCTCCCTCCCATCCTCCAAATATGAGGACCCACAGTTCAATGGCCAAAATCTCTCCCTTTTGGTTTATACACCCTACAGCTTCCCTCACATAATATCAGGCAGTTGGTCTCCTCCTGCTTTGGCAGTGAAAGGCAGTTTGTGGTAATGGTGTTTGGATGAGGATGTAACAAAAACCTCGGTGTTCTAAAACCAGTCTGTTCCCTGTAACAGGAAGGGGCGGCAGAGTGACTTTGAAGGGAGCATTGAGCTATTAATGGGTGAGGCAACTGGAGCCATAGTTGGACAGGAAATCTTGGGCAATAATACTTAGAGCTTCTTCTACATTGTCCCATCAAACACGCCCAGGTCAGGTACAGCATGGATTAGATACAGTGTGAAGCATATTTAAACTACCCATCAAACACTCTCAGATCATGTACAGCACGGGGTAGATACTATGTAAAGCTCCGTCTACACGTTCCCATCAAACATCCCCAGGTTAGGTAGAAAAGTGGTTAATTACAGAGTAAATGTCCCTCTACAAAGTCCCATCATACACCCCCAGGGCAGTTACAGCACGGGTTAGAGACAGAGTAAACTCTCTCAACACTGGCCCGTCAAAACCTCCGAGGGCAGGTAAACAGGCGTTAGATACAGCGTAAATCGCACTGTATTATCGTTCATCAACCACAGTGAACACAGATACAGCATGTGGCCAATGCAGCTTACACACCCCAATGAAGCTCACCATTTCACGTACAGCATGGTATGAATAAAGGACAGAAGTCCCTGTACATGTAAGAATCACGCACTCCCAGGTGAGGTATGGGCGAGCTTTACATCCTAGTAAATACACAGTCAAATTATCGCATCAAAGGCCGAGCCTTGTGCTAGAAATTAAACGGCACCCAATAGCTTGTTAGACTCTCACTTGTAAAAATCCTTTACTGATGGGATTCTCAGCCTTACCAAGCATTCACAGAATCACAGAAACCCCACAGTGCAGATAGAGGCCATATCGGCCCATCGAGCCTGCACCGACACATATCCCACCCGATCCCCGTAACCCCTACACCAACACATATCCTAACCTATCCCCGTAACCCCACGGATTTAATCCTCCTAACACTAAGGGTCAATTTATCATAGCCAATCAACATAGCCCGCACATCTTTGGACTGTGGGAGGAAACCGGAGCGCCATAAGAAAACCCACGCAAACACGGGGAGAATGTGCAAACTCCACACAGACAGTCACCCGAGACCAGATTCGAACCCGGGTCCCTGGCGCTGTGAGGCAACAGTGCTAACCACTCTGCCACCGTGCTGCATTGATGAAACTTACTGTTTTATCCCGTCTTGGCCAATGGGAGTGTTGGTCCCACCAGATCTGCTCTGTGAAACCAACGACCTTTCTCCAGTCCCATTTAGTGTGGTGCTGATTCGATTCTGCTCTCTCCCGCATCCTGTGATAATGCTCACTCCAAGAATCTTTAAACATAAAAGGATTGATATTAATTCCAGAATATGTTAGTCGAAAGGAATGGGACTGATTTTCGAGTATGAATAATTTTTAATTGAACCTATTTATAACTAATTACATGTGATTGAAGTACTCTTTTTGCGGAATGAACTCACTCACAATGTACGTTGCCAGCTCCAGCTCCGCCCACAATAATATCCCACTGAGGCTGTTTAACCAGGGCTGAAAACCTGACTCCAGGTGACATTGCAGATGTGCCACGAGCCAATCACAGAGCAGCCAAGGCAAATGTCACACAGAAGCCCGATCTCCTCCCACTCGAGGTTGTACTTCTTGCAATTTAGTAAATTGTATTCGCTGCTCACGATGCGGTCTCCTCTACACTGGGGAGACCAAAGGCAGATGGGAAGACTGCTTTGCAGAACACCTCCGTTCAGCCTGTAAGGATGGCCCTGAGCTTCTGGTCGCCAGTCACTTTAATTCTCCGCTCCAATCCTATCCTGATCTCATAGAGACATAGAGTCATAGAGTTATACAGCATGGAAAGAGGCCCTTCAGCCCATCGTGGCCGCGCCGGCCATCAAGACCTGTCTAATATAATTTCATTTTCCAGCATTTGGTCCGTAGCCTTGTATGCTATGCCATTTCAAGTGTTCATCCAAATGCTTCTTGAATGTTGTGAGGGTTCCTGCCTCTACCACCCTTTCAGGCAGTGAGTTCCAGATTCCAACCACCCTCAGGGTGAAAAAGTTCTTCCTCAAATCGCCTCTAAACCTCCTGCCCCTTACCTTGAATCTATGCCCCCTTGTTATTGACCCCTCTACTAAGGGAAAACGTTCCTTTCTATCTACCCTATCTATGCCCCTCATAAACTTGTACACCTCAATCAGGTCCCCCCTCATGCCTTCTCTGCTCCAAGGAAAACAATGCCAGACTGTCCAGTCTTTCTTCATAGCTGAAGCACTCCAGCCCAGGTAACATCCTGGTGAATCTCCTCTGCACCCTCTCCAAAGCAATCACATCCTTCCTATAGTGTGGCGACCAGAACGGCACACAGTATTCCAACTGTGCCTAATCAGCGTTTTGTACAGCTCCATCATAACCTCCCTGCTCTTATATTCTATGCCTTGGCTAATGAAGGCAAGTATCCCATATGCCTTTTTAACCACCTTATCCACCTGTTCTGCTGCCTTCAGGGATCTATGTACATGCACACCAAGGTCCATCTGATCCTCTATCTTTCCTAGGTTCTTACCATTCATTGTGTATTCCCTTGCCTTGTTAGTCCCTCCAAAATGCATCACCTCACACTTTTCAGGGTTAAATTCCATTTGCCACTGTTCTGCCCATCTGACCAACCCATCTATATCACCCTGCAGACTGAGGCTACCCTCCTCACTATTTACCACCCCACAAATGTTCGTATCATCTGCAAACTTACTGATCATACCTTTTACATTCACATCCAAATCATTAATGTAGGCCACAAACAGCAAGGGACTCAGCACCGATCCCTGCGGTGCCCCACTGGACACATGCTTCCAGTCACAAAAACAACCTTCGACCATCACCCTCTGCCTTCTGCCACTAAGCCAGTTTTGGATCCAATGTGCAAAGGCACCCTGGATCCCATGGGCTCTTACCTTCTTGACCAGTCTCCTATGCGGGACTTTATCGAAAGCCTTACTGAAATCCATGTATACCACATCCACTGCACTACCCTCACCCACACACCTAGTCACACCCTCGAAAAATTCAATCAAGTTAGTCAGACATGATCTTCCCTTGACAAAGCCATGTTATCCCTGATTAATCCTTGCCTCTCCAAGTGGAGACCAGTTCTGTCCCTCAGAATTTGTTCCAATAATTTCCCTACCACTGATGTTAGGCTCACTGGCCTGTAATTCCCTGGGTTATCCCTACTACCCTTCTTGAATAATGGTACGACGTTAGCTGTTCTCCAGTCCTCTGGCACACCCCCTGTGACCAGACAGGTTCTGAAAATTTGTGCCAGAGCCCCTGCAATCTCCTCCTTTGCCTCACACAACAGCCTGGGATACATCTCGTCTGGGCCTGGGGATTTATCCACTTTTAAGCCTGCTAAAAACGCCAGTACCTCCTCCCTCTCGATGCTAATATGTTCAAGTATATCACAGTCCCCCTGCCCGATTTCTATGTCTGCATCGTCCTTCTCCATAGTGAACACAGATGCAAAAAATTCATTTAAAACCCCACCTAAATCTTCTGGCTCCACACACAGATTGCCACTTTGGTCCCTAATGGGCCCTACTCTTTCCCTAGTTATCCTCTTACCCTTAATATACTTATAAAACACCTTAGGATTTTCATTTATTTTGCTCGCCAGTGTCATTTCATGGCCCCTCCTCGCTCTCCTAATTTCTTTTTTAATTATCCCCCTGCACTTTTTATACTCATCTAGGGCTTCCTCTGTCTTTAGTCCTTTGTATCTGCCAAAAGCCCCCCTTTTTTCTGAATCCATTCTTGTATATCCCTTGACATCCAAGGTTCCCTGGGCTTGTTGGTCCCACCCTTGACCTTTACGGGAACATGTTGCCATTGTACTCGGCCTCTTACACTTTTGCAATGAAGCTCAACGCAAGCTCGGGGAACAGCAGCTCATCTTTCGATTAGACCCTTTGCAGCCTTCTGGACTCAACATCGAGTTTAACAATTTCAGGCCAAAACCTCGGCCCCAATTTTTATTTCTCGCTCACATGGCAGCTGTTGATGATTCTGCCATTGACATTTACATCTCATCTAAACTCATCTTTTGTTATTTACCTTGTCCCACTACTGTTGGATCCGTGGTTCAGTGGATAAATAATTACACGGATGCTGTACATAAATAAATAACAGGTCTTTACTGGAGGAGGGTAATCTCTAGACTGGGGTACAGAGGCATGCGCACAGCTTATATACCGGTGTGGTCACTGCCGGTACTACAGTATACAGGAGCTGTAAAAAGTAGTTCTGACTTAAAGCACATACACTACAATTCCTCCCTTTTTAGATTAATAATACCCCCTTAATATTCAGATAACAATTGCATTTTTACATGTACATTCAATAACAAAAGCCCATTTATAGATTCAGTCTTTGTGGCGGCTTCCTGACTCTTTCGGGATAGCACCTTTCCGGAGGTTCTTGTTCTTGGTGCAGAGGCAATTCTGACCCCCTTTCATCGGGTAGTTCATCGGGTTCCACTGCTACTGGGTCTGAAGTAGATGCTACCGGTAAGTCGGGTTCATCCCCAGGTACTCGAGACATGGGGTTTACGCCTTTATGTGAAGCTAAGTTCTGAGCGACGTGGCGTCTCACAATGTTCTCCCCGACATCCACTGTGTACATTAATGGCCCCTGCCTTGTACATATCGTTCTGGGTTGCCACTTCTTGTTCGATAGTCCCGGGCCAAGACTGGTTGCCCTACATTGAAGCTCCTTGTCGGCTTCTCATTGATGTGCTGGAATTGTTTGTCCTCAACATTTCTTCACACATTTGGTCTGAGCATGTCCAGACGAGATCTCAAACTTTGGTTAAAGAACATCATGGCTGGGGTCTGGTTGGTAACTGCATGTGCCGCGTTTCGGTGGGCTAATAAGAAATTGTCCATCTTATGCTGTAGTGGAATTTCCTCGTTGCACTTGGCCTTTATCGCCTTCTTAAAGGTTTGTACGAACCTCTCAGCCAATCCATTGGTGGCTGGATGATACGGGGCGGATGTGTAATGCCTTACGCCATTCCTTTTCATGAATTTTTGGAACTCGTCGGACACAAACTGTGGTCCATTATCAGAGCAGATCTGCTCTGGCAAACCGTTTCTGGCAAATATGGTCCGTAGGACTGCAATCGTTTTCTCTGTAGTGGTTGAAGACATCTTTTTCACCACAGGCCACTTTGAATGAGCATCCACTGCTATTAAGAACATTGAGTCCATGAATGGACCAGCGAAATCAATGTGCACCCGTTGCCATGGAGAGGAGGGCCACTCCCATGGGTGTAGAGGGGCATGTGGTGGTGCATTTTGGAACTTCTGGCATCATAAGCAGCTCTTAGTTAGGTCTTCGATTTGTTGATCGATTCACGGCCACCACACATTAAGCCCTAGCTAGGCTTTTCATTTTTACTCCCCCCAGATGACCTTCATGTAGCTCATTTAGCACTCTCTCCCTTAACTTGGGTGGAATCACCACTCTGGATCCACACATCACTGTCCCCTGGCATACTAACAGCTGTTCTCTTCTGGATGAGAATGCTGGCAACAGTGAGTTGCCATGTGTTGGCCATCCCCTCACCGTCAATTCATATACCCGTGACAGCGTCGGATCATTGCGGGTCTCCTTCTCTATATCCGCGTTTGTTACTGGCAATCGTTCAATTATCGGCGAATAAAATATCTCGATAGGGTTCACTGCTGGTGCTTCCTCCACAGTAGGCAGTGGCAGGCGTGATAGCCCATCAGCGTTCCCATGCTGTCTCGTGCCTTTATATTCTATTTCATATTGATTCGCCCCTAGAAACAGGGACCATCTTTGTAACTGCTGTGCAGTCATTACTGGCACGCCCTTCTTAGGATTAACGATGGAGACAAGTGGTTGGTGGTGAGTCAGCAAGGTGAACTTCTGTCCATGCAGATAGTGGTTGAATTTTTTTACTCCCCATACTAGGCTGAGGGCCTCCCTGTCAATCTGGGCATAGTTGCGCTCGGCTGAGGTTAGTGACCGAGACGCAAAGGCTACTGGCCTCTCCAACCGTCTGGGAATTTGTGCAACAGCACCGCTCCAATGCCGTAGGGTGATGCATCACATGCCAAACGAATTGGTAGTGCTGGGTTGAAATGGGCCAACACTTCTTTTGATGTGATCAATTCTTTACACTTCTGGAAAGCTCGTCTACATTCGTCATCCCACCTCCATGGTACCCCTGTTTGCAGTAGGGTGTTCAGTGGGTGTAATACCGTAGACAAATTTGGTAAGAACTTGTGGTAATAGTTTACCAGCCCGAGGAACGACCTCAGTTGTGACACATTTTCCGGTGCTGGAGCCTTGACTACTGCCTCAATCTTGTCAGGGGACTTATGAAACCCCTCTTCATCGATGACGTGGCCGCAATACAAGATCTGTTTCTGGAAAAGCTCGCACTTGTGGCGATTAGCTCGTAGCCCATATTCCTTTAATCTGGCGAGCACCTTCTCCAAGTTAGCGAGGTGATCACCGTCATTTTCGCGCGTGACCAAGATGTTGTCCAAATAACACTGGGTCCCTGGAATCCCTCGCAGAACCTGATCCATCGCCCTTTGCCAGATAGCCGGAGCCGAGGCTACTCCGAACACCAGCCGCTTGTATTGATAGAGACCTTTATGGGTGTTGATCATAAGGTAATGTTTCAAAGCTTCTTCTACCTCCATTTGCAAGTGCGCCTGGGCTAGATCAATTTTGGTGAAGCGTTTACCACCAGATAGCGAGGCAAAAATATCCTCAATTTGTGGAAGCGGATATTGCACCGTGTGAAGGACTGGGTTCACTGTCACCTTAAAATCCCCACAGAAGCGGACCTTCTTTGGTTCCCCAGGCATATTACTCAATGACCTCTTCCTTACAGGAACGATGGGTGTAGCCCACTCGCTCCAGTCCACTTTGCACAGTACTCCTGAACGTTCCAGCCCTTCCCGCTCTGCTTCAACCGCTGGTCTGATCGCATAAGGCACTGGTCTGGCCTTCAGAAACTTTGGGCTTGCATTATCCTCTATTTTAATTGTTGCTGTTATTCCATTTAGTTTTCCTAGTCCCTCCTGGAACAGTTCTTTTGCGTCAGTTAGCATTTTTAACAGTCGTCCAGGTGTGACGTCATCTTCCTTTTTGGCCACCACCTTCAGTGCCTGTATGGAATGCCAATCTAAATGTATCTTCTGGATCCATTCATGTCCTAGCAGTGGTGGTCCTCCATTTGGCAATACATATGTATCCATTTTAGGTATTTCCTGACCTTTATATGTCACTTTCACCCTTATTTTTCCTTTGGGGTAGGCTTTTTGCCCCGTATACGTCTTCAAGACAATTTATGTAGCTTTCAAGGGTATGTGTGAAAATAGCCGCTTGTAGTCTCTTTGATTTATGACTGTTAGAGCTGACCCTGTGTCCAATTCCATTTCCACTTGGACTCCGTCTATCTTGAGTGTAACCCAGATAGTCTGGTGATGCTCCATTTCGGTTACATTATGTAGTTTCAGACAACCCAGCTCCTTGCTTCTGGAGCCTGTGTCACCTTTCTGTTCGTCTGAACCACTGTCCATCACCTGGTGTACCTTTTTGCACTTCTCCTGTGGAGATTTCTTACTGTTGGTTTTCTTCCCAGACCTGCAGACTCTTGCTATGTGTCCTGCTTTCCCACACTGTCTGCACACTTGGTCCTTGAACCAACAATCTTTCTGGTAATGTGTTGTTCTGCCGCAGTGATAGCACTTCCCTGTTCCATAGGTCATTTCATTGGTGCCATATTCTTGCGGTCTTCATTGTATCTCTGCAGCGCCACTTGCAGCTGCTTCGTGTGATACTACCATACTGAAAGCTTTGTCCAGCATAAGGTTCTTTTCTGATAGAAGCCGTTTCTGGGTTCCTTCACTTTGTAGCCCACACACAAACTTGTCCCTTAACGTGTCTGCTAGTCCCGCTCCAAACTGGCAGTATTTCAATAGCTTGCGCAGTTCTGTTAGGTACTCAGCATTGCTTTCATCTTTGTGTTGGTTCCTTTTATGGAACTTAAATCGTTCTGCTATCAGCAGCGGTGTGGGGTTTAAATGGTCCTGTAGGATTTCTACTATGTTTTCAAAATTCTTGTTTACCGGCTTCTCTGGGATTATTAGATTTCGCAGTAACCCATAAGTTTTTGCACCCATGGAATTTAACAGAACCAGTGCTTTATTAGCATCTGGCACTTCATTCGCCCTGCAGTACACCTCAATACATTCCACATATGTCGCCCAATCTTTGACTTCATTGTCGAACGTAGAGATACTGCCACTCTTCGGCTTCCTTGGTTGTGCGTTAACTATCACCAATGGCGCCTCCCGCGCTTCCCCTTCTTCTCCGCTGGCACAAAATGGCATCTCCCGTGCTTTCCTTCCTTCCTGCTCTCGCCCGTCTTCTCCGCTGCAGTTCGCAAAATGGCATCTCCCAAGCTCTTCCTTCTTCTCCGCAGCTCAATGGCACCTCCTGCGCTCTCCCTGTTTCTCCGCGGCTCAATGTCGTCTCCCGCGCTCTCCCTGCTTCTCTGCGGCTCAATGGCGTCTCCCCTTGCTTCGCCCCGTGGACCCTGATCAGCCCATGATCCCTGCCTGTGCTCTGCGTGTTCTTCTCTTGATATTTGTCGACGCCGCTCAGTCTAGAACCCGGCTGTTTCTTACCCTCTCTCTCTCCGGTTTACAGTATTTTTCCTCGACGCGGCTCGGTGATCAACCCCCGGCTGCACCCTGCTCTCTTAACCCTCTTTCTTACCCGGTCGACGCTGCCCGGCTCTCTCTCTCTGCCGTCGGTCAGCTCCAGCCGCCACTGCTTGGGAAGGGTCTGCTCTGGACCTGTCGTTGGTCTCTTACTGCGTGTTGAGTCTGGGGAACCAAGCCCAGCTCTCCACAGCCTCCCCAGCGAAGTTGGATCTCTGCCTGACTGCTGGGCGGTTGCTCGTGGTCGACGCCCGTGTTCCTGGACTCGACTATTTTTTAGTTTTTTTTTTGTTTTATGTTGCAGGTAGATTCGCATCAACACTCGTCGCCACTGTTGGATCCGTGGTTCAGTGGATAAATAATTACACGGATGCTGTACATAAACAAATAACAGGTCTTTACTGGAGGAGGGTAATCTCTAGACTGGGGTACAGAGACATGCGCACAGCTTATATACCGGTGTAGTCACTGCCGGTACTACAGTATACAGGAGCTGTAAAAAGTAGTTCTGACTTAAAGAACATACACTACAATTACCATCTCCTTGAATTGCACCATCATCCCATTTGTTTTTTATTAAATCTCTTGCCTTTCATCTGTCACAGACCTTCCCTTTTGTTCTTTCCTCCCCTCCCCCTTTCCCTGCCTCTTCACTTGCTTATAAATCTGTTACATCTCTAACTTTTTCCTGTTCAGACAAAGTGTCATCGACCTGAAACGTTAACACTGCTTCTCTCTCTACAGATGCTACCTGACCTGCTGAGTGTTTCCAGCATTTTCTGTTTATATTTCAGATTTCCAGCCTCCACAGTGTTTTGCATTTGTATCAGAATAGTGGAAGAATCCGCTCCCCACCCGAGGGTGGTCATTCGTGTGAGACCCCGGTAGCAGCCAAGCTTGCACCGCCTGGAGTCCGAAGTACACGGATGACCTGTTGTAGATTCAGGACCTTTTAGAAACTCATTTCGTATCAATTTCAATGCAATTCGAGATGAGACGCTATTGACTGTATAATAACTGATGATTCCAGTTCTATCGCTGCAGACTGCCTCAGTGATTAATTATTCAAATGAAATTGCAGAATTCTGGGATTTGAAATGCTTTCCAATCGTTTACAATGTGTTTATTTTTTATCAGGGTTGAGTTGGAATCAGTTCAGCAGAGATGCAAAGAAAGATCTTTGATCGCTGCCTGAATCCAGCCCTGGGCTGGCCGTGCTCGTCTGGTTCCAGACTGAAGGAGCGCTCCAGTGATGCGATTCGCATTGAGCGCACAAACTGTGTGCTTTGTATTGGGAGTTAGTGAGATTTAGTCAGTGCTTGCACAATAACTTGATATAGGAAAGTTGTTAGCTTTAATTTCACTGTAAAGTGACTCAGCAGGACTGTAATACTTGTGTTCACGGTGAGTGGACGAACTATCTACGGCCAAATTGGTTGTAAATACAGCAGAAGTTTGTGAATTTGTTTTTCTAATGAAATGCTTTGCAATTAGTTTTTCACACTATTCTCAATACAACAGAAATGCTGCCTGGAGGAGCCTTTGTTCCATGTTTATATAGAATGTGAGAGGTTGCAGTCTCTCTTCCATTATTTGAAGGGCCTGCTGCTCGATTTTTGGCTGCACTTCAGCTGGGCCTGGCCAAAGTGACCATCAACTGGTCCAGGCAGCGGGCGGCGAGGGGTTCGTTTGGCTTGACTGCCAGCCTCTCATCCACGGCCATGTTCGCCCCAGGTGGCCCTGGAGATGGAGCACGCGGTGTCCGCTGGCGCGCACGAGGCTTTCTGCGACCGGTGGACACCGCACGGACCGGAGTGCATCATCACCACTGGCAACAGCAGTTTAATTTAAGTTGTTAAGTTTCCTTTAATGTTTCTTGTTAAGTTACAGTTTATATGTTTATTGCTTCCACCAAAAGAGCTACAATAGAAATGCTGCCCTTTTATGATTCATTATTTGCACCAAATAGGCACGGTCTCTAAACTGTCAGACAGTTTGTTCGACATCCAGTACTGCATGAACAGAAATTTCCTGCAACTAACTATTGGGAAGAGCGAAGCCGTTTTAAACCTTCTAAGTAAACTGCTATTGGACTTATTTCATCAATCAGCATTTGTTTTTTGCAT
Organism: Somniosus microcephalus; assembly: GCF_052327205.1. Classification (NCBI taxonomy): domain Eukaryota; kingdom Metazoa; phylum Chordata; class Chondrichthyes; order Squaliformes; family Somniosidae; genus Somniosus; species Somniosus microcephalus. The sequence goes on along the minus strand of NW_028225180.1, from coordinate 51,147,333 downwards.
CAAACTCACAATTTATTGGTCCCTATGTTTACAATTTCCAGTTTTGATGCTCACTAAAAGACCAAGAATGTTTTATTCCTCCTACAAGTAATGTGGCTGAAATTCCGAAAGAGATTCCCAGCCATATATTCGATGTTAATTTTCAGTATTAAAATATGTCATTTATAGAGTTAATGGAGAAAAATCTTTTCCTTGCTTTGATGCATTATATTGTTTGTTATCTTGTTCATTTTTTAGTTGAAGGGACAGAATTGGTCACTGAAATCTGACAGATGTTCAATTTATTTAATATCTCATTCAACTTCCCAAGTAATTAACATGAAACTCGGTCGACGTAAAAACGTCTCCTCCACCTGAACCTGCACAATGTAGATCTGCTATCAATAAATCAGCCTCAACCCGTCTAAACGTCTGTGTGCTGGGTTCTTTGTTCTAAAAAGCTTTATTCATCATAGAAACCTCACAGGAGGAATGAGATTATTGTCCTCTGTATCTGCATCAAATCAGTTCAAACAGCTCTGCAGTTAGCTACTTTTAAGGGAGGAGTCTGTTTGCTACATTTTCTCCCCCACTATTCATGAACCTGTTTTATTGCAAAGGACAGATCATTTCTCAGTGTATTTTTTCCTAAAATTGCTTTGTAGCATTGTTAAGAAGACATGTAAGGGCGAACTAATCATTTTCCAATCAAAATTAGTTCAGCAGATTGCAAACGGCGCTATCCTTTGTTTGTCTTGTTATCGGGGAAATGATAATGTTGATATTTCCACTGCAGATCTTCTTTTACGATGTGAAACAGGCTCCTTCACTTGCTTTCACCAACCAGGATAAACACCTCCGTAATTACTCGGTATTGGTGGGCAAACAGCCCAACTCTGCGCAACAATTGGTTTTTCTCAGGCGGTGCGGAAGATTTGTCAAGGTAAGAGTGCAAGATCAGGATTTAGCGCATGTGCGGAAAACCCTAAATTGTAGCCTGCTTGAGGTGGGTATGACGGTGTACTCTGAGACTATATCATCATACTCCTGATGACGTAGTCTCAGATAAAACACCTCAAAATGCGGGCCCATGTGACAGGGCTTTCAGCATCAGCAGCCAATGGAATGTCCCTCGAATAAAAATCTCTCTGGTTGCTTTGTAACAGTTACTGTTTAATTATTGGCGTTGCTAAAGTCTGTAATTTATTGTATGTTTAATTTTGAGGTTCAATAATTTTTCATTGCGTTCAAGAGAAATTGATGGTTACAGTCTGACTGCAAACAGTTTACACAGCATGAAATGGAAATCTAGCTCCTGTGTGTAAGGCTCTAACTTTAAATTGACTGGTGTGGTTTGTAAGACCCCCACCCCACCAAGCACACAGATCTGTGGCCTTGTCTGTCAGTTTGGTGCCCCCCCCCCTAATTCAACACCCTTTATCTTCTCTCGTAATCTACCATGTGGTAACTTGTCAAAGACTGATGTAAAGTTTATGGGAATATATCATTCCATACACCATAAGAACATAAGAAAAAGGAGCAGGAGTAGGACATTTGACCCTTCGAGCCTGCTCCGCCATTCAATAAGATCATGGCTGATCTTCTACCTGATCTCCACTTTGATGCACTGTCCCCATATCCCTTGATTCCCTTAATATTTAAAAATCTATCGACCTCAGCCTTAAATATATTCAACAGCTGAGCCTCCACAGCCTTCTGGGGTGGAGCATTCCAAAGATTTACCACTCCCTGACTGAAGAAATTTCTCCTCATCTCAGTCCAAAATGTCTGATTCCTTATCCTGAGACTGTGACCCTTGGTTCTAGACTCCCCAGCCAGGGGAAACATCCTCTCTGCATCTACCCTGTCAAGACCTGTAAGAATTGTGTATGTTTCAATGAGATCACCTCTCATTCTTCTAAACTCTACAGAATCTAAGCCTAGACTCAATCTCTCCTTATAGGGCAATCCCCCAATCCCAGCATCCAGTCTGGTGAACCTTTGTTGCACTCCCTCTTTTGCATGTATATCCTTCCTTAGGTAAGGAGACCGAAACTGTTCACAATACTCCAGGTGTGGACTCACCAGGGCCCTATATAATTGCTGTATGACTTCTTTAACCTTATCCTCAAAACCCCATGTCTGTTAGATCATCAAAGAATTCGCTGAGCTTTGTCAAGCGTGATCGTCCTTTTTGAATTCGGCACAGGCTACTTCTAACTAACTAACTCTTCATTTAGATATATGGTAATTTCATTCCTAATTGTAGACTCTTAAAGTTATCCTATCTCAGATGTTCAGCTAATGGGTCTGTAGTTACCTGGATTAGTTTCCTTTCCGTGTATTAATCTGTGCACTACATTGGCTGCACACCAGTCCTCTGGCACACACCCACACTCAGTAGAGCCCAAAGATATAGCTTCTGTACCCTTTGAAATTTCTTTAGACAAATCCGCCATTATTGTAGGATATTTCCCGTCGGGCCCTGGCTCTTTGTCTTAATTTGTTTAATTAACTAAAATATTTATTTTACCCATCATAATATCACTCATCTCGCCCTCAAGTACAACAGAATTCGACTCCTCTCTGATTCCCTTCGCTTTATCGAATCAATTCGAAGTACTTCTTAAACTCCTCTATTTTTGATCATCCTATACAAATTAACAATCTTCTCCTCTGAGGGGTCTCACCTGACTTTCAACAATTGCTTGTTTGCTGATATATTTAGTGATATAAACCAGATTGGAGTGGGAGGAGAGAGCGAGGGCCTGAAGGGCAAAAGCCCAAGCCCTAGTGATGCTTGAGGTGAGCACCTTTGAACCCTTCAATGAGGAAACGTTGTGAGGTGTGGTTGTTCTAAGTGCAAGAAAATGTGAAACTTTACTGAAGTTATTATCAGAATTTGTACATCAGTTTTGCTGAAAAGTTTGTGGGTTCCGTCTGAATCTGGTTTCTTACACTTACTGCTTCTTTTGTTCTCTTTGGTGTTTCGCATATTTCTAAAGAAGCAGGCTTGATAAACGCAATGACGGTGAATTTGGTGCTCATAATGTCACCCCCATGTTACTTTTATTGTTGCACCCTCTGTTTGTTTCATTTGATTAATAAACATAAATCACCATGACAATGCACTCAGTGCAGCAGCCTGCCGCGCGCCCTAGTCATGGTTTGGGATTATAGCCAAGTCGTTGCTCCATGCAATTGTTCACAAGAAGAATAAGTAAAGGCTGGAAATCAGTACAGTCACAGGGTCAAAACGCGAATCATCAACTTGGCGGACAAGCCTTCTGACAGCACAGTGCCAGTGCCGGGGTCGAGAGAGGTATTGTAGAGATGGAGCTGAGTATCGTTGGCATACGTGTAGAATGTGAGCCAAGTCTGTGGATGATGTCGCCAAAGGGCAGATGAGGGATTAAGAATCGATCCTTGGGGGATTAAGAAGGTGCTGGGAGTGATAGGATAAAACATTGCAGGATGCGCTCTGGGTGCAATTGGATAGGTTAGGGTTGTTCCACAGAGGGAAGTCCCACTGAGCCGGACAAGGGAGGAGAGGTTTTGAAGGAGAATGGTTTTGTCGAGTGTGTCAAAGGCTGCGGAGTGATGGAGGAAGAAAAGGACAGGTAATGCATTGTGGTCAGTCACAGAAGCTGTCCTTTGTGAATTTGATTTGTGCCATTTGGGTCTTGTGCCAGACATGGAAAGCAGATTGGAGAGAGTCAAAAATGGAGTTTCAGGAATGATGAGAATTGATTTGAGAGGCGACAAGGTGTTCAAGAACTTTGGAGAGGAAAGGAATGTTGGAGATGGGGCAGTAATGGGCTGGGACAGAGGGATCAAGGGCATTTATTTTAAGGAGGGTGGAAAATGGCGGCTTTGAAAGGGCCTGGAAGAAATGCACCTGAGGAGATGGAACCATTTACAATGACAGCTTACTTGCGATGCAGGAAAGAAGTTAAATCGTTAGCCGTTTCGTGGGAATGGTATCCAGGGAGCAAGAGATGGCTCTCATGGACAAGACGCTCTCATAAAGGACTTAGAGCAAATAGGACAGAAACAAGAAAGACCCGGTTTCCCAGCTGTGACAAAGGGAGCCTGGGGAAAGGTTTGGCTTGATGGATAAGGGAGCTAGGTTTAAGGAGATGGGTGGTAGTGGCGAAGAAAGATTTGTGATATTATTGACCTCCAGGATGATTCTGTACCATTTTTGGGTGTTGGCAGAGGAGAGTGATGCCGAAAAGCAGTTGAAGTGGCCCAATCAGTTCTGGCGATGGGTGGATAAGCCAGTTCTGTGCCAGATATGATGAAATCTGCGATTCTGAGGCTTGAGGAATTGTATACGGGAGCCCTAGCAGGGGGATTTGTGAGAGAAATGCGCTGTATAGGCTGGATTACTGGAAATAACTTGGAATTTGTAGAGGGTGCAATGACGTACGGCAGCCAGTGAAATTTCTTTTGTAAACCCGGATATCTCAGTCGGTAGAGCATCAGACTGTTAGTCTGAGTGTTCAGGAATCAAGTCCCTGTTTGAGCGCTGCTTTTATATCGCAATTCTCATCTCCACATTCGTGCTCTGATCCTTTAAAAATGAGAATAGTAACAGGAGTAGGCAATTTAACACCTCGAGCCTTTTTGATATTCAATGAGAGTGCCTTTGAGAGTTTGGGTAAGTGAGAGAGTTTGGGCAAGTGGGGTGTGAGGTGCTGTTTTTGTTCTATTTTCGTCTTGTTCTTCCTGCCAGTCTCAGGATTAGCAAACATCATGGAGACAGAGCAGCAAGGCGAGTCCCAGTCGAGGCAGCCGGGAGCAGCAGCAGGAGTCGAGTCGGTGCAGCGCGGCGAGGCGTGGCAGCCTAAACAGGCTCCACAGGCAACATTCCAACGGAGGTCAGAACTCAAAAGTGACATCAAAGCCAAGCTGGTAGGTGATTAGCTGGTTGGTGAGTGCTTCTCCTTCCCTTTAAACCTTTATAAGTTAGTAAGTTCAATTAAATAGAGGTGTGGTATTCATCATCTAGAATCGGGGCAGAGGGTATTTAAGAATAATAATAATAAATGTAATTAATTACATAGAATGGCAGAGCAGGTGATGTGTTACTGCTGCAATATGTGGGAGCTGGTGGACGCCATTGATGTTCACAGTGATCACATTTGCAGTAAGTGTTGGCTGCTCGAGGAACTCCGGCTCCATGCTGATGAGCTGGAGTACGAGCTTCAAACAGTGTGACTCATCAGGGAGGGGGAGAGTTACCTGGACTCTGTGTTCCAGGAAGTAGTCACACCAATTAGATTAACTAATTCAGATGTAGTCCGTGGTCAGGGACAGGAGGGTGTGACTATGAGTGAGGCAGGTACGGGGATCCAGGAGGTAGTGTTGGTGGAGCCGCAGCCAACAGGTTCGAGGCTCTTACTCCCTGTGGGGACGGGAACAGGGGCTGCAGGGAGGATGAGCAACCTGGCCACAGCACCGTGGAACGAGGGGCCATTCAAGTGGGGGGAGTAGAAAGAAATGTTGCATTGGTAGGGGACAGTATCATTAGGGTGATGGATAGGGTTCTTTGCAGCCAGGAGCGAGAGTCCCGAAGGCTGTGTTGCCTGCCCGGTGCCAGGGTTAAGGACATCTCCTCTGGGCTGGAGAGAAACTTGGAGTGGGAGGGGGAGGATCCAGTTGTTGTGGTCCATGTTGGTACCAACGGCATAGATAGGGCAAGGAAAGAGGTTCTGCTGAGGGAGTATGCGCAGCTAGGGGCCAAATTAAAAAACAGAACCACAAGGGTACTAATCTCTGGATTATTACCTGAGCCACGAGCAAATTTGGCTAGGGTAAATAAAATCAGAGAGTTAAATGCGTGGCTCAAAGACTGGTGTGGGAGAAATGGGTTTTGCTTCTTGGGGCACTGGCACCAGTACTGGGACAGGAGAGAGCTGTTCCATTGGAATGGACTTCACTTGGCCAGTGCTGGGACCAGAATCCTGGCGAAGCGAATAACTAGGGCTGCAGAGAGGGCTTTATACTATTTAGTGGGGGGGAGGTTTCAAGAGAGCAAAAAATATAAGTATCATCGGAGAAGGCAATAGAGCAAGGTAGCAGTGGGGAATTAAAGACCAGAGCGTGTCAGGAAGGGACAGAATGTATAAAGATAAAGTTAAAGTAGTAAAGGTGTTAAAAGCAGGAATAAATTGTCACAAAACATATTATAAAGTTCTTTATCTGAATGCACGCAGCATTCGTAACAAAATAGACGAGTTGACGGTACAAATAACTACACATGGGTATGATCTGGTGGCCATTACATAAACATGGCTGCAAGTTGACCATGACTGGAAACTAAACATCCAGGGGTATTTGATAATTAGGAAGGACAGACAGGAAGGAAAGGGAGGTGGAGTGGCTATGTTAATAAAGGATGGAATCACTGCACTAGTGTGAAATGATATTGGGTCGAAGGATCAGGATAGTGATACAGTTTGGGTGGAGATAAGGAATAATAAGGGGAAAAAGTCAGTAGTGGGCGTAGTCTATAGGCCTCCTAACAGTTGCAAATCTGTTGGTCGGAGTATAAATCAGGAAATAGTTGGGGCTTGTAATAAGGGAACAGCTATAATCATGGGGGATTTTAACTTTCATATTGACTGGACAAATCAAATTGGGCAGGGAAGCCTTGGGGAAGAGTTCATAGCGTGCATTAGGGATGGGTTCCTTGAGCAGTATGTTACTGAACCAACCAGGGGGCAGGCAGTCTTGGATCTGGTCCTGTGTAATGAGACAGGATTAATAAAAAATGTCCTAGTAAACGATCCCCTTCGAATGAGTAACCATAACATGGTTAAATTCCAAATTCAGTTGGAGGGTGAGAGAGTTGGATCTCAAACCAGCGTACTAAGCTTAATTAAAGGAGACTATGAAGGTATGAGAGCAGAGTTGACTAAAGTGGACTGGGAAAATAGATTAAGGTCTAAGATGGTATACATGAGCAGTGGTGTACATTCAAGGAGTTATTTCACAACTTTCAAGAAAAATATATTCCACTGAGGAAAAATGGGCGTAAAAGAAAAGACAGCCATCCGTGGCTAAGTAAAGTAATAAAGGATAGTATCCGACTGAAAACAAGGGCATATAAAGTAGCCAACTCTAGTGGGAGGATAGAAGATTGGGAAGCATTTAAAAGCCAGCAAAGAATAACTAAAAGAATAATTAAGAAAGGAAAGATAGATTATGAAAGTAAACTAGCAAAAAATATAAAAAGAGATAGCAAGAGTTTCTACAGTTATATATAAATAAAAGGGTGGCTAAAGTGAATGTTGGTCCCTCAGAGGACGAGACCGGGAAATTAGTGGTGGGGCATATAGAGATGGCAAAAACGCTGAACAAATATTTCGTATCAGTCCTTTTTTAAAAAGGGACTTAGACAAAAGTTTGGAAACTATAAACCAGTTAACCTAACATCTGTGGTTGGTAAAATGTTGGAGTCCATTATTAAGGAAGCAGTGACAGGACATTTGGATAAGCATAATTTAATCGGACAGAGTCAGCATGGTTTTATGAAGGGGAAGTCATGTTTGACAAATTTGCTCGAATTCTTTGAGGACGTAACTAACAGGGTGGATAAAGTGGAACCAGTGGATGTGGTGTATTTGGACTTCCAAAAGGCATTTGACAAGGTGCCACACAGAAGATTACTGCACAAGATAAAAAATCATGGGATTGGGGTAATATACTGGCATGGGTGGAAGATTGGCTATCTAACAGAAAACAGAGAGTTGGGATAAATGGTTCATTCTCAGGTTGGCAATCAGTGACTAGTGGTGTTCCACAGGGGTCAGTGCTGGGACCCCAACTCTTTACAATCTATATTAACAATTTGGAGGAAGGGACCGAGTGCAACATATCCAAGTTTGCCGACGATACAAAGATGGGAGGGAAAGCAGTGAGTGAGGAGGACATAAAAAACCTGCAAAAGGACATAGACAGGCTAAGTGAGTGGGCAGAAATTTGGCAGATGGAATATAATGTTGGAAAGTGTGAGGTTATGCACTTTGGCAGAAAAAATCAAAGAGCAAGTTATTATCTAAATGGAGAGAAACTGCAAAGTGCTACAGTGCAAAGGGATCTGGGGGTCCTGGTGCATGAAATACAGAAGTTTAGTATTAAGGTACAGCAGGTGATCAGGAAGGCCAATAGAATCTTGGCTTTTATTGCAAGGCGGATGGAGTATAAAAGCAGGGAAGTCTTGCTTCAGTTATACAGGGTACTGGTGAGGCCACACCTGGAATACTGCGTAGAGTTTTGGTTTCCATATTTAAGAAAATATATACTTGCTCTCGAGGCTGTTCAGAGAAGGTTCACTCGGTTGATTCTGGAGATGAGGGGGTTGACTTATGAGGAAAGGTTGAGTAGGTTGGGCCTCTACTCATTGGAATTCAGAAGAATGAGAGGCGATTTTATCAAAACATATAAGATTGTGAGGGGGCTTGATCGGGTGGATGCGGTGAGGATGTCTCCACTGATGGGTGAGACTAGAACTAGGGGGCATAATCTTAGAATAAGGGGCTGCCCTTCCAAAACTGAGATGAGGAGAAACTTCTTCACTCAGAGGGTACTAAATCTATGGAATGTGCTACCTCAGAGACAGACAGTTTCCTAGCTGATAAGGGAATTAGGGGTTACGGGGAGCGGGCAGGGAAGTGGACGTGAGTCTAGGTTTGGATCAGCCATGATCCTATTGAATGGCGGAGCAGGCCCGAGGGGCTGTATGGCCTACTCCTGCTCCTGCTTCTTATTTTCTTATGTTATTATGTGACCTAACTCTGTTTGATCCAGTTTCCTTAATACCTTTGGTTAACAAAAAATTATCAATCTCAGGTTTAATATTGACAATTGACCCAACATTAACTGCTGTTGGTGGAAGTGAGTTACAAATTTGTACCACCCAATTCCATGTTGAAATCTTTCCTAACTTCACTCCTGACAGCCTTGCATCTAATGTTTAGGCTGTGTCACCTAGTCCTAGACTCGCCAATTATCGTGAATAGCTTCACTCTAGCTACCCTATCAGTTCCCCTTAATATAGTGAATACTTCAATCAAATCACCCCTTAAGTTTCTAAATTCCAGTGATTACAATCTTCCCTTTTAATTTATCCCTTGTATCATTCTGGTAAATCTACACTTCACTCTTTAAACCTAATACTACCTTCATAAGGAGTTCTGTCCAGAATTGTACACCGCACTCCAGCTGTTGTCTAACCAGTGCTTTGTATAGCTGTAGTTTAATTTCTTCTCCATATATTGTAATCCTGTCGATATAAGTACCATCATTCAGTTAGCCTTTTTGATTCTTTTCTGTACAATTTAATGATAAATGTACAAGTACTTAAGTCTCAATGGACAGCCACTGGTTCCAACTCTTCACCGTTTAGAATGTATTCTCATCTCTCTTTTTTAGTGCTGAAGTGGATGACCTCATGCTTGCTAATATTTAATGAACTTGCCACAGTTTTGCCCATTCACTTAATCTATTAATATCTGTTCTAACTTCTTGCTTGCATCTAAACTGATTAAATGCCGCCTATCTTTGTGAAATCGTCAAAGTTGGATATGTGTCTCTCAATCCCTCTCAATCCCATCTTTAATAAAAATGGTGAATCGCTGAGGCCCCAAAATAGATCTCTCAGGGATACCACTAGTCATATCCTGCAAATTAACGTACCTGCCCATTATCCGTACACTGTGTCTCCTGTCGCTCAACAAATTTCCCAACCAGGACAAAAATATACCTTCAACTCCACGAGATTCAACTTTACCTAACAGTCCCTTATGTGGGACTTCATCAATGCCTGTTGCTCCGTGTCTACTAGCTGATAATGATTTGCGAACTGGGACTCACAAACCTCTTTGCTCCTCGACAGCTAATAGCTTCCCATTATTTAGAAAATACTCCGAACTATCTTATTTGGTTCCAAAGTGGATGGGGTCACACTTGTGCTCAGTGAACTCGATTTGACATAATGTTGTCACCTTACTTAGTCTGTCTCTGTCCCTTTGGTTACGTCCCGTTCCCATTTGCTCTATTACCGTGCTTCCTAACTTAGTGCGATCTTCAAATTTTGATCTACAGCGATCTACTGCTCCATCCAGGTCAATAATAAATATGGTAAAAAGTTTCAGATCCAATACAGATATCTGAAGGACCGCACTTCTCACATCTGACTGCTGCTAACGAGCCTGTCATTTGTGGGAGGGAGAATATTTCTGAAATGAAGCCAGTTTGAGGCAGCCATTCTGGATTTGTGAGAGAAATGCGCAATCCAGGCTGGATTACTGGAAAAGAATATTAATATTGGCCCAGAAATTCGGGTCTCTACGGATGACTACGCACGGGGTACTCACCCATAGGCCGAATGGAAGTACCGGTTTCCTGCATGCACTGCACATGCGTGGGAAACTGGCACTTCCGATCCTCTGAACGGGGTAGGTGGAATGCGCGTGCAGGGGAGGCTGCGCGTGCGCTTTGAACTCAGATTTTTTTTGCAGATTTTCATGTGAGGTTAAGCCTGAAAGGATTTACACATTTAAAAAGCAAGCCTGCTTTTTACAAGGTAAGTGGTCAATTAATTAAAATTAAAACATTTTTTTCCACAGGTTTATTATTTTTAAATACTTTAAAGCAAGATAAGTTTATTTTTAGCCCCGTTAGAGTATAAAATAATTTTTTTCAAAAATGTAAACTATTTATCAAAATAGTTATTTAATGTAATTCATAGTTTATTTAAAAAGTGTGATTTAAAAAAAAAATGTATTTGAAGGTTTACTGCTATTTTGGGGCCCGTAGTATTTATAAGTTTTGACAGGTCCTTCTGTCAATCTTATGAATGGGCTTTTCCCTCCTCCGATTAGCTGCCCATGGCTCACGTGATCCCAGGGGACGCATCGCACTAACTATGCCCCGGGGACTGCGCAAGCACAGCGCACCGGCAGCTGGGCCAGGCCCCAGAGCAGAATTCCACGGGAGCCCAGAGCTCAACTGCCTGCGCGCAAGGTAAGTGCAGGTCGAGGGCTTGCACCCACGGGAAGCCCCCGACCTGAATTTCCGGGCCATTGAATTTGTAAAGGGTGCAATGCTGCACGGCAGCCACTGAAGGTCCTTTTATGACTTTTGGCCAACCAAAGCCCAGATAGCTCAGCCCGGTAGAGCATCAGACGTTTATGAGGAAAATCCCGGGTTCAAGTCCCTGCTCGGGCGCTGCTGTAAAAATCGCGATTCTCTTCTCCACATTCGTCTTCTGAGCAGCTGACAATGAGAATGGTAACTGGGCAGGCCATTTAACTCCGTGATCCTTTTTGACATTCAATGAGCTCTGCGACCTAACTCCTTTGGCATTTCGTTGCTCCAGGTCCCTTAATACCTTTGGTTAACAAAAATCTCAGCTTTAAAATATCTGCAGGTCACAAGTCAGGATTAGGCCCACAACCTCCCTATTTGGCTATAACAATTCTCTTTCGCACCCATAAGCTTACAGCATAAGTACATAATTTTAATTATATGCAAAATGATTACATATATATAATTCAGGTTACCATTACATAAAAATGATGATAACAGATTTCTACATTTAATTCATACACACGATTACAACCTCATTACAGATGATTGGAGTGGAGGCAGTTATAGAGTGGTGTTCCCCAGAGGTCTGTACAAGGACCACTGCTTATCTTGATATATATTAATGACTTGGGCTTGGGTTTACAGGGAACCATTTCAAATTTTGCAGATGACACAAAACTTGCAAGTATAGTGAACAGTGGGGAGGATAGTGATAGACTTGAAGAAGACATAGGCAGGCTGGTGAAATGGGCAGACACGTGGCAGATGAAATTTAACGCAGGAAAGTGTGAAGTGTTACATTTTCGTAGGAAGAACGAGAAGAGGCAATATAAACTAAAGTGTACAATTCTAAAGTGGGCGCATGAATAGCGAGACCTGAAGGTGTAGGTGCTCAAATAGTTAAAGGTGGCAGGGCAGTTTGAGAAAGCGGTTAATGAAACATTCGGTATCCTGGGCTTCATAAATAGAGGCATAGAGTAAAAGACCAAAGAAGTTATAATGAAAGTTTATAAAACTCTGGTTCAGCATGAACTGGAGTATTGTGTCCAATTCTGGGTGCCACACTTTAGCAAGAATGTGACGGCCTTAGAGATGTTGCAGAAAATAATTCCGAGAATGATTCCAGGGATGAGGGACTCCAGTTATGTGGATAGACTAGAAACACCGGGGTTATTCCCCTTAGAGCAGAGAAGGTTGAAAGTAGATTTGATAGATATATTCAAAATCATGAGGGGTTTAGACGGAGTAGATAGAGAGAAACTGTTCCCATTGGCGAAAGGGTAAATGAACCAGGAGACACAGATTTAAGGTGATTGGGAAAAGAACCAAAAGCGACATGAGAAATATTTTTTATGCAGCGAGTGGTCAGGACATGGAATGCATTGCCTGAAAGGCTGGTGGTGGCAGACTCCATCGGGGCTTTCAAAAGGGAATTGGATAAATACCTGAAGAAAAAAATGCAGGGCTACGAAGAAAGGGTGGGGAAGTGGGACTAGCTCAAGTGCACCTGCACAGAGCCAGCACGGGCTCGACCGGCCGAATGGCCTCTTTCTGTGCTGTAAATATTCTGTGTTTCTATGATTATAGATATTGATTATTATAAGATATTAAATCAATATTCTAAAATCCAATTAATGCATGATAATCTTGCACCATGGCTTTACAGATTGTGGTCTTATCCAATTTTGTGGCTGCTGATGGCCCACGGTGTCTAGTAGAAGCTAAGTTTTGAGCTGCTAATTCTGTTCTGAATCATTTAGCAAGGTGGTCGTGCCACACAACACATTGGAGGTTCTCCGCAGTGTATAGACGGCACTTCATCTCAACAAGCACTGTGCAGTGGCCTCTCCTAAATGTACTGTCATGGACAGATGCATCTGCGGCAAGTAGATTGCTGTGGACGAGGTCAAGTAAGTTTTCCCTCGTGTTGTTTCTCTCACCAACTGCCCCAAGCTCAGTCTAGCAACTATTGTTATTCATTGATGGGATGTGGGCGTCGCTGGCTGGCTAGGCCTGCATTTAGTGCCCATCCCTAATTGCCCTTGAGAAGATAGTGGTCAGCCGCCTTCTTGAACAGCTGCAGTCCATATGGTGTAGGTACACCCACAATGCTGTTAAGAAGGGAGCTACAGGATTTTGGCTCAGCGACAGTGATGGAACGGCGATACAGGTCGAGGTCAGGATTGTGTGTGGCTTGGAGGGGAACTTGTAGGTGGTAATGTTCCCATGCGTCTGCTGCCCTTGTCCTTCTAAGTGGTAGAGGTCGCGGGTTTGGAAGGTGCTGTTGAAGGGGCTTTGGCGATTTGCTGCAGTGCATCTTGTAGATGGTACACAGTGGTACACAGATGATAGATGCAGCCACAGTGCGCCGGTGGTGGAGGGAGTGAATGTTGAAGGTGGATGGAGTGCCAATCAAGCGGGCTGCTTTATCCTGAATGGTGTTGAGCTTCTTGAGTGTTGTTGGAGCTGCACTCATCCAGGCAAGTGGAGAGTATTCCATCACACTCCTGACTTGTGCCTTGTAGATGGTGGAAAGGCTTTGGGGAGTCAGGAGGTGAGACATTCGATGCAGAATTCCCAGCCTCTGGCCTGCTCTTGTAGCCACAGTATTTATATGGCTGGTCCAGTTCAGTTTCTGATCAATCGTAACCCCCCCAGGATGTTGATAGTGGGGGATTCAGCGATGGTAATGCCATTGAAAGTCAAGGGGAGATGGTTAGAGTCTCGCTTGTTGGAGATGGTCATTGCCTGGCACTTGTGTGGTGCGAATGTTACTAGCCACTTGTCAGCCCAAGTCTGAATGTTGTCCAGGTCTTGCTGCATATGGACACGGACTGCCTCAGTATCTGACGAGTCTCGAATGGTGCTGAACAGTGTGCAATCATCAGCGAACATCCCCACTTCTGACCTTATGATGGAGGGAAGGTCATTGATGAAACAGCTGAAGATGGCTGGGCCTAGGACACTGCCTTGAGGAACACCTGCAGTGATGTCATGTGATTGAGATGAATGACCTCCAACAACCACAGCCAACTTTTCCTTTGTGCTAGGTATGATTCCAACCAATGGAAAGTTTTCCCCTTGATTCCCATTGACTTCAGTTTTGCTAGGGCTCCTTGATGCCACACTCGATCAGATGCTGCCTTGATGTCAAGGGCAGTCACTCTCACCTCACCTCTTCAGTTCAGCTCTTTTGTCCATGTTTGGACCAAGTCTGTAATGAGGTCAGGAGCTGAGTGGCCCTGGCGGAACCCAAACTGGGCGTCAGTTAGCAGGTTATTGTTGAGTAAGTGCTGCTTGATAGCACTGTCGATGACACCTTCCTTCACTTTGCTGATGATTGAGAGTAGACTGATGGGACGGTAATTGACCGGGTCGGATTTGTGCTGCTTTTTGTAGTCAGGACACACTTGGGCAATTTTCCACATTGCCGGTAGAAACCAGTGTTGTAGCTGTACTGGAACAGCTTGGCTAGGGGCGCAGCTAGTTCTGGAGCACAAGTCTTCAGTACTATTGCCGGAATGTTGTCAGGGCCCATAGCCTTTGCAGAATCCAGTGTCTTCAGCCGTTTCTTGACATCACGTGGAGTGAATTGAATGGGCTGAAGACTGGCATCTGTGATGCTGGGGACCTCAGGAGGAGGCCGAGATGCATCATCCACTCGGCACTTCTGGCTGAAGATAGTTGCAAATGCTTCAGCCTTGTCTTTTGCACTCACATGCTGGGCTTCACCATCATTGAGGATGGGGATATTTTTGGAGCCTCCTCCTCCTGTTAACTGTTTAATTGTCCACCACCACTCATGACTGGATGTGGCAGGACTGCAGAGCTTTGATTTGATCCGATGGTTGTGAGATCACTTAGCTCTGTCTATCGCATTTTGCTTCCGTTGTTTGGCATGCAAGTAGTCCTGTGTTGTAGCCTCACCAGGTTGACACCTCATTTTTTGGTATGCCTGGTGCTGTTCCAGCATGCTCTTCTGCACTCTTCATTAAACCAGGGTTGATCTCCCGGCTTGATGGTAATGGTGGAGTGAGGGATATGCCGGGCCATGAGGTTGCAGATTGTGGTTGAATTCAATTCTGCTGCTGCCCCACAGCGCCTCAAGGATGCCCAGTTTTGAGTTGCCAGATCTGTTCAAAATCTGTCCCATTTAGCACGGTGGTAGTGCCACACACCACAGTGGAGGGTATCCTTAAAATGAAGACGGGACTTCATCTCCACAAGAACTGTGCGGTGGTCACTTCCACCAATGCTGTCATGGACAGATGCATCTGCAACAGGTAGATTGGTGAGGACGAGATCAAATAGGTTTCTCCCTCACCATCTGTTGCGGACCCAGTCTGGCAGCTATGTCCTTTAGGACTCGGCCATCTCGGTGCTACCGAGCCACTCTTGGTGATGGACATTGAAGTCCCCCTACCAGAGGACATTTTGTGCCCTTGCAACTCTCAGTGCTTCTTCCAATTGGTGTTCAACATGAAGGAGTATTGATTCATCAGCTGAGGGAGGTCGGTAGCAGGTTTCCTTGCCCATGTTTGACTTGATACCATGAGTTCCTCCTGGGGTCCTGAGTCAATGTTGAGGACTCCCAGGGCTACTCTATCCCGACTGTATACCATGGTGCCACCACCTCTGGTGGGTCTGGACATACCCAGGGATGGTGATGTCTGGGACATTGGTTGTAAGGTATGATTCGGTAATTATGACTATGTCAGGCTGTTGCTTGACTAGTCTGTGGGACAGCTCTCCCAATTATGGCACAAGCCCCCAGATGTTGGAAAGGAGGACTTTGCAGGGTCGACAGGGCTGGGTTTGCCATTGCCGTTTCCTGTGCTGAGGTTGATGCCAGGTGGTCCGTTCAGTTTTATTCTTATTGTTTTTCGTAGCAGTTGATTACAATTGAGTGGCTTGCTAGGCCATTTCAGAGGGCATTAAGAGTCAACCACATTGCTATTGGTCTGGGGTCACATGTAGTCCAGACCAGGTAAGGACGGCAGATTTCCTTCCCTAAAGGACATTAGTGAACCAGATGGGTTTTTGCAACAATCGACACTGGTATCATGGACGCCATTACTAAGACTAACATTTAATTCCAGAATTAAATTGAATTGAATTATAAATTCCACCAGCTGCCATGGTGGGATTTGAACCAAATCCTCAGAGCATTTTACTGAGCCTCTGGCTTAACTAATCTAGTGACATAACCACTACGCCAGTGCCTTCCCTATTCCCTTCTGGAGTCGGCCAATTCGGTCAGTAGAGGTGCTACTGAGCCAGTTTTGATTTTGGACATTTAGGTCCGCATCTCAGAGAACATTCTGTGCCCTTGCTACCTTTAGTGTTTCTTCCAATGGTGTTCAACATGAAAGAGCACTTCTTCGTCACTGATGGAGGCTGGTATGTGGTAATTAGCATGAGGTTTGCTTGCCCATGTTTGGCTTGATGGCATGAGACTTCATGAGGGCCGAAGTCAATGTAGAGTATTCCCAGTGCCGCAACTTCACGACTGTATACCACGCTGTTGGCACATCTTGGAGGTTTCTCCTACTGGTGGGACAGCACATACCCACGGATGGTGATAGAGGAGCCTTGGACGCTAGCTGCCGGACTGGGCTTTTGGCTGGTGGTGAGAGAACAATCATGAGAGTAAAAACTACTTGACCTCGTCCTCACCATCTACCTGTTGCAGATGCATCTGACCATTATAGCACTGATAGCAGTGACCAGCGCACAGTCCTTGTGGAGATGGAATCCCGTGCTAAATGGGATAGAATCAGATAAGACCTAGCAGCTTCAAGCTGGGCTCGGTGAGGCGCGTGGCCATCAGCTGCAGCAGCATTGAATTACACCTGAATCTGTAAACTCATGGCACAGCATATCCCTCATTGTGCTGTTACCATCAAGCCAGGGCATTTGCAACCTTCTTCAGCCAGTATTGCCGAGTGGATGAACCATCTCGGCCTGCTCCTGAGATCGCCACCTTCACAATAGCCCAGAAATTGGGGTCTCCATGGGTGAGTACGCACGGGGTACTCACCTGTAAGCCCAATGGAAGTGCCGGTTTCCTACTTGCACTGCGCATGCGCGGGAAACGGGCACTTCTGTTCCCCTGAACAAAGGGGGTCAGAGGTCGAATGCGTGCACGGGAGAGGCTGCACGTGCACATCAAACTTAGGTTTTTTTTGCAGGTTTTCCTGGGAGGATAGGTCTCCAGAAGTTAGGAATGTAAAAAGCCGGCGTCAGGCCTGCTTTTTACAAGGTAAGTGGTGAATTAATTAAAATTAAAACATTTTTTTCCACAGGTTTGTTATTTTTATATACTTTAAAGCAAGGTAAGTTTATTTTTAGCCCCGTTAGAAAATAAAATTATTTTTTTCAAAAATTTAAATTATTATTTAAAATTGTTATTTCATGTAATTTTTAGTTTATTTAAAAATGTGAATTTATAAAAACATTTATTTGAAGATTTAGTGCTATTTTCGGGCTGAGGTATTTGTAAGTTTTGACAGGTCTTCCTCTCAATCTTATGAATGGAGCATTCCCTGCTCCGATTGGCTCTCCATGGCCCACGTGATCCCAGGGGACGCATTGAACCAACTGCGCCCCTGGGATACCAAGCACTGTCCAACGGCAGCTGGACCAGGCCCCGGATCGGAATTCCACTCGGGCCCACAGCTCAATGGCTGGCGCACAGGGTAAGTGCAGGTCGGAGGCTCGCACCCGCGGGAAGCCCCCGACCCGAATTTCTGGGCCAATGTCAGTTTCATCCAATTCGATTCACTCCACGTGACATCAAGAAACGACTGAGCGCATTGGATACGGCAAAGTCTGTGGCCCGACAGCCTCCGGGCTGTGGTGCTGCAGATTTGTGCTCCAGATCCAGCTGCACTTCTAGCCAAGCTCTTTCAATACAACTACAACATTGGCATCTACCGACATAATGAAAAATTACCCCGGAATGACCTGTCAACAATAAGCAGGACACATCAAATTCGGCCAATTAGCGCCTCATCACCTTACTCTCAATTACCAACAAAGTGATGGAAGGTGTCTTCGTCATTGCTATCAAGTGTCCCTTAATGATCAATAACCTGATCACTGATGCTCAGTTTGGTTTCCGCCACGTTCACATGGCTCCAGATCTCATTACAGCTTATTCCAAACATGGACAAAGGATCAGAATTCCAGAGGTGAGGTAACGATGGTTGCCCCAGGACATCAAACAGCATTTGGCCGAGTGTGACATCCAGCAGCCCTGGTAAAATTGATGTAAATGGGTTTCAGGGGAAAACAATTCTCTGGCTGCAGTTATACCTAGCAAAAAGGAAGATTGTTGCAGGTCAGTCATATCAGCCACAGAACATCGCTGAAGTATTTCCTCAGGGCAGTGTTCAAGACCCAACCATCAGCAGCAGTTTCATCATTGAACATCCGGCCATCATATGAACAGAAGAGTCCGGATGTTTGCTGCTGATTACAGAATGTTCCATTCTATTCATAGTTCTTGGGATAATGAAGCCCACATGCAGCGAGAGCAGAATAACTTGCAGGCTTGGGCTGAAAGATGGCAAGAAACATTGCTGACAGATATATGCCAGGAAATGAAAAAATCCAAAAAGAGTGAGTGTAACCACCTCCCCTTGAAAGTCAACGGCATTACCATTGTCGAAACTCCC
This sequence comes from Somniosus microcephalus, assembly GCF_052327205.1. Lineage (NCBI taxonomy): Eukaryota > Metazoa > Chordata > Chondrichthyes > Squaliformes > Somniosidae > Somniosus > Somniosus microcephalus. The sequence goes on along the minus strand of NW_028225180.1, from coordinate 51,128,575 downwards.
ACCACAAACATCGTAGGAGACACCAATGACCAGAAAATTAACATGAGGAGCCAAATAATTAATGTGGCTGCAAGAACAGGTCAGAGATCGGGTGTTCTGCGGCGAGTCTCCCACCTCCTGACTCCCCAAATTCTTTCTCCCATTTTCAAGGCAGGAGTGTGATGGAATACTCGCCACTCCAGAAGCTCAACACCATCCAGGACAAAGCAGCCCGCTTGATTGGCACCGATTTACCACTTTAACCATTCACTCCGTCCACCACCGGTGCACTGTAACTGCAGTATGTACCATGTACTGCAGCAACTCACAAAGTTTCTTCAACAGCCCCTCCCAAACATGCAAACTCTGTCGCCTGGAAGGACAAGGATAGCAGGCGCATTGTGAAAAGAACCACCTGCCAGTGCCACTCCAAGTTACACACTATTCAGACTTGGAATTATATCGCCGTTTCTTCGTCGTCGTTCGGTCAAGATCCTGGAAATCCCACCCTAGCAGCACTGTGGGAGGACTTTCAACAAATGGACAGCAGCGGTTTAAGAAGGCGGTTCACCACCAAATTCTCAAGGGCATTAGGGATGGGCAATAACATTTGGCCTTGACTTAGCACATCAACATCCCGTGAGCAAATAAAAAAAACGTCAGAAGCAGTAATGGTAGCGATGATTCACCACCGATTAACATTTGAGAAGAGTCACTACCAGCAATATTAGAATCGGATCACCTGGAATAATTGTGATTAGGGTCTACTACAGTAATATTAGAGCCATGTAAGCACCAGTAATATGATCGTAGAGTCACCAGCAGGAATGTAACAGTAGGGGCATAGCCATTAATGTTAGAGTAGGGTCACCCCAGTCATGTTAAAGTAGAGTCACCACAAGTAATGTTTGAGTCAGGTCTCCCCCAGTCATGTTAGTGTACAGGCACCACCAATAATGTAAGAGTAGGGTCATCGCCTGTTTGTTAGAGTAGTATCTTCACCAGTAATGTTAGAGCAAGGGCACCACCAGTGATGTTAGAGTAGAGTCACCAACAGTAATGATAGAGTAGAGTGACCAACAATAATGATAGAGTAGAGTCACCACCACTAAAGTTAGAGTAGGGCCAGCACAATTAATGTTAGAGTAGGGTCACCACCAGTAATGTTAGAGTAGGTTCACCACCTATAATGATAGAGTAGAGTCATTACCATTAATGTTGGAGTAGCGTCACCATCAGTAATGTTAGAGCCGATTCAACATCGTTCATCATCACAGTAAAAAACACATTTTAATTAGACAATGGATGAGTGACGATTTCACCAAATTAAGATGAGGCTCCAAGAAATCAACGCAGTGTCCGGGGGAATGTTTGCTTTGTCCTTCAGGGTTTATTGGACACGCGCAGAGTGCAGTCCCTCTGGGATTACTTTCCGTTAATTGATGTTAATAGACGGAGTTTCATGGACTGAGCTGTTCAATTTCTCCATTGGCGGCCCGGGCGCACTGAAGTTGAAAGTCGCTCCTTGTTTGTTAAGTGACTGTAACTAAAGCCAATTATTGTGTAACCGGATTGTCCCACCGGGGCACCGATTGATCTATAAAGGGGGAGCATTTACAGATCTCAGAAACACTCCAGTCGGAACCGTAAAGCAGCGCAGAATTCACACAAATCTTCAAAACAATGGTACGGCCAATAATTCTACAGATACGGGACATTTACTACCATATCCTCGCAGCATTTGGCATTCCCGGTAAGTCAATGTATGCTGTTGCCTAATACCTGTTGACTATCTCAGTGTTAATGTAACAGATTCCGAGAATGTCCACATTGCAGAGTCATTTATTCACAGGGATCAGTCGGTGAAAATCAGCGGCAATCCCAGTCGCCCGCGCGACCGCTGAGGCGCTGTTCCGGTCGCTGGATCGCGGGCACCGGGCGCTCAATGTTCCTCCCTATACTGAGGGAGGGCGAGGCTGATTCCCCGGCCTCTCCAACAGCACATAGCTCAATAAAGAATGTGTTGCTCAGTGCCCATAGTAAACAAATAATTTAGCCGTTGTTCCCTGTCTACATTAGGTTGATAATAACTCGGACTGCAGAAACCTTCACCCAACAGGATATTTTGAAAGGTATTTTACGAAATAAATTCCACTCAGGAAGGAGCTCCCCTCCTCTCGGCAGCGTTTGAGTATAATTTGAACGCTTTTTTTTATCGGAGTTGAATATTTTATTTGAAATGTATCTTTCCATTAATTGCCGTGTAATTATATTTAATACTTGACTGAAGTTTGCTGGACGGACGGCCGGTTTTCAGTCCCTCGATATTGAATGTTCAGTGATTTCATTCCTTTAAATAAAGTGTCTTCACCATCGCCTATGTTAATTAAAAAATCCGTGTGCTTAACGCTGAATAGGGACACATCTGAACATTTCCCCACAATAATCTGTGAGATTTATCTGAATGACCCCGTTACTGACCTCTTGTTGCTCCTTCTTATAGCGAACCTACTGACAATCGTGATTCTCTCCAGAGGAAACTGCGGCCTTTCCAAATGTATCTCTGTCTACATGGTGGCCATGGCAACAGCAGATCTACTGGTCATGATCGTCAATTTATTAGTGAACCGCATTTTACGTTATTACTTTCCACATACATTCCTGTCGTTAACTGCTGTCTGTAAGATCATTATATACCTGCAATGTGTCGCCCTCTATCTGTCGGTGTGGTTTACAGTCTCGATCACATTTGACCGATTTGTAGCTATATGTTGTAAGAAGTTTAAATTCAAGTATTGCACAGTGAGAACTGCGGCCGCGGTTATAACAACGATCTCTGTCCTGATCTGTTTACAGAGCCTCCTCTATTGGTTTGCATTTGAACCTGAGCGAATAATTAACAATGTTCACTGGGGTTGCCGCTCCAGAGCGGAGTTTATTTCATCGCCTGTAGGTGTGGCGTTTTCCTGGTTACGTAGCATTTGTTTTTCTTGGCTTAGTTATGCTTTGATATTACTGTTTAATTGTTTGACAGCCAGACGTATTTTAGTGGCCAGTCGAGCCCGCAGGGGACTCCGGGGTCAAAGCAGTGAGAATCAGAGCGATCCAGAGATAGAGAGCCGAAGGAAATCGATCATTTTACTGTTCTCTGTATCGGGCAGTTTTATATTGTTGTGGCTGACAGCTGTCGTATCTGTTTTAACTACCAGTCTGATAAGCACCGTGCATTACAAAGGAAATTATGCAGCCCCTGCCTATATTGCCACTGAAACCGGATATATGCTCATGTATTTGAGTTCCTGTACAAATACGTGCATTTATGCAGCTACACAAACTAAATTCAGGGAAGAGCTGAAGCAGCTGATGAAAACTCCTTGGACATTTATTTGCAAAAAATAAACAATAAAACAAAATTTCTGGTCCAAACTAGAGAGCAAATACAACGGTTTGCTGTAGTGAAAATTGAAAGGCATCAAAGAACAGTTACTTCACTTTTGTGTCTTGTGTTTGATGTCTGCTGCTTTCCCCTGGTGAACATAATCGATACCCGCTAAAACAGCGCACTTCCCGCTCAAGATCCAAAGAAAACAGTTATGACTGAGCTTCAGCAGTGGAGTAGAACATGTGGGCGTCAGCGTTAACCTGCTTACACCGTAGTTACTGGAATGAGACGCCCCAGTATAATTAATAGTTAAAGGTTACTTTAATGTAGAACCTATGTGATACAATCGTGGTTTTCTGTAATGTTGGTGTGAATGTTGCAGGCGCTGGTCTCCCCATCAGACTCCTCCCCACATTGTCTCCTGGACCAATAGAACGGGGCCTGTCTCCTGATCAGTGTCTCATGATGGAGACAGTAGGAACTTGACTCGTCAATGTGACGTTAGACATCTTTGTTCACAGATGTTTACTTAAATCCCAAACTGGTCATCAAAATGTTGTAGAATTGATAACAGGGGAACAGATCATTTTAGCCAAAGAGTTCGTGTCCGCGTTTACACTGCACCCGAGAAAATAGTTCCATTCACCTTAAACCCCCTGATCTCAACATCCCATCAACCTATTTTTATTCATTGATATATACAATTTAAATTTGAAATGGACGTAATTTCTCCCTCTGCGAATTCCACAGCCTCACAACTCTCCATGTAAAGAGGCTTATCCTGCTCGCAGTTCTAAATCACTTCCGTTTATTCCTTTATCTATGGCAGTTAGGTCTTGATCCTGAACTAATGCAAACTCTCTCATTCTATCAATGCTATCACGTCCCTTCTTAACGAAAGTCACCTTGGCACGACTCGTCGAAAGATATAAGTCTGGAATCAAGGCACAATCTTTTGAAAACAACCCTACTTGAAAAGGTTAATGTGGTTGTGGAGAGTTTAATGTGTAAAACCAATGGGTAGAGATCTGCACAAAAGAATAGACCGCGATAGATATACGTTGCTGATGAGATATAGATTAATGCTGACATGAAATACTCTAATCCTACGACGGAGGGCACTGTACGGGAAGGGAAAATCAGACTGTCTTGAAGTCTGCTAATGTTATACTGCATTGGTTTATCTTAATGTATTATTGTTTACCTTTAGCCTTTGCCTCTTAAGCAGTTAATTTAAAGTAGCACTGAGCTGATGAGCGTGGGTTCACCCTGCAGCAATGATCAGATTCAGGATGCAGTAAGAAGAAATGTAATTAAAGTCATATAATTTTAAACTGATTCATATATTTCATAGAACTTTACTCATTTGATAACAGTGTTGGAAATCTGTTAATTATGTAAAGGAAAACATCTGGAATGTCATCATAATTTTTTTATTCGTTCATGGGATGTGGGAGCGCTGGCAAGGCCAGCATTTCTTGCCCATCCCTAATTGCCCTTGAGAAGGTGCTGGTGAGCCGCCGACTTGAACCACTGCAGTCCATGTGGTGAAGGTATTCCTACAGTGCTGTTAGGTAGGGAGTTCCAAGATCTTGACCCAGCGATGAAGAAGGAACGGCGATATACTTCCAAGTCAGGATGGTGTGTGACTTGGAGTGGAACTTGGAGGTGGTGGTGTTCCCCTGAGCCTGATGCCCTTGTCATTCTAGGTGGAAATGTTCGTGGATTTGGAAGGTGCTGCCGAAGGAGCCTTGGCGTGTTAATTTGTACAAATAGCACAGAAATAAAGACAGAGTTATAATTAAACTTGGTTAAATAGCAATTAAATGAACAAGAGTGAAATTATTGTTCATATAATGAACTAAGCTAATTATACGGGTCAGCCAAGAGGAAAACGTGCTCTTTAAGTAAAGAAAACTATCATTTATGATAAAAGGATGAGACCATTAATTTTCCTTATATAGATTTGTATTTTTACTTCTATATGATTAGATAATGCAAAATTGTGAGGATTGATACGAAGAGGCAGTGGAAATGTGACAGTTTGGACTGAGCATTCGCAATGGTCCAGGAAACTGAGTTCAGAACTATAACACGTTTGAATCCCCAACCAATAATCAGCAGATGTGATTGTAGTTAGTACCTTTAATTGTATGATTAATTACTATTGCTTATACTTTGTGCTAAAATACCTATGCCACATCACTTCAATGTTCAAGAAGTTAATTGAAGACAATTCGCTGACAATAGCTTCACTACGTTGTGAATGAGCTTCATTTATTAATTGTGATTAAGTGCCCTCTTAAACCGTCACGCTTCAAAGTTCCTCTTGATCCTGAGCTTCTGCAAAAGACAAACTCCACTTGGTTACAAGTCTCTCGGGAGTCCAGGCTTTGCCAATCCGGCTGCCATCCAGCTTCTGCGGAAGTGATTATGAGTTTCGAGTAAGTCTGTGTAGCAGGCACATTCTCATTTAACTGGAATCAGACGATCAATCGTTCATAAGGCACCAGTAAGGCTTCATGCAGAGGTTTTCACTCCATCAGACTCAGATGCGATGCATCTGCACGCAGCTACAATCGTGAGAAGTCGATATGTAATCAATCGCATCATCCAAAATCAAAAAGTAAAATAGAAAGCAAAGTTAACAATTGCATTAACGTGTCAAATTCCATTCCATATGATTGTGATTCTCGACCTCGTTTCCAATTAAACAGCCAGGACTTAAAAATCACTCTTCCCTAAACTTTTCCAATTCTGATGAAGGGTTCAATCTGAAACGTTGCTTTTAATTGTCTCTCCTCCATGCGGCCTGAACTGCTGAGTGTTTCCAGCATTTTCTGTTGTTATTTCAGATTTCCAGCTCTGCTCTATTTTGCTATTCACATTGAAGTGTTGTTGTGTGCTCCTGGCATTCCTGTGATCTCTATTTGTTATTAAACGGTGAATAGCCTTCCATGTCCCCAAATTACTCTGCCATCTTTCACTAATTACACAGTTACTGTGTTCCCCTGAGTACCCTGCCCTCTATCTCTAATCACACAGTTAATGTGTTCCTCTGAATAACCGGCCTCTGTCTCTAATCAGACAGTTACTCTGTGCCCCTAAATTAACATGTCCTCTATTTCTAATTACACAGTTACTGTGTTCCCCTTAAATTTCCTTGTCATCTATCACTAATTACATAGTTAGTTTTCCCCTAAATTACCCTGTCCTCTATCTCTAATTACACTTACTGTGTTCCTCTATATCATCCTGTCGTCTCTCTCTAATTATCGTTACTGTATTGCACTAAATTACCCTGCCCTCTATCACTAATTACACAGTTACAGTGTTCCCCTAAATCAACCTGTCCTCCATCTTTAATTACAGTTACTGTGTTCCCCTAAATTACCCTGCCCTCTATCTCTAATTACAGAATTACTGTGTTCCCTTAAGTTACACTGTCTATCTCTAATTACACAGTTACTGTGTTCCCCTAAATTACCCTGTCGTCTATCAGTAATTACAGTTACAGTGTTCCCCTAAATAAAACTGTCCTCTATCTCTAATTATACAGTAACTATGTACCCCTAAATTACCCTGTCCTCCATCAGTAATTACAGTTACTGTGTTCCCCTAAATTACACTGTCCTCCATCTCTAATTAAACATACTCTGTTCTTCTATATTATCCTGACCTCTATCTCTAATTACACAGTTACTGTGTTCCCCTAAATCAACCTGTCCTCCATCTTTAATTACAGTTACTGTGTTCCCCTAAATTACCCTGCCCTCTATCTCTAATTACAGAATTACTGTGTTCCCTTAAGTTACACTGTCTATCTCTAATTACACAGTTACTGTGTTTCCCTAAATTACCCTGTCGTCTATCAGTAATTACAGTTACAGTGTTCCCCTAAATAAAACTGTCCTCTATCTCTAATTGTACAGTAACTATGTACCCCTAAATTACCCTGTCCTCCATCAGTAATTACAGTTACTGTGTTCCCCTAAATTACACTGTCCTCCATCTCTAATTAAACATAGTCTGTTCTTCTATATTATCCTGACCTCTATCTCTAATTACACAGTTACTGTGTTCCCCTAATTGTCCCTGTCATCTATCAATAATAACATAGTTTGTTTTCCCCTAAATTACCCTGCCCTCTATCTTTAATTAGACAGTTACTGTGTCCCCTAATTGTCCCTGTCATCTATGACTAATAACATGGTAGTTTTCCCCTAAATTACCCTGTCCTCTATCTCTATTTACACAGTTACTGTGTTCACCTAAATTACACTGTCCTCAATCTCTAATTACACAGTTACTGTGTTCCCCTAAATTACACTGTCCTCAATCTCTAATTACACAGTTACTGTGTTCCCCTAATTTACAGTGTCCTCAATCTCTAATTACACAGTTACTTTGTTCCCCTAAATTACACTGCCCTCAATCTCTAATTACACAGTTACTGTGTTCCCCTAAATTACACTGTCCTCAATCTCTAATTACACAGTTACTGTGTTCCCCTAAATTACACTGTCCTCAATCTCTAATTACACAGTTACTTTGTTCCCCTAAATTACACTGTCCTCATTCTCTAATTACACAGTTACTGGGTTCCCCTAAATTACACTGTCCTCTATCTCTATTTACACAGTTACTGTGTTCCCCTAAATTACACTGTCCTCAATCTCTAATTACACAGTTACTGTGTTCCCCTAAATTACACTGTCCTCATTCTCCAATTATACAGTTACTGTGTTCCCCTAAATTACACTGTCCTCAATCTCTAATTACACAGTTACTGTGTCCCCCTAAATTATCCTGCCCTCTATCTTTAATTAGACAGTTACTTTGATCCCCTAAATTACCCTGTCCTCAATCTCTAATTACACAGTTACTGTGTTCCCTAAATTATCCTGCCCTCTATCTCTAATTACACAGTTACTTTGATCCCCTAAATAATCCTGCCCTCAATCTCTAATTACACAGTTACTGTGTTCCCCTAAATTACACTGTCCTCAAACTCTAATTACACAGTTACTGTGTCCCCTAAATTACACTGACCTCTATCTCTAATTATACAGTTACTGTGTTCCCCTAAATTACACTGTCCTCTATCTCTAATTACACATGTACTGTGTCCCCTAAATTATCCTGCCCTCTGTCTTTAATTATACAGTAACTGTGTTCCCCTAAATTAAACGGTACGCTATTTACAATTACACAGTTACTGTGTTCCCCTAAATTAGCCTGCCCTCCATCACTATTTACACAGTTACTGTGTTCCCCTAAATTAAACTGTCCTCTATCTCTAATTAAACAGTAACTGTGTACCTCTAAATTAAACGGTCCTCTATTTATAATTACACATTTACTCTGTTCCCCTAAATTAAATTGCCCTCTATCTCTAATTATACAGTAACTGTGTTCCCCTAAATTAAACGGTCCTCTATTTATAATTACACAGTTACTGTGTTCTCCTAAATTACCCTGTCCTCTATCACTAATTGCAGAGTTACTGCGTTCCCCTAAATTACCCTGTCCTCTATTTCTAATTATACATTTACTGTCTTCCCCTAAATTTCACTGCCATCCGTCACTAATTAAATAGTTACTTTGATCCCCTAAATGACCCTGCCCTCTAGCTCTAGTTACATTTACTGTGTTCCTCTGTATTATCGTGTCATCTGTCCCTCATTATACATACTCTGTTGCACTAAATTACACTGTACTCTATCACTAATTACACAGTTATGGTGTTCCCCTAAATTACCCTGTCCTCCACCTTTAATTACACAGTTACTGTGTTCCCCTAAGTTACCCTGTCCTCTATCTCTAATTAAATAGTTACTTTGATCCCCTAAATTACCCTGTCCTCTATATCTAATTACACTGTTACTGTGTACCCCTTTTGATTGTGGGATCGCTTAGCTCTGATTATAGCATGCTGCTTCGCTGCTGAGCATGCATGTACCTGTGTTGCAGCTTCCGCAGTTTGGCAACCCATTTTTAGGTACGCCTAGTGTTTCTCCTCCCATACACTTCTGCACTCCTTATTGGACCAAGTTTGCTACGCTGGCTCGAAGCTAATGGGAAATTGAGGGATATGCCGAGCCATGAGGTTACAGATTGTGGTGGAATATAATTCTGCTGCTGCTCATGGCCCACAGCGCCTCATGGATGCCCAGTTTTGAATTGCTAGATCTGTTCTGAGTTTTACATTTATCACGGTAGTAGTGCCACACAACACGATGGAGGGTGTACTCAGTGTAAAGACGGGACTTCGTCTCCATAATAACTTTACCATGGTCACTGCTACCACTGCTATCAAGGATAGCTGCATCTGCGACAGGTAGATTGCTTAGGACGAGGTCAGGTAGCTTTTTCCCTCGTGTTGGTTCTCTCACCACCTGCTGCCGGCCCAGACTGACAGCTATGTCCTTCAGGACTCGGCCAGTAGTGGTGCTATCTTGGTGATGTACATTGAAGACCCCCAGCCAGAGTACATTCTGTGCCTTTTCTACTCTCAGTGCGTCTTTCAAGTTGTGTTCAACATGCAGGAGCACAGAATCATCAGCTGAGTAAGGGCAGTAGGTGGTAATCAGCAGGCGGGTTCCTTGCCTATGCTTGACCTGAAACTTCACGGGGTTCCCAGTCAATGTTGAGGACTCCCACGTCCAGTCCCTCCCGATTTTATAGCACTGTGCCCCCACCTCTGGTGGGACATGACATATCCAGCGATGGTGATGGAGGAGTCTGGGACATTGGCTGAAAGATATGAATCTGTGAGTATGACTATGTCACACTGTTGCTTGACTAGTCTGTGGGACAGCTCTCCCAATTTTGTTACAAGTTCCCAATGTGCGTGACGAGGATTTGGCTGGTTCAACTGGGCTGGGTATGCCAGTGGCGAGGTCCAAGCCAGGAGTTCCGTCCGCTTTTATTCTTATTCGTAGCGGTTTGGTTCAACTGATTGACTTGTTATTCCATTTCAGAGGCCCGTTCAGAGTCAAGCACCTTGCAGTGGGTCTGGAGTTACATATCAACCAGACCACGTAAAGTCAGCAGATTGCCTTCCCTAAAGGACATTATTGAACCAGATGAGGCTTTATGACAATCTGATAGTTTCATGGTAATCATTACTGATACAAACTTTTTTATTCCAGACTTTTATTTAATTAACTGAAATTAAATTCCTCAGGTATTATGGTGGGATTTGAACTCACGTCCCGGGATCACTAGTCCAGGTCTCTGGATTACAAGCACAGTAACATAAACACTCTACCACCGTACACTCATAGGAGCCCACAGTTAGAAATCGCATCATGTTATTGTCTCACTTTCTTAAGTCCTACTGCTTGTCAGCTTTAGCTCACTTCCTGTTCAGAGACACACTGATGGAGGTACATCTCATAGAGCTCTGCCTGCAACAAAGAAAGCAGTATTCCCATGTTAATAAAGGAAATTCAAGAATGAATTGCGTCAAAACTGAAATGTCTGGTGAATATAATTGTCGAGAGACAGATATATACAAATACAGAAGATAAATACAGGGCCTGTAAAAGGCAAATATAATGCAAATGTCGATATAGAGAAGTTTATAGGTAGATTGTTAGGATCAGATAGAGGACAGATAGACAGGGAAAATTCACCTGTTTCTCAACCACAACACATTGGACATAGTCACGGTTTGCTTCTAGTTTCTTTTTCTCCTTCCTCAATAGAGTCGTTTTTGTGCTGAAAAATGGAGCAGAAATTCAGCACAGTGAGTGGGTGAGCAGTTTCCTCATCTCCTCATTCACAATCTAACATTATTTACATCTGGCAAACTGCACCTGCAGAAATCTTCCTCCCTGGTTAAATGCCTACCCCTCTACTGATGATAGTCTCCTTCAAACTATCTCTCTCTCTCTCTCTCTCTCTGTGTCTGTCTCTCTCTCTCTCTCTCTTGCTGTATATCGCTGTCTCTCTCTTCCCTCTATCTTTGCTTTACTCTCTCTTTCTGTCCCTCTTTCTTTCTCCCTGACGCTCTCTTGGTCTCCTCAATCTCTGTTTCTGTCTCTGTCTTTCACCTCTCTCTCTCTCTGTCCCCGAGTTTCGCCTGTATTTCTCTTTAACCCCCCCTCTCTCTATTTATGCCTCCACTTGTCTCTGTTTTTTCCCTTACATCTGCCTGTGTGTTTGAAGATGTCTTTGGCTCTTTCTGATATTACCTAGCTTCCTTCACCTGTTACTCCTTCTCTCCCTATATCTGACTCCATGGGCGGGATTTTGCTACGGCGGGCGGGTTGGGGTTGAGGTCGTGTTCCCCACATTTCGGGCTGGATTTTCCTAAATTCGTGTCTGCTGGTCCCGACTCCGTCCCGCCACCAGGAGGCGGGATAGGCCCTTAAGGCCCTGAGCAAGCCCTCAATTGGCTCTATAATCCCAACTGGCTTGAGGAGTCGCAGCTGCAGCGCAACCATTAAATGGCAGATTTGAACAGGCTTTAATTGCAGGTGGCATAACTTTGCTCTCGCAGGTCTGGGGGATCTTTCAGAAGGCTTCCCAAAGCTCTGGAAGTTTGCAGCCTGACAACCATCTCTAGTGTGACCTCCTGGGAATCCCCTCTCGCCACCTTCACTGAGCGCTTCCTCAACTGAGGCATCTACCAGAAGCATGGGAGCTGTTTTTGGCCTGCCTTTCTGGATATTACATGAGGCCGCCCAACAGCAGCAGCAACAACAGTTGCGCCAAGCTGCTGCTGCCCCACCTGTGGATGCACAGGCCAGAAGGGGCCAGCGCATGGACGTCCGTCGGCGCAGGAGACACCCCCCAAGCAGGGTCTACAGACGCAGGGTCAGCTACCTCGACATGTCTCCGAGTGAGTGCCAAAGGCGGCTCCGACTTTCGCGAGAGATAGTGGCTGACATCTGCACAATGCTGCAGCAAGACCTGGAGCCCAGAGGAGCAGCTGGACACCCCTTATCAGCGGCCGTCAAAGTCACCATCGCACTCAACTTTTTTGCCTCAGGCTCATTCCAGGGATCAGCAGCAGCCATCAGCGGCGACTCACAGGCGGCCGCACACACCTGCATCAAGCAGGTAACCGATGCCCTCTTTGCCATCGCGCACAATCACATCCATTTCACCAAGGATCTAGCAAGTATCATGGCGAGAGCGGATGGATTTGCGAATCTTGCAGGCTTTCCAAGCATGCAGGGCATCGTTGATTGCACACATGTGGCCCATAAGGCTCCCCATTGCAATCCTGGTATATTTGTCAACCGCAAGGGCTTCCACTCCCTGAACGTTCAGCTGGTGTGTAACCACAAGAAGGACATTTTGCATGTTTGTGCCAAGTACCCTGGCAGTTGCCATGACTCCCTCATACTGCGCCAGTCTACTGTGCCTCCGCTATTCAGTCCGCCAGACCAACTTAACGGATGGCTACTTGCAGACAAGGGCTATCCCTTGAGGACGTGGCTATTGACGCCGCTGAGGAGCCCATCCAACGCAGCAGAGGAGAACTACAACTCCAGCCACCTTTCCACCAGAGTCATGATCGAGCAGACCATTGGTCTGCTGAAGATGCGCTTCAGATGCCTGGATAGATCAGGTGGAGCCCTGCAATACTCAGCAGCCAGGGTCTCCAGAATCGTTGTGGTTTGCTGTGTGCTTCACAACATGGCACAGCGTCGTGGCTTGCAGATGGCCGAGGACCAATTGGCTCCTGACATATCCTCCTCAGATGAGGAGGAGGAGGAGGAGGAGGGGGAGGAGGAGAGCGAAGACGAACATCTTGCAGAGGCTCATCAACCAGCGGCAGCAGTGCGCGAGAACATTGGTGGCCGGCATGCAAGGGACGCGCTCATATTGGCCAGATTTGCTGAGCCTCGCCCATGAGGGACTATTGCCTCGCATCCTTTTACCTGAGCACTGACAATAGCCAGGGAGCAGCTGAGTTCTAGCGATATGACCACCATACTGACCTCAAAGTGAAAGTCCCATTCGCGAAATGACACACGCCACAACTACAGCAGTAGCCAACATATGTTTTAATCACATTATTCTGATGGCTTTCAACCAGAACACATTAAATTCCACCCAAGTGACTACCCTTGTGACTATTTGTGCAGGTTATTTCTCTTACGCTTGCTCCTATGTAGTGGTACCCCAGTGGCATCAGCAGATGTGGAGGCCCCTTGCTCACTTCCTTGCTGCTCCTGTCTGGACACCTTTGGCGGGCGTCCTCTGGGTCTGCGAGCCTGTAAGGGCTGCGCAGCAGTCTGCTGCTCCTGCGGCTGTGCAGGGGTTGAGACGCCGATCTCACTTGGGTGCTGACACAGGTGGGGCTCTGACCGAGGACTTGTCAGTGACATGGAAGTTTGAGCGCTTGGAGAGGAGCCCCCACCTCCTTGTTCTCTGCCACCATCATCCCTCTCATGAGTCAGGTCCCCCTCAGCGCTTGCAAGTGGCGAGAGAGCACCTTGCTGCACATCAGGGGAGCCATGGGGACCCGTGTCGGGACTGGCAGTCCTTCTCAGAGGGACTGCCATGAAGGTCTGGGTTCTCCATTCAATAGCTGCGCATCGCTCCTCCAGATATGTCAGTCTAGTCTGAACACTCACCATGTTTTCAACACTCGCACGATGTATCTCCTCCATGGCCGTAGCCAGCCTTTCCACGGAGGTTGCCATCCTTTCCGTGGTAATGCCTTGATGCGCCAATGACTCCACAAAGGCTCTGCTCGCGTTAGCAGTGGACTCTTCCATTCGCTCCGCACTCGCAGCAGCCCTGGAGACAAAACCTGCCAGAGACACCTGCATAGTTTCCTGGAGTGCTATCACCGCTGATACTGCGGATCGACCCAGAGGCAGAGGGTCGACATGCAGCTGAGCCGAGCTGGGAGAGTGCTGCGTCCTCCGACTAGGACTCTCCACTGCTGTCCCTGTCTCCACCATCTGCTGAGGCTCACTTGTGAGCTGTGATACACCAGGTGACGACACTACTCTATGTCCCGAAGGTCCCACCGAGGTGTCAGTTTCTGCGCTGGTGCTGGGTGCGTTGCCTTCTGCTGATGCTGCGCCCTCAGAGGTTGCAGCTTCCTCTGAGGAGTCTCGTAGCTGAGGCTGAACCTCCTCCTGCGTCCTGGAGACGGGAGCTTGCGATGGACCTGTGGGGGAGTAAAGGAAAGTGTCAGAGATGAGAGGCCAGGGTTACCTGCACAGTGCTTATTGCAGATGATCAGAGGTCCATCTGTTAGAGCTTCCAAGTCATTATCAGCGAGTCATGCAATGCAATTGAGAGAGTTGGAAAACTCTTCTGTCACCAGCTTGCTCTGCTGCACCGGTCTCTCCGTCCCCCATTTGTGTGTTGCCCTGGACGCCGACGATCTCCAGGACCGCCTCCTCCCATGGAGTCAGCTGGGCTAAGGAGGCTGCCCCTCCCCCTGGCTTGGCTCGCTCTGCTCGGTTGTCAGCTCTCTTATCCTGCAATGGGGGAGACAAGTGGAGTTTGAGCGAGAATGAATGAGTGAGTGTAGAGAATCGATGGCATAGATGCTTAGAAGGAGAGAAAGATGGAGTGAGATGGCAAGACCAAGGGCCCTCCCTATGTGATGTATGTTGCTTTCATAGCATGACAGTGATAGGGAGTGGGAGGGCTGCATAGTCCATTAGTTAGGTGAATGTGATCATAGAGAGAGAGAGGGAGTGGGAAAGGGTGCCTGGATGTCAGTGCCAAGTGGGATGTGGAGGAAGAGATTGGTAAAGCTGAGAGCTGGCGAGGAAAGGCAATGGGGATCAGATTAAGAGTGATGGGAACATCATACTCACTTTTCCACTGCGCAGAAGGTCATGGAAGCGTTTGCGACATTGTCTCCATGTTCTGATGGTATTGCTGGTGTCGTTCACTTGCTCTGCCACCCTCAGCCACACAGCCCTGGTTTGCTGGGGTGGCTTCTTCCTTCCCGAGGAGGGGAAGAGCACCGCCCTGCTCTTTTTCGCTCCCTCCACCAATGCCTGGAGGGCTGCCTCGTCAAATCTGTGGGATGCCTTCCTCCGACGTGTCGCCATGACTGATGATGTTCGCAGCAGCTGCTTGGGCGAGAAGCTTGGCAGTCTGCTTCAGTCAGGAAGGCTTGTGGAAGCCCTTAAATGAAGCAGCAGTAATGATGTCACCTGAAAAGCTCTCAGGTGGGGAATCAATTGGGCTATTAAATCAAAATTGCATCAGTTAGAGCTTCCAAGTCATTTGTGGGATTTTGCTACGGGGGCGGGTTTCCCACACGAATTCTGCATGATGTGGGAAATTGATGCAATTTTGATTTAACAGCCCAATTGATTCCCCACTTGTGGGAACCCCTAGCCAGAGAGCTATTAAGTTACGAAGATCTCTTCTGATTTGCAGGCAGCACAGCGGCATAGTGGTTAGCACTGTTGTATCACAGCGCTAGAGACCCGGGTTCGAATCCGGCCTCGGGTGACTGTCTCTGTGGAGTTTGCACATTCTCACCGTGTTTGCATGGGTTTGCTCCGGTGTCCTCCCACAGTCCAAAGATGTGCAGGTTAGGTTGATTGGCTATGGTAAATTGGCCCTGGCAGCTGCTGCTACCATCATCAATCATAGCGACACATCGGAGTAAGGTGTGACGAGGCAGCCAATCAACCTAACCCGCACATCTTTGGACTGTGGGAGGAAACCGGAGCCCCTGGAGAAAACCCACGCAAACACGGGGAGAATGTGCAAACTCCACACAGACAGTCACAGTCAGCCGAGGCCGGATTCGAACCCGGGTCACTGGCTCTGTGAGGCAACAGTGCTAACCACTGTGCTGCCTGGGACATTGGGGACGGAAGTCCCATGGGAATGTATTCGGCCACCTTACCAGGGCTTCGGGTGCTCCTTTCGCACTTGGGGAACCGAGTTGGGGTCGTCAAATGGCCTTGTGCATTATCTGAAACACTGGTTAATGAGTTGTCAAGGTAGGAAATCATAAACCAAGGAGGCAACTCATTAACTGAAATTTGAACATCGACAACTGGTTAACCAAAAGTCAGAGCGACAAATGATGAACCAAGGAGGCAACTCAGGAACAGAAATTTCAATGTGGCAACTGGATAACCAAAGGGACAACACGATAACTGAAGTTTCAAGGAGGCAACTCATTAACGGAATACTTGGAATTCACATTGGGGACGGAAGTCCGATGGGAATGGATTCGGGCGCCTTACCGGGGCTTCGGGTGCTGCTTTCCCGCTTGGGGAACCGAGTTGGGGTCGGCAAATGGCCTTGTGCATTTTCTGAAACACTGGTTATTGAGTTGTAAAGGTAGGAAATCATAGACCAAAGAGGCAACTCAGTAACTGAAATTTTGAACATCGACAACTGGTTAACCAAAAGTCAGAGCGACAAATGATTAACCAAGGTGGCAACTCAGTAACTGAAATTTGAACATCGACAACAGGTTAACCAAAAGTCAGAGCGACAAATGATAAACCAAGGAGGCAACTCAGTAACTGAAATTTGAACATCGACAACTGGTTAACCAAAAGTCATAGCGACAAATGATTAACCAAGGTGGCAACTCAGTAACTGAAATTTGAACATCAACAACTGGTTAACCAAAAGTCAGAGCGATAAATGATAAACCAAGGTAGCAGCTCAGTAACTGAAATTTGAACATCGACAACTGGTTAACCAAAAGTCTGAGCGACAAATGATAAACCAAGGAGGAAACTCAGTAACTGAAATTTCAATGTGGCAACTGGATAACCAAAGGGACAACTCGATAACTGAAGTTTCAAGGAGGCAACTCATTAACTGAATACTTGGCATTCACATTGGGGACGGAAGTCCGATGGGAATGGATTCGGCCGCCTTACCGGGGCGTCGGGTGCTGCTTTCCCGCTTGGGGAACCGAGTTGGGGTCGGCAAATGGCCTTGTGCATTGTCTGAAACACTGGTTATTGAGTTGTCAAGGTAGGAAATCATAGACCAAAGAGGCAACTCATTAACTGAAATTTGAACATCGACAACTGGTTAACCAAAAGTCGGAGCGACAAATGATTAACCAAGGTGGCAACTCAGTAACTGAAATTTGAACATCGACAATTGGATAACCAAAAGTCAGAGCGACAAATGATAAACCAAGGAGGCAACTCAGTAACTGAAATTTGAACATCGACAACTGGTTAACCAAAAGTCATAGCGACAAATGATTAATCAAGGTGGCAACTCAGTAACTGAAATTTGAACATCAACAACTGGTTAACCAAAAGTCAGAGCGACAAATGAGAAACCAAGGAGGCAACTCAGTACCTGAAATTTGAACATCGACAACTGGTTAACCAAAAGTCAGAGCAACAAATGATTAACCAAGGAGGCAACTCAGTAACTGAAATTTGAACATCGACAACTGGTTAACCAAAAGTCAGAGCGACAAATGATTAACCAAGGAGGCAACTCAGTAACTGAATATTGAACATCAACAACTGGTTAACCAAAAGTCAGAGCGACAAATGATTAACCAAGGAGGCAACTCATTAACTGAACACTTGGCATTCACATTGGGGACGGAAGTCTGGATGGGAATGTATTCAGCCGCCTTACCGGGGCTTCGGGTGCTGCTTTCCCGCTTGGGGAACCGAGTTGGGGTCGTCAAATGGCCTTGTGCATTATCTGAAACACTGGTTATTGAGTTGTCAAGGCAGCAAATCATAAACCAAAAGGGCAACTCATTAACTGAAATTTTGAACATCGACAACTGGATAACCAAAAGTCAGAGCGACAAATGATAAACCAAGGTGGCAACTCATAAACTGAAATTTTAAAATTGACAACTGGATAACCAAAAGTGGGAACTCATGTTTCGGACGGGCTTACAAACAGCAGGCTGACGCCCGGCAGAGGCCGGGGCTTCGCCTCCATTGTGTAAGCGACCGTCTCCGAATTGATTAAAGGCGTAAAATCGGAGTTCAGAGCGGGAAAAAAATTTCTAGAAATCGGCCGAAAAATATAAAAATTCTCCTTTGCCGCCGGGCAAGGGGGCATTCGAACAGGCAGGGTAAGCCGCGTCTAACGGTGTAAAAACTGTTTGGCTCCGACGCGGGAGTGCGGAGATATGGCCGTTCAAAGTTGTACTGGAAGTACGGAAGGGGAAAGATTTGACCGCCTGTGGACGAAAAAAGTGCCGGTGGTCGGTCACAAAAGTCAAATCCGTCCCGCTGATTTGACACTTGTCATTTCTGGCAGGCGGGATTGGCGGGATACCTGGAGAATGGTAGGAGGTGGCATTTCGAGACTTGGTCTGTTTTCCAGACTACTGTCAAGGGCCTCCAGGCCTGCAGAGATCGACCCGGGCTGCCGTCCAACCGACTTTTAACCCTTTTTGGGTGGAAATTTATTTCCATTTTTAAACAATTTTCGGGTTTTTGGTCGGGCTTAAAAACGGCAGCCTGACGCTCGGCAGAGGCCGGGGCTTCGGCTCCCTTGCGTAAGGGACCGTATACGAAACGATTAAAGCCAAAAAATCCGAGTTCAGAGCAGAATCTTTTTTTCCCGAAATCGGCCGAAAATAAAAGAAAATCTCCTTTTCCGCCGAGCAGGGCGGCATTCGAACGGGCACGGGAAGCCGCGTCGAATGGTGTAAAAACGGCTTTGCTCTGACGCGGGAGTGCGGAGATATGGCCATTCAAATTTGTACTGGAAGTACAGAAGTGAAAAGATTTGACCGCCTTTTGCGGGCCTCGGGTGATGCTTCCCGGCCTGGGAAAGTGAGTTGCTCCCGGCAAATTGACATGTGCATTTAATGATTTCGAGACATCATTAACCAAAACACGGAAGTCCGATGGGAAAAGATTCGGGCCCTTTAAGCGGGCCTCCGGTGATGCTTTCCGGCTTGGGAAAGTGAGTTGCGCCTGCCAAATTGACATGTGCATTTAACGATTTCGAGACATGATTAACCAAAACACAGAAGTCCGATGGGAAAAGATTCGGGCCCTTTAAGCGGGCCTCGGATGATGCTTTCCGGCTTGGGAAAGTGAGTTGCTCCCGCCAAATTGACATGTGTCATTTCTGGCAAGTGTCTCCGAACATAGTTTATGAGTTGCAGTTCGGGAAATCATTAACCAAGACGGAAGTCCCGATGAAGAAAAAAAAAAGGGCGATTTGCGGCGATTTGGGTGCTCCTGGTCGGATACAGGTGGCCGTTTGACCCGCTGACTTGACACTTGTCATTTCTGGCAGGGGGGATTGGCGGGGTACCTGGAGAATGGTAGGAGGTGGTTTCTCGAGACTTGGTCTGTTTTCCAGATTACTGTCTAGGGCCTCCAGGTCTGCAGAGACCGACCCGGGCTGCCGTCCAACCGACTTTTAACCCTTTTTGGGTGGAAATTTATTTCCATTTTTAACCAATTTTCGGGTTTTTGGTCGGGCTTAAAAACGGCAGCCTGACGCCTGGCAGAGGCCGGGGCTTCGGCCCCCCTTGCGTAAGGGACCGTATTCCACCCGATTAAGCCCCGAAAATGGATCCAAATGTCGGCCGACCAAGTAAGCTTGCTGGGGAGAGAGACAAAGTGCCGGGCTGGGCACCTCATTAACCAGTGAAAAGTTTTGGCTGCTGGAGAGACTAAGTCCGAGCCTGGGCACATCATTAACCATAAATGAAAAAGGCGAGGCTGAGTCTGGAGCATGGCTAACTGATTCACCAAATTGGCAAGGCCCGGGCTGAAAGTGAGTGAGCGACCCGTGGCCAGGGGGCTGGATGGCGGGAGAGAATCTAACCCCCAAAATATGGAAGTCCGATGAGAAAATATTCGGCCGCCTTTTG
>NW_028225180.1:50935916-51095916 GCF_052327205.1 Somniosus microcephalus | reverse complement strand
CCCGTGTCCGATTAGGGTGGGGGACGGCTCGTTGGAAAGCTCCGGCGCTGGCGCAGACTATATTGCCGGACTGGTCGCTGGCGAGTTCGGGAAAGTGTCGGAGTCCCTTAGCGGCTGCCGTGCCGTCGGTCAGCGGCAGCTTATCGGGGATAACTTCGGGAGAGAAAGTCCGATCCGGTCCGGGTCAACTGCCACTGAACGGGGTGGCGGGGCCGCACAGACCAGTAGCGGGCTTGTGTAGCTGCCCTTGGCCCGGCCGAGGTACAGCCGTTGGCTGGAAAACGCTTTCCGACTGCTGAGCCGGTGCCGCGGGGATCCACCTTGAAGCGCCGGCTGTCGGAGCAAGCCAGGGGCAAGGGGCATCCAAGGGTACCGGAACGGAGTCGGTCCGACACAGGGAAGCCGGGTGCCCGTCGCTCCGAATCAAGCCCAGGGTTATCGTGCGATAAACGCGGCGGGCATTTGGACCCAGTTGTCCGGGAGCGGGTCCGCAACGGCGGGAGATTGCCTGAGTTTGGCCGGCCCGCAGTCGAACGCCTTTCGCTCCGGACTCCCGTGTCCGATTTCGGTCAGGGAGGGCTCATTGGAAAGCCCCGGCGCGGGCGCACACTATATTATCGGACTGGATCCCGGCAAGTTCGGGAAAGTGCCGCCGTCCCGCAGCGGCTAACGGGCCACCGGTCACCGGCAGCTTATCGGCGATAACTTCGGGAGGGAAAGTCCGATCCGGCCCGGAAGAACGGCAGCCGAACGGGGTGGCGGGCCCGCACAGCCCAGTACCTAGAGTGTGTAGCTGCCCCTTTCCGTGGCCGAGGTACAGCCTTTGGCTGGAGAGCACTTTCCGACCACTGAGACGGCGGGGCAGGGGGCGGCCTGCACGCGCCGGCTGCCAGAGCAAGCCAGGGGCAAGGGGCATCCAGCGGTATCTGAACGGAGTCGGTCCGATACCGGGAAGCCGGGTGCCCGTCCCTCCGAATCGAGCCCGGGGTTTTTATTTGATTAACGAGGCGGGCATTTGGACCGGGTTGCCCGGCACCAGTCGAACGCCTGTCGTTCCCGACTCCCGTGTCCGATTTCGTTCGGGGATGGCTCGTTGGAAAGCCCCGGCTCCGTCGCACACTATATTGCCGAACTGGCCCCGGGCGAGTTTGGGAAAGTGTCGCCGTCCCGCAGCGGCTAACGGGCTGCCGGTCACCGGCAGCTTATCGGGGATAACATCGGGAGGGAAATTCCGATCCGGTCCGGGTCAACGGCAGCCGAACGGAGTGGCGGAGCCGCACAGACCAGTACCGGGCTTGTGTAGCTGTCAAATGGCCTTGTGCATTGTCTGAAACACTGGTTAATGAGTTGTCAAGGTAGGAAATCATAAACCAAAAGGGCAACTCATTAACTGAAATTGGTACATCGACAACTGGTTAACCAAAAGTCAGAGCGACAAATGATAAACCAAAAGGGCAACTCATTAACTGAATACATGGCATTCACATTGGGGACGGAAGTCCTATGGGAATGGATTCGGCCGCCTTACCGGGGCTTCGGGTGCTGCATTCCCGCTTGGGGAACCGAGTTGGGGTCGGCAAACGGCCTTGTGCATTGTAGTCGGGACCAGCAGACACGAATTTAGGAAAATTGTGTGGAGGCGGGATGGAGGCGGGTTTGGGCCCGCACGCCAATTTTGCGATTTTTATCCCACACACGCCTCCAATCCCGCCTCCCCGGCCCTAGCAAAATCCAGCCCTGTTTTCCCCTATTACCCATTCCCCATTTATAATTAAACAGTTACTGTGTTCCCCTATATTCCACATTCCCCATTTATAATTAAACAGTTACTGTGTTTCCCTATATTCCCCCATTCCCCATTTATAATTAAACAGTTACTGTGTTCCTCTATATCCCCCATTCAACATTTATAATTAAACAGTTAATTTGTTCCCCTATATTCCCCATTTATAATTAATCAGTTACTGTGTTCCCCTATATCCCCACATTCCCCATTTATAATGAAACAGTTACTGTGTTCCCCTATGTCCCCCATTCCCCATTTATAATTAAACAGTTACTGTGTTCCCCTATATCCCCATTCCCCATTTATAATTAAGCAGTTACTGTGTTCCCCTATATCCCCATTCCCCATTTATAATTAAACAGCTACTGTTTTCCTCTATATTCCCCATTCCCAATTTATAATTAAACAGTTGCTGTGTTCCCCTATACTCCCTATTCCCCATTTATAATTAAACAGTTGCTGTGTTCCCCTATATCCCCATTCCCCATTTATAAATAAACAGTTACTGTGTTCCCCTATATACCCATTCCCCATTTATTATTAAACAGTTACTGTGTTCCCGTATATTCTCCATTCCCCATTTATCATTAAACAGTTACTGTGTTCCCCTATATTCCACATTCCCCATTAATAATTAACACAGTTACTGTGTTCCCGTATATCCTCCCATTGCCCATTTATAATTAGACGGTTACTGTGTTGCCCTATATTCCCCCTTCCCCATTTATAATTAAACAGTTACTGTGTTCCCGTATATCCTCCCATTCCCCATTTATAATTAAACAGTTGCTGTGTTGCCCTATATTCCACCTTCCCCATTTATAATTAAACAGTTACTGTGTTCCCCTATATTCCCCCATTCCCCATTTATAATTAAACAGCTACTGTGTTCCCCTATATTCCCCGTTCCCCATTTATAATTAAACAGTTAGGGCTAGATTTTCAGTCGCTTGCGCCAGCAGTTAGCGCCTTAAGAGAAGTGATTTCCGGGCGCTATGCGTGTAGCGCCCGGGCGCAGCGCAGTTTGCGCCCCGCCCCAAATTAAGTTGCCCGTTAGCGCCGGCGCAAAGTTTAGCGCCCGCCCGGATGCGCGCGCAGAAAATGACGTCACATCCTCGTGCAACGCCCTTTGGCCGCCCCGATTGCAAACTTCAGTCGGACCGCCCCATTGTGCGGCGGGCGGCCGGAGCATTTGCAAAAAGGAACGCAACACAACCAGCGCGGGCCCCGGGGGGCGCTAATTAAAGGGAACGTCCTCTCCAGTATGAAGGCCATCCTTTTCTCAGAAAACAGTCTTGTGCAACGCATTTCTGGAGACACAACAAGGAGGATAGCTAACTGGTTTCAAGCAGCAAGAGCCAGGGGCTAGATTTTCAGTATAGACAGTTTTGGGGCGCTAAGCTTAGCGCCCGCCCGAAGTTATCGCCCGCCCCAAAGTAGCGCCCCGTTGCCGGAAATTCAGTGGCTTCGCCCTAAGAGGTTGGTGGAGCGCTAAAAGAGGCGTTCCACTAGTATCTTTAGGCGCTAAGCCGGCGGTGGAGAGCGCAACACCCGAGCTCGGGCGCAGCACACGGCAGACACTCTGGTGCCAGTGAGCTCTTAAAGGGGAAGGGTGCATGTATTTTTTTCAAATGCAAAGTCTGGGGAGAAACAGGAGGAGGAGGAGGAGGAGGAGGAGGAGGAGGAGGAGGAGGAGGAGGAGGAGGAGGAGGAGGAGGAGGAGGAGGAGGAGGAGGAGGAGGAGGAGGAGGAGGAGGAGGAGGAGGATCGGAAACATAAATAGACCGTTCAGAACAACACACAGCTTACTTCCACACAACACATGCAGAGTGCCTTTTGTACGAGTGCCCTTTAATTTGCGCTCCCCAGGGTGTGTTGCGTTCCATTTTACAAACGCTCTGGACGCCAGGCGCACAATGGGGCGGTCCGACTGAATTTTGGATTCGGGGCGGCCAAAGGGCGTTGCACGAGGATGTGACGTCATTTTCTGCGCGCGCATCTGGGCGGCCGCTAAACTTTGCGCCGGCGCTAACGGGCAACTTAATTTGGGGCGGGGCGCAAACTGCGCTGCGCCCAGGCGCTACACACATAGCGCCCGAAAATCACTTCTCTTAAGGCGCTAACTGCTGGCGCAAGCAACTGAAAATCTAGCCCCAGGTATTTTTGGACTCAGGCAATAGCGCTGCAAGTGGCCATTTGGAAATTAGAGTGTTTGCCAGGATTTGATGGGGGCTGCATGGGGTGCCAACGCGCAGCTGCAGCGCCATGTCCGTAGGGCTCGCAGACGCATTGTGAGATGGGCAGCCCTGGCTAGAGGCAGAGGGGGCTACAGGCGTCGGCCATGTAGGCGTTACCCAGTCAGGCTATACCGCCAGCAGCGCTCCTACCTAAACATGAGTGCCGCGCGATGTGTTAGAAGGCTCCGATTCCGAAAGGAGGTGATTGCAGAGATCTGCCACCTGCTTCGCCGAGATCTGCGGCCAAAGCTCAGGTGCAGGACGTCTCTGTCGGTGGAAGTGAAGGTTACGGTGGCATTGAACTTCTATGCCACCGGCTCCTTCCAATACGCTGCTGGGGACATAGCAAACATCTCCCAGTACGGCGCGCATCGCTGCATCCACCATGTGACCGAAGCACTGTTCAGAAGGAGAAGCCAATTCATCTCCTTCCCCATGGCCCTCGAGAGCCAGCATAAGCGCGCATTGGGATTTGCCAGATTCGGGGAATTGCCCTTGGTGCAGGGCGCCATTGACTGTACGCATGTGGCTTTGCGGGCCCCTCTGGAGCATGGCGAGCAGTATCGCAACAGGAAGGGCTACCATTCTCTGAATGTGCAGCTGGTCTGTGACCACAAGCAGCGCATCATGGCAGTCAATGCCAGCTTCCCAGGCAGCAGCCACGATGCCTTTATCCTGCGGCAGAGTACTGTGCATGACATGTTCCAGGCACAGCCTTCCCCAAGAGGATGGCTCATCGGGGACAAAGGCTATCCTTTGTGCACCTGGCTCATGACCCCGCTCCGCGCGCCCAGGACCGCTGCTGAAGAGGCCTACATCGAGAGCCACCAAACCACCCGCAACATCATCGAGCTAACTATTGGGGTCCTCAAGCAGCGGTTCCGCTGCCTTGATCGCTCCGGAGGAGCTCTCCAGTATTCGCCGGACCGGGTCTCCCAATTTGTGGTGGTTTGCTGCATGCTACACAACCTGGCTATCCGCAGGGCTCAGGCACTGCCACCTGACGTTGGACCAGCACCTCAGGAGGAGGAGCAGGAGGAGCATGAGGAGGATGAGGAGGAGGAGGAGCAGGAGTACGTTCCCAGGAGCGAGCGACCAGGGCCAAGGGCCGCACGACGCCACCTTATTACACGGTACTTCTAAGCCCCCTGTCAGGGAATGGCCAGGGGCCATGAGGGAAGATGAATGCAGCCGCTCCGCAAGCCCTCAGCCGGCGAAGCCAACAAACACTAAGAAGAACAACCATGGAGACTGCATGAATAAAGATAATTTTTTATTAAACAAAAATGGAAAGCCCTTCCCACATGAATCCCCAAAAACAATAAACGGGCCCCACAAAAAGCCCAACAAACGACTCACTCCCACAAACTGGGGAGGAGCCACTCCACCTTTATTGAAACCGGGCCTCAACGTCGGCCTAACGAAAAAAAAAAGCCCTCCAAAAGCACAACCATGGGCAAAATAAAGATGGCCACCGCCATATTAAAGGAAAGCTGGCCACACCCTCTACTGAGTGGCCCGCGAGGGCGAGACCTTGGCCAGCATTTTGCCTCCCCTGCCCTGCCTGCTGCTCCTTCGCAAGCTCTGCCCAGTGGCTGCTGCGAGGCTGGGGGAAGGCGCCTGAGGCTCAGATGCCCTTCCGCCAGATGCCGCTGGGGGGCGGCCTACACGGCGTTTGGGCCTCGAGGGGCCGTCTCCTGAGTGGCGCGCCTGAGCCTGGCCACCATCAGCTGCAGCCGCTTGCCCTTGACGCCCCAGAGGGGGAATGGCGGCGACGGATGGTGCAATGTGGGCCAGCTGGCGTCTGGGATGCGCTGGCTGGTGCTGTGGCGCGGTGGCACTCGGCCGGGCCCGCACTGCAGGATCCGCAGCAATCAGCCGACGGCCGGCTTGCTGGGATGGTCCAGCGCGGCGCCTGCCCTGGCGATGCCTGCCTGAGACAGCGCGTGTGGCAGCAGTGAGTGGCCCTGTGGTCCTGGTGTGCGCGCGCATCACATCCGCCAGGGTCTTGACGGCATCAGTTAGCATGCGGCCAGTCGCGGCAGTTGCTGCCCCGAACTCGCGCACACTGGTCGCCAGCGACTCGATGGCCTCAGGCATGCGCCCCACCACGCTCATGAGCTCCGTGTGGCGCCGGTCCGAGTCGTCGGCCATCTGATCGAGCTTCCGCACCTCCTCCGAAGTGAAGGTGTCCGGACTGGAGTCGCGACTCTCCCGCTGGGGAGGAGGGGGCCGAACTAGGGGACCCTTGCCGCGTTGGTGACGGCGAGTGTGACGAGCAGCAGCACTCCCCTCTGATCCTTCCCCACTTTGGGGGGAAGGCCGCGGGCCACGCGCACGGCTGCTGGGTGGCTGGACGCCACTGGTCCCAGAAGCTGCATTGCCCTGCGACAGTTCCTCCAGGCACTCGTCCAGTGAGGAGGTGTCGAGCATTTCCTCCTCTCCTGCGGGACGTGACTGTTCCCCCGAAGGTCCGGCTTGCTCCTCCTCCTCCTCCTGGTTGGAGGTGCTGTCACTGGCAGCCTCAGGGTCCTGGTCGTCACCAGCTGAAAGCAGGAATGCACAAGAGTAGCTTCAGAGTGAGGAGACGGCATCAGCGAGGGAGTTAGGACTGGTGGGATTCAGCGCATTGGTGGGACAGTGGCAAAGGAGGTAGCTCGGATGGGCCAGTGCGACGCGAGAGGGCCAAAAGGCGAGGTCCTTACCATTGCCGGGCAGTGGAGGGTCGGATACACCGCACGCTGTGGGGACAATCACACGTGCTCCCATGAGCACACACACGCGCTCCTCCAGCCGAGTGAGCTTCTGCAGCTTGGCGCGGCCACCCCTGGCACGGGCCTGGCGATTAAACGCTACTTTAGCCTGCAAGAGAAAGGACGGGCTGTAAGTGCGCAGTGAAGCCCTGATGTAGTGTGCACTGCCTCCCATGGTGGAATAGCTTGGACAGAGTGAAGCCCTGATGTAGTGTGCACTGCCTCCCATGGTGGAATAGCTTGGACAGAGTGAAGCCCTGATGTAGTGTGCACTGCCTCCCATGGTGGAATAGCTTGGACAGAGTGAAGCCCTGATGTAGTGTGCACTGCCTCCCATGGTGGAATAGCTTGGACAGAGTGAAGCCCTGATGTAGTGTGCACTGCCTCCCATGGTGGAATAGCTTGGCCAAAGTGTAGAGTGCCGAATGGCCATTTGATGCTCATGACTGTCCCAATGCTGCTGGCTGAGGGCTGGCCAAAAGGACTTTCAGGTACCTTTGCCCATCATGTCAGGTGTACATGCAAGAATGAGGAGGAGACTGGAAAGGCTACTCACCCTCACAATCCTGGTCAGATCGTTGTACTTCTTACGGCATTGTGTGTGGGTCCTGGGGGCCTCGCCGGTGAACGTCACCCTCTGGGCGATCTGCTTCCAGGCTTTGGTGTAGTCGTGGTGGGTTGGATTCCTCCCACTGTCTGGAAACAAGATCTTGCGCCTCACCTCCAGAGCTGTGAGCATGATGTCCAGATCACCCTCTGAGAAGCGCAGGGCACGCTGACGGGCCTTCTCTGGCGTTGCCATGACTCCCTGGGGCTGAGCAGTAGTGTTGAGGCCTCTTTGCAAGGCTGCAGTGTGCAGGGCGTGGCAGCAGACCAATTCGTCCCTTCCCCCTTTAAGAGCTGGTCGGCACCACGGGGTCTGCTGTCAGTGCAAAAATGACCGCACCCGTGCTGCGCCCCGCCTGGGCGCTATCCCTCTGGACCGCCGGCTTAGCGCCTAAAGAGAGTAGTGGAACGCCTCTTTTAGCGCTCCACCAACCTCTTAGGGCGAAGCCACTGAATTCCCGGCAACGGGGCGCTACTTTGGGGCGGGCGCTAACTTCGGGCGGGCGCTAAAGCTAGCGCCCCAAAACTGCCTAAACTGAAAATCTAGCCCTTACTGTGTTCCCGTATATACCCCATTGCCCATTTATAACTAAACGGTTACTGTGTTCCCCTATATGTCCCATTCCCCATTTATAATTAAACAGTTGCTGTGTTCCCCTATATTCCCCCTTCCCCATTTATAATTAAACTGTTGCTGTGTTCCCCTATATTCCCCCTTCCCCATTTATAATTAACTAGATACTGTGTTCCCCTATATTCCCCCATTCCCTATTTATAATGAAACAGTTACTGTGTTCCCCTATATTCCCCATTCCCCATTTATAATTAAACAGTTACTGTGTTCCCCTATATTCTCCATTCCCCATTTATAATTAAACAGTTATTGTGTTCCCCAATATTCCCCATTCCCCATTTATAATTAAACAGTTACTGGGTTCCCCTATAATCCCCCTTCCCCATTTAAAATTAAACATTTATTGTGTTCCCCTATATGTCCATTCCCCATTTATAATTAAACAGTTACTGTGTTCCCCTATATCCACCCATTCACAATTTATAATTATACAGTTACTGTGTTCCACTATATTCCCCATTCCCCATTTATAATTATACAGTTACTGTGTTCCCCTATATTCTCCATTCCCCATTTTTAATTAAACAGTTACTGTGTTCCCCTATAATCACCATTCCCAATTTATAATTAAACAGTTACTGTGTTCCACTTTATCCCCACATTCCCCATTTACAATTTAGCAGTTAGTGCTTTCCCCTATATCCCCCATTCCCCTTTTATAAATAAACAGTTACTGTGTTCCCCTATATTCCCCATTCCCCATTTATAATTAAATAGTTACTGTGTTTCCCTATATTCACCCATTCCCCATTTATAATTAAACAGTTACTGTGTTCCCCTATATTCCCCATTCCCCATTTATAATTATACAGTTGCTGTGTTCCCCTATATTCCCCATTCCCCATTTATAATTAAACAGTTACTGTGTTCCCCTATATTCACCATTCCCCATTTATAATTATACAGTTAATTTGTTCCCCTATATTCCCCATTTATAATTAAAAAGTTACTGTGTTCCCCTATATCCCCACATTCCCCATTTATAAGGAAGCTGTTACTGTGTTCCCCTATATCCCCCATTCCCCATTTATAATTAAACAGTTACTGTGTTCCCCTATATCCCCATTCCCAATTTATAATTATACTGTTACTGTGCTCCCCTATATCGCCCCATTCCCAATTTATAATTAATCAATTACAGTGTTCTCCTATATCGCCCATTCCCCATTTAAAATTAAACAGTTACTTTGTTCTCCTATAACCCCTTATTCCCCATTAATACATAAACAGTTACTGTGCTCCCCTACATCCCCCTATGCTCCATTTATATTTAAGCAGTTTCTGTATTCTCCTATATTTCACTGTACGTTATTTGTAATATAAAAGTTACTGTGTTCCACTAAATTCACCATTCTTCTACTTTTAATTAACATTTGCCGTATTCCTCTAAATTCACGTGCTCTGTATTTGTTTTTAAATAGCTACTGTATTATCGGGAATTACAGCAACTCTATTTCCCTATTTCCCGTTGTTTCCTCTCCGAATTCATTTTGTCCACGAGGTCCACGTCGTGCTCTCTCGGCCCTATTCACACTAATCTGCCGATCAGCCAGCTTCCCGTTCTACCCCTCATGCTAGCTGTTATTATGAACGTTTCCCCCAGCTCTGGTCCTGTCTGCTTCCTTTCAAATCTGCCGTCATCGCCACACCGAAAAAATCCGCCCTTGACCCCTCTGTCTTTGCAATTTAGTGCACCATCTCCAACCTCCTGTTCCTCTCCTTGAACATATACGGTCTTCTCATAGTTCCGTGACCATCTTTCTAGCCACACCAAGTTTGAAACTGTATAATTAAAGTACTGCCCTTGCCACATCACTGAATCGCTCTATATTGAAGTCGCAAATGATATTCTTACGTGACTAACACCATGTTGAACTGTCCCTCCTCATTCCTCCTGTCCTTGACACGGTTGACGACACCATCCTTCTCCAATGACACTCCTCCATTTTCCAGCTGGAATTGCCTTCATCTGGTTCCACTCCTCCCTATGCAGTCACAGCCAGAGAATAACCTGCCATGGCTTATATTCGAGCTTTCGCACCGTTATCTCTGGAGACCCCGATGGTTATATTCTTTCGCCCACCTATCTATCTTCTGCCCCTTAGCAACATCATCTGGAAATAAAACGTCAGATTCCA
Organism: Somniosus microcephalus; assembly: GCF_052327205.1. NCBI lineage: Eukaryota > Metazoa > Chordata > Chondrichthyes > Squaliformes > Somniosidae > Somniosus > Somniosus microcephalus. The sequence goes on along the minus strand of NW_028225180.1, from coordinate 51,085,762 downwards.
TATATATACTGATGACACATCTCTCTACCTCAGCAACAGCTCTCTCCACACCTCCACTGACTCTGTGATATCAAAGTATTTGATTGACATGCGGTCCTGGAAAAGTCAACGGCCTAGAAATTCAGTTGGGCGCGCCAGCCGTTAGCGCCTTAGGAGGAGTAGATCTCGAGCGCTAGGCGCTTATCGCCCGGGCCAGCACGATCTGCGCCTCTCCCCAACTTCAGGACACATTTAGCGCTGGCGCAAAGTCTTAGCGCGCGCCCTGCTGCGCGCGCAGATCATGACGTCATTTAATAGTGCAACGCCCTTTGTGCGCCCCAAACCGGGACTTCACTCACGCCGGCCCATTGTGCGCCCGGCGGCCCTAACGACTGTGAAGTGGAACGGTACACAGCCGTGCCGGGCCGCGCGGAGCGCTAATTAAAGGGCACTTACCCTGCACTATAAAGGCCAGCCATTTTGCTGCATTCACTCTTGTGCCACGGTTTTTTGGACAGAGACCAAGGAGGAGAGCTTACTGGTTTGGACCAACACTAGGACAGGTATTTTTGGCTCAGGCCAGAGCTTAGCAATTATCTTTGCCTTCATTGCGAGCTCAGTGTTTGCCAGCATATAATGGGGGCTGCATTGGGTGCCAACGCTGACTTTCAGCCTTATGCCAGAAGGGCTTACAGACGCCGTGAGAGAGTGGCAGCCCTGGCCAGACACAGAGGGGGCAACAGGCGTCGCCAACTGAGGCCTTACCCACCCAGGGTATAACGCCAGCGGTCCTCCTATCTGACCATGTCTGCCGCGATGTGTGTTAGGAGGCTGCGATTCAGAAGGGAGGTGGTTGCAGACATCTGCCAGCTGCTTCACCGATATCTGCAGCCACAGCTGATGCGCAGGACGTCTCTGTCAGTGGCAGTGAAGGTGACGGTGGCTCTCAACTTCTATGCCACCGGCTCCTTCCAATCTGCTGCTGGGGACATCGCTAACATCTCCCAGTTCGCCGTGCATTGCTGGTTCCGCCAGGTGACAGAAGCCCTTTTCACAAGGAGACATCAATTCATCTCCTTCCCCATGACCCTGGACAAGCAGCAGCAGCGTGCAGTGGGATTTGCAAGAGTAGCGGGCTTCCCCATGGTGCAGGGCGCCATTGACTGCACGCATGTGGCTTTGCGGGCACCTCTTGAGCATGCCAAGGATTACCGCAACCGGAAGGGCTGCCATTCCCTCAATGTACAGCTGGTGTGTGACCACAGGCAGCGCATCCTAGCTGTCAATGCCTGCTTTCCAGGCAGCAGCCATGATGCCTTTATCCTGCGACAGACAACTGTGGCTGACATGTTCCAGGCACAGCCTCCCCCAAGAGGATGGCTTATCGGGGACGAAGGCTATCCTTTGTGTACCTGGCTCATGACCCCGCTCCGCGCGCCCACGACCCCTGCTGAAGAGGCATACAACGAGAGCCATCAAGTGACTAGGAACATCATAGAACAAACAACCGGCATCCTCAAGCAACGGTTCCACTGTCTCGATCGCTCCGGGGGAGCCCTCCAATATTCGCAGGATCGAGTCTCCCAGTTCGTCGTCGTTTGCTGCATGCTGCACAACCTGGCTATCCGCAGGACTCAGGCACTGCCACCTCACGTTGGACCACCACCTCAGGAGGAGGAGCAGGAGGAGCATGAGGAGGAGGAGGACGAGGAGTACCAGCCCAGGAGGGAGGCACAAGGTCCAAGGGCATCCCGTCGGCGGCTTATTGAACGTCACTTCTAGGCCCCCTGTCAGGGAATGGCATGTGCCAATGAAAGAACATGATTGCAGCCGCTCTGCAAGCCCTCAGCCGGTTAAGGCAACAAACACTTCAAAGATCAAACATGGACAATGTTAATAAATAAAATGCTTTATTGTTCAAACTCAGCTCCCTTCCCACATGAAAACCAAAAACAGACGAAACCCCCAAAAAACACTCAAACAAATTACTCGCTCCCACAACCTGGAGAGGATTAACAAAATAGTGCAACTAAAATGGCCGTCATTCTCGGCCTTCGTAAAAAACAAACATCACATCATCGGCCTTCAAAAAACAAACATCCAAATCTCGGCCTCAAAAAACAAACAAAGCTGGCCGCACATTCGACTATTTGGCCCGCTAGGGCGATGCCTTGGCCATCTTTGTGTGGCCCCTGCCTGCCCTGCTGCTCCTCCTCAAAGTAAGGCCATTGGCTGCTGCAAGGCTGGGGGCAGGCGCCTGAGGGGCACATGTCGTGATGGCAGATGCCCTTGGGGGTCGGCCTAGTCGAGGTCTGGCCGTCGAGCGGTCGGCTGTTGAATGCTGCAGCTGTGCCTGGCCAGCATCAGTCGCTGCAGTAGCTCCTGCCAGCTCCACTGGGGGAGTGGCACTGGCGGCTGGAGGAATGCGGGCAAGCTGGCAGATGGCAGTCGCTCGCTGGTCGCCTGAAACACTAGCACTTGCCCGGGCCAGCACTGCAGCATGCGCACCAATCTGCCGAGGGACAGGCCGCTGTGCTGCTGCAGCACGCCAGGTGCCCTGGCGATGCCTGGCTGACACAGCGAGTGTGGCAGCAGTGAGTGCCCGTGTTGACCTGTTCACTGATCGCATCAGAGCAGCCAGTGACTGGACGGCACCACTGATCACCTGGCCAGTTACTGCCAGAGCTGCCCCGAATTCCGCCCGACTCGCTGCCTGATCTGCCCCGAATTCCGCCCGACTCGCTGCGTGATCTGCCCGGAATTCTGCCCGACTGATGGCCTCTGAGTGCCCGAACTCGGTCACACTCCGAGAGAGGGGCTCGATGGCCTCAGGCAACCATGCCACTGCCGAAATGAGCTCCGTGTGCCGGCGCTCCGAGTCCGCGGACAAGTCCTCGAGGCGTTCCATCTCCTCGGCGAAGACCATCTCCAGACTGGGGGCCGGACTCTCCCTCTGGGAAGAAGGCCGCCGAGCTGGCCGACCCTTCCTGCGTTGCTGTTCGCCGCTGGGCCCAGCAATTGGACTCCCCTCCGACGCATCCCCCCTCTGCGGAGAAGGCCGCCGAGCTTCCAGCCCCCTCCCACGTTTCTGCAGGCGGCAGGTCCCATGAGCTCCCCTCCCCTTTGAAACTTCTGCCACGCTCCCCTCCAGGGAAGACATGTCCCCTACATTGGCCTGGGTGGCCATGGCTGAGGGTTCCCCTGATGGGCCGCCTTCCTCTTGCTCCTCCTCCTGCTCCTCTTCTGAGGGGCTGTCACTGGCAAGTTCAGGGACCTCCTCCTCACCATCTGAAAGCAGGAAGGCACAAGAGTAGCTTTAGACTGAGGAGAGGGCGCCAGCAAGGGATGCATGAGTGGTGGCATTCAGTGCATTGGTCGGCCAGTGGCAAAGGATGTAGATCTGATGCGCAAGCGGGACGAGAGAGGTCCAAGCGTGGATGTCCTTACCATTGGTGGCCAGAAGAGGGTCGGCATCTCCACATGCAAGAGGGCCAATCACCCGGGCACCCATGATGTGTTCCATGCGATGTTGAAGCTCGGTGAGCGGCTGGATCTGGGGTCGGCCTCCCCCAGTCGCAGTCCGGCTCTTCCGATTATTTGCCAGCTTGGCCTGCAAGAGAAAGGACGGCCTCTAAGTCCAGTGTGTCGCCCTGATCTTGTGTGCACTGCCTCCCATGGTGGAATAGCCTGGCCAGTGTGTTACGTGCAGATTGTGCAATTGATATTCATGCCTGTCCCATCGCTGCTGGATGAGGGCTGGCCATTATGGCTTTCAGGTCCCTTTGCCCATAATGTGAGGTGCACATGCAAGGATGAGGAGGTCACTGGAAAGGGTACTCACCCTGACAATCCGCGTGAGGTCATTAAACTTTTTGCGGCATTGGACACTGCTCCTGGGGACCTCGCTGTTGGCTGACAGCTTGCTGGCGACATGCCTCCAGGCTCTCCTGTAGACGCGGAATGGGGCCCTCTTGCCATTGTGCGGGTACAAAACATGGCGCCTCTTCTCCACAGCACCAACCAGCACACTCAGATCACGCTCTGAGAAGCGCTGCGCACGTTCACGGGCCTTCTCCATGGCTTCAGGCGCTATTTGGGTCCAGCAGCAGTGTTCAGGCCTAGCTGCAGGGCTCCACTATCCAGGGCGTGGCAGCAGACACAGTCGACCCTTCCCCCTTAAGAGCTGGCCAGCGCCAGGGTGTCTGCTGTCAATCACGAGATGGCCACACCTGCGCTGCGCCCAGCCTCGGCGCTATCGATCAGCACCTCTGGCTTAGCGCCCAAACAGAGGCGTCCAACACCAGTTTTAGCGCTCGAGCGAACTCTTAGGGCGAAGCTAATGAATATCGGAGAAGTGGCCTCGATTTGGTGGCGGGCGCAAACGTTAGCGGCCGCCCCACTTTACTGCCCCAAAAGCGGCTACATTGGGCCAGAAATTCGGGTCCAAATGCGTGAGTACGGTCGGGGTACTCACACATCTGGCCGGTGGAAATGCCGGCGTTCAGCATGCACAGCGCATGCGGGGAACGCCGGCATTTCCAGTCCTCTGAACGAAGGGGTTCAGAGGCACAGCGCGTGCGACTGCACAGGCAGCGCTTGTGCAGTGAACTTCGTCGATTTCATTCATGGATTCAGTGAGGGTAAGTCCTTACAAGTTACACTTGAAAAAAGCAGGTGTAAAGTTGTTCCAAGTCTGCGGAGGAAGATATATTTTATCGTGGAGCTTCTGAAAGGCAATATTTTTGTTTGGGAAAGGGAGAGAAGTTATTTTAAGAAATTTTAAGTAAGTTTTAAAGTTTAAATTTTTTTTTAAACGGGTTTTCAGAACGGTAGGTAGAAGGAGCAATTTTGGCTGTGTGAATGGAATGTGAATATGAGTGTTCTAAAATGAGTAATGTACCATTTGCAGCACTTTTAAGAAAGAAACTTTTCATCAGTAATAAGTAATTATGTATGTATGTCCGCATATATTCCTTTACGTATATGTATGTATGTTTTATATTCCTTTACTTATGTGTATGAATGTATGTTTTTAATTATGATTTTCCAATAAGTTACTTTCTCTGAAAGTCATAATTAAATAATACATTCATACACATAAGTAAAGGAATATATACATAACACGCAAAGGAATATATACAGGCATACATACTTTCAGAAGCTCCACAATAAGAAATATCTTCCTCCGCAGCCCCTGGAGCAACTGTACCCATGCTGTTTTCATGTGTAACTTGTAAGGACTTGACCTCACTGAAAGCATGAATGAAAGCGGCGAATTTTACTGCGCACACGCTGCCTGTGCAATCGCACGCATTCTGCCTCTGAACCCCTTCGTTCAGAGGACAGGAAATGCCGGTTTTCCCCACATGCACTGTGCATGCTGAAAACCGGCATTTCCTCCGGCCAGACACGTAAGTACCCCGACCGTACTCGCGCATTTGGAAGGGAATTACTGGGCCAACATTTTACATGTCAATAAAATGAAAAATTTAACAATTGCACGATTTGCCCCCTCGCATCTGCGACTGAGGGTCCAAGGAGGTGCATTGCGCAAGAGGTCATCGTCGTACGTATCCTCACACTGTTCCCTTTCGGGAACTGTATGAAGTGGCGGAAGGATTTATGGCCGTGATTAATGCTCATTCCGTGACCATAACCATCTGTGAACCAGCCATTAGGGTGGTTAGTCCTATGGCGTGAGGGTTTTACGGGCTCCCACAAACCATCTGAGGGGGGGCCACCCACACCCACACCCACGGACGCAAGTATCCCGCTGGATGTCCACCCAGAATTTATAATTGGAGCTCCGACTCCGCTTGCCGGGACTGTCTGGAGTGGGGTTCGAAACCCTACTCCTTCTGGCCCAGCGGCAGGGATGCTTACTGCTACGCAAAAGGCCCACTCCGCACAAAAGGTGACAACCATACGTTTCCTGCGCCTTTTCCCTCCCCGTGACTGGAGCCCATATGCTGCCACTGGAAAGACCAAGATATCATCTGCCCTTTTTGCGGCGCCTTTGACTTCTCATTACCAATGATGAGCAGGCGCTGCACCTCCACCTCCTTGAGGAGATTGCTGAGGTCATCATCAGTTCAATTGTGAGTTCTTTTAATGCCGTGAATTGTGCTCATTCCAGCCATTTCACTTTGCTAATCGGATTGGGCCTTTGGCATAGCGGTTGGATCCTCGCCGCTGGGCCAGATCAGGGCTAGGATTTCGAACCCCACTCCAGACAGTCCCGGCAAGTGGAGTCGAAGCTCCAGCTCTAAATTCTGGGTTGACATCCAGTGGGATATTTGCGTCCGTGGGTGTGGGTGGCTCCCCCTCCTTGTATAGCTTGTGGGAGCCCCTAAAACCCTCCTGCCATAGGACTAACCGCCCTAATGGCTGGTTCAAAGATGGTCACGGAGTGAGCGTTAATCATGGCCATAAATCCTTCCACCACTTCATACAGTTCCCCAAAGGGAACAGTGTGAAGACACGTATGACGACGACATTGCTAAATAAATAAATGGAAATTAAAAAATTCTTTTAGGGCTTTTAAAAATCTTTAAATTGCTTTAATTCTGTTTAAAACTACTTCAGATTCTTCAAAATAATGTAAACGTTTTTTAAAAGTTTATAAAAGTGACCAAAATCTTCAAAAAACTTCCAAAAACCTATTTAAACTGCTGCTTTGCATGCAAAAATGCTTAGCAGCTTGGCAGAAACATTGGGGGCGTGTCCTGTTAAACTGAAACCTCAAGGGGCGTGTCTCAGTTGCACAGCGCGCTACAGGCTTCGCGCTGGCTGCACTCCTGGGCGGCGTGACGTCATACGCTGCCCGGGATTCTTCTTTTTCAAAATCGAATTCCAGGCGTCCCTGGAGGTCAACGGCCAGCGCGTCGGGTAAGTGCATATCAGGGGCTTGCACGCGCGGCAAGCCCCCGATCTGAATTTCTGGCCCAATGAATTTCTAGGCCAACATTTCCTTCAATTAAACATTGGGCAGACTGAATCCAATGTCTTTGGTCCCTGCGACGAAATCCATTCTGTAGCTGATGACTCTATCTCCCTCCCTGGCCAAAGTCTCAGGCTAAAACAGACTGCTCACATTCTCGTCCTCCCATTTGACCATAAGCTAAGCTTCTGACCCTAGATCGTCTCCATCACAAAGACCGTTTAACATTACTCAACTCATTCCCTTCTGCCGCTAAAACCCTCCAGGCTTTGCCACTTCTGGACTTGGTTTATTCAATGCTATCCTCTCCCGACTCCCATTTTAAAGCCTCCATAAACTGTGCAGCTCAGCCAATACTCTGCTGTCCATAACAGAACTTGCACCAAGTCCCATTCACACACCACCCTCTGTTCCTTGAATTACATTGGACCCTATTCCAGCAAAAGCTCGATTTTAAAATTCACATTCTGCTGCTCAAATCCCTCCATGCCCTCGCCGCTTCCTATCTGTGTAACCTCCTCCAGCCCTAGCATCCTCCGAGAACTGTGCATTGCTCATTCTCTGGCCTCTTGTGTATCTGCCACTTGCTTCGCCCCATCATTGGAGGCCGTGCCTATAGCTGTCTAGGCCCAAAACTCTGGGATCCCCTCAGTAAGCCTCTCCATTTCTCTCCTTTAAGACGCTCATTTGAACCTACCTCTGTTCCCGCTTTTGGTCACCTGTCCTTATTGCTTCTTCTTTCCTTCGGTATCCTATTTTGCCTGATTATGTTCAGGTGACGTGCCTTGGGGTATTGTAGTAAGTTAAACGCACTACATAAATGAACGTTGTTGTTGTAATGAGCAGTCCATCCGGGCTTGTCCCGTCACCCACACATATCTGGATTGTTCGGTCCATTTATAATGATCAGTGGGGTTGGGCTGTGTTGATGATGCTGTTGTCATAACCAGTCCATGCTAACCAATCCTGTCACTCACATGTATCTAGGTGGTTCGGTCCATTTACAATGATCCATGGGGTTGGGTTGTACTGATTCCTTTAGTGGTACTGAACCACTGATCATCACAATCTCCTGGTTCAGCACAGGTAATGAATGTGACCCCGATTCGAAAAGCGTTCATCTGCACTCAGCACTGGGGCAGAGGGTGTCACAGATTAGTGACTGTTCTCAACTGATAGGCCCTGAACAGCTCCCTACAGATTTCACCATGTCAAGCTGGACTCCATCTGCCCTGCACAGATGATGGAAAGTATTGGCTCTGAGCGGAGTTGCTGTAATGATAAAAACGAGAGGGAGGAAGGTGACGCCTCACTTTAATATACCACAGTGCAGATTATCTACTAGCTGATGGAGAATAAATCCGTGATTGACCAACGGAGCAATGAGAGCCCTGACCATGACTGGGAGCATGATGGGAAGGATCCAGATGTGGACAACACTCCCGCTTTGGATGAGGCCAGCTCCAGATTGCAGTGTGATGCTGAATATCCGACTGTTCTGTATGAAAAGCACATGCGCTTCACCTGCCAGGGGTAAAGAATGACAGTACACTTAAACCACGCCTGGTGGTTAGAAACCGAGAGCAACCATTTATTGGTCATTCACACGTATTGATGTAACATGCCTAATTCAGTCACTAGAACCCAGTCCACTGCCAGTGGATCCATAGCACTTCGTGCAAAGCACCGTAAGGTTTCCGGCAATCCAAACAATAAAATTGAATGGGCAAAGAGTGGGCGGCCGTCGGGCTGGGAGGATGTGGTGAGTGGACCAAATAAAGGTTCTCAACTACTAATCTTACAATACAATGGCTACTGAAAGTCAGGCGGTGATCACTGTACTCTCCCGAGCAGCCAAGATAACATGAGTCATTGTCCCATGTAAAAGTACGCTATAATAACCATTTACACCTCTGCCAAACCACGGGCCTCATTGCATTGATCAGCAGACAGCTGGATAGCAAAGTGCAGGAGGGGCCTCAGTACCCTTCACCCCGCCCCATCCTTTCCTGACAGACCTCCCTTCAATCAGACCAACATTTCTGAAACCAGTGGAAGACTCACATGATGCTTATTATCTGTTTTCTGCCCCTGTTATCCCACACATTAAGGACCACTTCCAGGCCTCTGGGTTACATTCCAGGTAAAGCCAAACGGAGTGGCTTCACACTCTGTACTTTCTTCTGAATGGGGAAACAAACCACCGCGAAATCAAAGGAAGTGCCGCATTAGTCCCACAGGAAACGTGCTGGACAGCATAAGTCAATCAGTTCTGAACCGCCTGTTGCTGAAGGCCCACCGAGGAGAAGGAAGTGTTTGGGATGAAAGGGCGATAATTGTAGGAATCGGCAGGGGCACCGCGGGTTATCAAAAGTGGAAAGCCACTGAAAAGCTTCCTTTCATTTTTAGTACTATTTGGATAAGTGGAAATAATTCGGGCTAGGTGGGGTGTCCCGGCGAGATAGACGGATTACAAAAAGGCATCATAGGCACTGGAGAAGTTTCAACAAATATTTACAAGATTTATACCAGATCTGAGAGGTTATTACTATCAGGAAAAATTGAACAGGCTGGAGCTTCCTTCTGTGGAAAAGAGAAGAAAGATGGGTGATTTGAGAGCAGTCTTTAAGCTTATGAAGAGCTTTGATAGGGGAGAAGTAGAGCAGATGTTTCCACTTGCTGGAATATCCTAAACTAGGGACCGCATTGGATATTCCCTAATAAATCCAACAAGGAATTCAGGAGAAACTTCTTTACTTAGAAAGTTGTGAGCCTGTGGGACCCGGTACTATAGGAATAATTGAGACAAATAGCTGAGATGCATTTAAGGGGAAGCTAGATAAGTACATGAGGGAGAAAGGAACAGCAGGATATGCTGATAGGTTCAGATGAAGTAGGGCGGGAGGAGGCTCGTGTGGAACCTAAACAGCGGCCTGGATCATTTGGGCCGAATGACCTGTTTCTGTGCTGTAGATTCTATGTCATTGTTTGTAAAAAGAGAATCAAGATGTTTTCCGATGGGAGCCTCGGTAGTTGTGGAGGAGAGCTCCGTGTTAGCGGGGCTGGTTCATTTTTCAGATGTCTTTGATCTTATTTCTGTTCCGATGCCGCCTCTGACCTGTGCTCAGAAATATCTGACAGCGGGCACTGGGCTCTCCTGGGTGACTTCGTCCTGAAGCGAGTCTCCAGCTGTCTGCTTGTCCTACTGCTCCTCATCAATTCCCTCTTCCTGCTCTTCATATACTCAGGTACAGGGGAAAGTTCCAATTCAATCCCTCAGCGCCGGTGGTGATGGAGAAACCGTTCGCGAGCTGGAGATAGTAAAAGGCCAAAAACACAGACTCTTCAGAAAAAATTTTTGCCCCAAATACACAATCCGAATGAAGTGGTTCCAATAGGAATCGCTCCTGACAACGGCCACCGAGCAACAAGCAGCATCTCTTTGAAGGGGGTCAGAATACGGATGGTAGAGGAGGAAATTCCAATAGTTTAAACTTCCATTTTCATCCAGCGGGCAGAGCGGGTGCTGGAAATTTTGGACCGTCACAAAATCAGCACCAGGCATTTCCACCGCATGTTCTGCATGGGCCACCTCTTGTGTAAGTTTCGTGTATCACCAGTAGTGGAGGAGCACGTTCTCACCGATTGTAAATGTAGTGGTGCGAATAATACCGGAGTAGGACAGTCACTTCTCATATAAGTGTAGGGTGACACTAGTACCGGAGAAACTCAGTCACCTCCAGTGTAAGTGTAGGTTACCAGTGCAGGAGGAGCACGTCACCTTTAATGAAAAGAGAGGGATGGAGTCGGTGGCTAGGGAACGGGGTTTGTGGCGGGGACTGAAGACATGGCTTCGGTGTTCCCAATATTTATTTGGAGGAGAATTCTGCTCATCCAGTGCTTGCTGTCGTTTAAGCAGTGCGACAATTTAGAGACAGTGAGGCGGTCGGGAGATGTGGTAGCGAGGTACAGCTGGGTGCTGTCAGCATACATGTGCCCCATCTGAAATCACATCATCAGTTTCCACCTATACACCTCTCTCGACCACTTCACCTTTCCTAAACTGTCACATGGCTTGTCCGGCATCAATTACCTAATGGGCAGAAATTTCCTCCAACTAAATATATGTAAGACCAGATTAATCTTCGTTGGTTCCCACCAGTAACACCGTTCCCCAGCACCGGATTCCATCCCTCACCCTGGCGAATGTCTGAGGCTGATTCAGACAGTTTGCAAACCTCGTGTCATATTTGACCCCGAGATGAACTTCCGATCACAAAACCGCACCTTCAGCAAGACCACCTATTTCCACCTCTAGAACATTCCGCGACCGCGCACCTGTCTCAGCTCATCTCTGGCTGAAACCCTCAGCCAAGCCTTTCTCACCTCTAGACTATTCTATTCCAACACACTCCTGGCTGGTTTCCCACTTTCTACTTGTCATTAACTTGAGGTCATCCAAGACGATGCTGACCGTCTCCTAACTCGCACTGAGCCCCATTCACATATTATCCCTGTGCTCGCTGACCAACATTGTCTCCCAGTTAAGAAACGCCTCGATTTTAAAATTCTCATCCTGTTTCCCAAATCGCTACATGGCCTAGCCCCTCCCTATCTCTGTAATCTCCTCAACCTCACAACCCTCTGAGATATCTGTGTTTCTCCAATTCCGGCCTATTGATCTTCGCTGATTTTAATCACTCAGGCATTGTCGGCCGTACCTTCAGCTACCAAATCCCTATGCTCTGGAATTCCCTTACTAAACCCCTCCGATTCTCTACTTCTCTTTCCTGCTTTAAAACGCTTAGTAAAGCTTGGCTCTTTGATCAGGATTTGTATTATCAGAAGTAACATCTCCCTATGTGGAGTGGTGTCAATTCCTGTTTGTTAATGCTCATGTGAAGCACATTGGGAAGTTTTATTAAGTTAATGGCACTATGAAAAATGAAGTTGTTTTTGTTGTTAAGTGTAAGGCTACCACAAGTACCGTAGATTCACCATCATCGCTGGGATAAGTCTAGGGATCCACGAGTACAAGACGAGCTCGTTAACCACAAGCATAAGTGTAGGGGTAACACTCGTGCCAGAGGAGCAACTACACTTCCCGTGTATGCGTAGCGTTCCACAGGTGCTCAAGTAGCACGGTCACTACTGGTGTAAATGTAGGAGTACCACTACTACCGGAGGAGCACTGCTATTTCCAGTGTAATTGTAGAGGTACCACTAGTACCGGAGGAGAACTATTATTTCCAGTGCAATTGTAGGGGTACCTCCAATGCAAGAGCATCATGCGCAAACCTAGTTTAAGTGCAGTGGTACTATTGTACCGGAGGAGCACTGTTCCCTCTAGTGTAAGTGTGGGGGTACCACTAGTGTAGAGTCATAGAGTTTTACAGCACAGAAAGAGGCCCTTCGGCCCATCGTGTCTGCGCCGCCCATCCATCTCTGTCCAGTCTAATCCCATTTTCCAGCATTTGGTCCATAGCCTTGTATGCAATGGCATTTCAAGTGCTCATCCAAATGCTTCTTGAATGTTGTGAGGGTTCCTGCCTCTACCACCCTTTCAGGCAGTGAGTTCCACATTCCAACCACCCTCTGGGTGAAGAAGTTCCTCCTCAAATCCCCTCTAAATCTCCTGCCCCTAACCCTGAATCTATGCCCCCTTGTTATTGACCCGCCTACTAAGGGGAAAAGTTCCTCTTTATCTCCCCTATCTATGCCCCTCATCATTTTGTACACCTCAATCAGGTCCCCCCTCAGCCTTCTTTGCTCCAAGGAAAACAACCCCAGCCTGTCCAGCCTCTCTTCATAGCTGAGGCGCTCCATCCCAGGTAACATCCTGGTGAATCTTCTCTGCACCCTCTCCAAAGCAATCACCTCCTTCCTATAGTGAGGCGACCAGAACTGCACACAGTACTCCAGCTGTGGCCTCACCAGCGTTTTGTACAGCTCCATCATAACCTCCCTGCTCTTGTATTCTATGCCTCGGCTAATGAAGGCAAGTATCCCATATGCCTTTTTAACCACCTTATCTACTTGTTCCGCTGCCTTCAGGGATCTATGTACATGCACACCAAGGTCCCTCTGACCCTCTGTACTTCCTAGGGTCCTACCACTCATTGTGTATTCCCTTGCCTTATTTGTCCGTCCAAAATGCATCACCTCGCACTTTTCAGGGTTAAATTCCATTTGCCACTTTTCCGCCCATCTGACCAACCCATTTATATCGTCCTGTAGCCTGAGGCTTTCCTCCTCGCAATTTACCACCCCACCAATTTTCGTGTCATCTGCGAACTTACTGATCATACCTTTTACATTCTCATCCAAATCATTTATGTAGATCATAAACAACAGGGGACCCAGCACCGATCCCTGAGGTACCCCACTGGACACAGGCTTCCTGGGACAGGAGGGGCACGGTCACATCTAGTGTATGTGTAGGAGAAGCACTGGGACAGGAAGGGCACGGTCACATCTAGTGTAAATGTAGGAGAAGCACTGGGACAGGAAGGGCACGGTCACATCTAGTGTAAATGTAGGAGAAGCACTGGGACAGGAAGGGCACGGTCACATCTAGTGTAAGTGTAGGGGCAAAACTAAGGCAGGAGGAGAACACGCTCATCCACTGTATGAGGGGTTATTCCACTAATACCGGAGGAGCACTGTCAATAGTAGTGTTAGTGTAGTGCTATCGCTATTACCATAGCAGCACATTCAACATCAGTGTAGGTATGGTACTGGTTCCTGACGAGTTCGGAAGCATCTATCGTAAGTGTATTATGCCAGCAGTACAGGAGGAGAACTGTCCCTATAATGTAAATGTAGGGTAGCACTAGTAAAGGAGGAGGACAGTCAACTCTAACGCTGCCAGACTGAGTTCATCACCAATATTGCAGGATGTGTTTCACTGCCTGTACTGGAGGAATTGTTGCACTAGGGATGAATCAAGGGCAGGGTCATAGCGATTATGACCAGGCATGAAGGAATAGCGTCAGCACCAGTACTGGGAGACTGCACTTCATACACTTAGACAATGTTTTAATCTGCATTTTTTTGAAATTATCCAACAACAGTTTCACAGATTTCTCTTAATCTGACGTATCAGCTAAAGTAACAGCTTACCTGAGTCTATTTGTTCAATATCTAACTAATGCTCATGATGGTTTAATCTGATTTACTGGCTGAAGGATTGATGTGTGGATAAATATAAGTTCCCTTCCATTGCCCCAGCCTCGCGCCCGTCAGAGTCATTCAGCTCCTGCAGACTTCATCCACTCTCACTGAAAATGTGCAGACCAACTATTCTGCTGATCAAAGAGATTTACTTCCCGATTACCGCGGCCGTCGGTGTCCCAGGTGAGCTATTGTAAGCTGTTTTTTGTTAATCGGGGTTAATTGTATTCAGGTACATACAGCATGTTTTAATAAGGGGATGAGTTTACTAGAGGTCAACATTACACTTAATCCGATAACTTTACTGATATTACCATGTTCTTTGAAGCTCCAGCACAAGGACTTTAGCGGATTTATGGACCGTCTTGTTCCCCCGTGCAGAGTGAGCGCTGCAAAAGCTCATTAAAATATGTGGATGTGTTTCCCAGGTAATGGCTCCAATACTAATCCTGTTCTCACAATGCCCCGTGTACATAATCACACTGAATGGAATAAAATGATCTCAACAGGTATATCCATATATATTTCAATCAGACACTGGAACAGTATTTCTCTCCTCTCTCTTTCTTACAGCGAATTTGGTGACAATTGTGATTCTCTGCCGAAAAAACTGCGGCCTTTCAAAGTGTATCTCTGTCTACATGGTTGCCATGGCAACAGCAGATCTACTGGTCTTGATCTTCAATGTAATAGTGTATAATATTTTCAATTATCACTTTCCACTTTCATTCCTGTATCACATTCCCGTGTGTAAGTTCATTCTATACATCACTACTGCCACCCTCGATTTGTCTGTTTGATTCACCGTATCCTTCACATTTGACCGATGTGTTGTTATCTGGTGCCAGAAGTTTAAAGCAAAATATTGCACCGAGAGAACTGCGGCCACGGTTATAACAGCGATCACGGTCCTAATCTGTTTAAGGGGCATCCCCATTCTGTTTGCATTTGAAGCTGAACAAATAATTAACAAGGTGCAGTGGGGCTGCCGGAACAGTGTGAATTTTGTTTCTTCACCTCCAGGTGTAGCCGACATCTGGTTTCACTGCGCCTGGTTAGTTTGGCTTCCATTTACTTTAATTGTCTTGTTAAATTATTTGACAGTCAGACGTAATTTAGTGGCCAGCAGGGCCCGCAGGGGTCTCCGGGGTCACAGAAGTGAGAATCCGAGTGATCCAGAGATGGAGAGTCGAAGGAAATCCATCATTTTACTTTTCACTGTATCGGGCAGTTTTTTATTGTTGTGGATGACAAATGCCATGAGTTTTGTAACTACCAGACTGGCAAACAACACCTATTATCGAGGTGACCGCACAGACTCTGGATATATCGCCAGTGAAACCGGAACAATGTTGAAGTTTTTGAGTTGCTTTCAAAACGCGTGTATTTATGTAGTGACCCAGAAGGAACTCAGAGAAGAGCTGAAGAAGGTGATAAAATCCCCCTGGGCCCTCCTTCAGAGAATAGTTAGAAAATGAAAATAAAAAGACTCAATCAAACGAAAGCTTCCTCATGACTAAATCTCCATTTCAACTCCTTTTTCACCGTAGAACGTCCTTTTTTCTGGTAATGTGATGAGCGCTTGTGAGAGCATTTCTCCCATTTGGCAGCATGCGTTTGATGTCTGCAATGCTTAATGTTTCATGCTTGTTTCGTTGAGTAACCATATCCTATTCCTGCAAATTTAGCACATTTCAAATTCATGGATCAAAGATAACAAGGATGAGGCTCAGCAGTGGACTTGTGAGCAACAGAGGAATCCACCTTACATTCCAAGTACTGGGATCTGGCGCGAAACTTTAAAATCATCAACAAAGATTCATTCAGTGCCGAAACAATCAAAGGTCTTGCGATCGCCGATATTGGCAATATTCTTGGAGGTTTGGTGTCAATAGTGCAGGCGCTGGTCTCTCTATCCGATTACATTCCTCATTGACAAATAGAGCGGGCTCATGTCCCGTCATCAGTGTTTGAATGGAGGAAATAGTCGGAAATCGGCTCATCGATGTGACCTTTCACCTCTTTTGTCCCACGACTGACTTTAATTCTCGATTGTGCGCTGACTGGTGTCTTTCACTCAGCACAAAGATGGAGTCTGCTCTTGTTTTGTGCTGTCGATAAAACTATCATGAGTAATATTATTGATATTCTGTCTCCATCAGTCTCCCAAACAAAGGTGTACACGAATGTAAAATGAATTACTTTTCATGAAGTTATTAATTATTACAATTGTTTCAAGTGATTTGTTAAAAACACTGCTAGAAACTCAGGTAAAATACAAATAATATTAAATCTTCTGTGTTTGGATGAACATAAGCAGACGGTCTGAAAGATTCTTTGATCATTACCGTCTTATTATGCGGTTACACATTATTCAAAATCATAATACAAACATACCAGCAACTTTGAATCAGTTACAAATTGTTCGTCGGTGATCTAGCCTGATTGTGCGAGAAACGCCAAGGAATGGGAGCAGGCTCTGAATGGGAAGGAGCTGAAGGGTGTGGATGGGCAGCGAGATATAGGGATCCAAATGTTCAATTCCTAGAAATTTCATGAACAAACCAACAGAAATTACTGTTTTATGGACAAACATTAATCGCAAGAATAAATAAGTGATGATGAATCTTTAAAAAATACTGGTGAGGCCTCCGTTAGAACACCAGGTACAGCGGCAGCCCCTCATTATGGAAAGGCCATTAAATCCACTGAGAGCGGGCAGTGTAGATACACCAGGATGGTGACATGGATCAGAAATATACTGAGCGGCTGCAGGGCATTCTGGAGGGGGAGGGTGAACAGGCAATGGTCGTGGTCCACATTGGTACCAACGACATAGGTAAAAAGAGGGATGAGGTCCTGCATCAAGAATTTAGGGAGCTAGGTAACAGATTAAAGAGCAGGACCTCAAAGGTTGTAATCTCTGGATTACTCCCAGTGCCACGTGCTAGTAAGTATAGGAATGGGAGGATAGAGCAGATGAATGCGTGGCTAAAGAGTTGGTGTAGGGGGGAGGGTTTTACTTTCCTGGATCACTGGGCCTGCTTCTGGGAAAGGTGGGACTTGTACAAGTCGGACGGGTTGCACCTGAACCAGAGCGGGACAAATATCCTTGCGGGGAGGTTTGCTAGCACTGTTGGGGGGGGTTTAAACTAACTTGGCAGGGGGATGGGATACAGAGGGGAGCTGAAATAGGGGGGGATGTGCTGCCAATTATAGAGAAAAAAACAAGTCAGCTTGGTAGACAGGGCAAATATATAAGGGCAAGGCTGGATGGCATCTATTTTAATGCAAGGAGTCTTGCGAATAAGGTGGATGAACTGAAGGTGTTGATAAACACATGGGAGTATGATATTGTTGCTATCACGGAGACATGGTTGAGGGAAGGGCAAGACTGGCAGCTCAATATTCCGGGGTACAGAATCTTCAGGCGAGACAGAGGGGGAGGTATAAGAGGAGGGGGTGTCGCAATATTAATTAAGGAGTCAATTACTGCAGTAAGGAGGGATGATATATTAGCAGGGTCCTCTAATGAGGCCATATGGGTGGAGCTTAAAAACAAAAAGGGGGCAAGCACTTTGCTGGGAGTGTACTATAGGCCTCCAAACAGTCAGGGGGAGATAGAGGAACAGATATGTAGGCAAATCTCAGAGAAATGTGCAAATAATAGGGTAATAATAATGGGGGATTTCAACTTCCCCAATATTAACTGGGATAGTCAGAGTGTGAAAGGCTCAGAGCGTGTAGAATTCTTAAAGTGCATCCAGGAGAGCTTTTTGAGCCAGCATGTAGAAAGTCCTACAAGAGAGGGGGCGGTACTGGACCTAATTCTCGGGAATGTGGCCGGCCAAGTGGAAAAAGTGCTAGTAGGTGAGCACTTTGGTGATAGTGACCATAATATGGTAAGATTTAAGGTGGCCATGGAAAAGGACAGGGATGGGCCGGAAATAAAGGTTCTAAATTGGGGGAAGGCCGATTTTAATAGGATAAGGCAGGATCTGGCCAAAATGGACTGGGATCAGCTACTTGTAGGAAAATCCGCATCGGAGCAATGGGAGGCTTTCAGAAGGGAGATTGAGAACATACAATGGCAACATGTTCCCGTAAAGGTCAAGGGTGGTTCCAAAAACCACAGGGAACCTTGGATGTCAGGGGATATACGGGAATGGATTAGGAAAAAAGGAGGGCTTTTGGTAGATACAAAAGGCTAAAGACGGAGGAAGCCCTAGAGGAGTACAAAAAGTGCAGGGGGATACTTAAAAAAGAAATTAGGAGATCAAGGAGGGGCCATGAAATAACACTGGCAAGCAAAATAAAGGAAAATCCGAAGATGTTTTATAAGTATATTAAGGGTAAGAGGATAACTAGGGAAAAAATAGGGCCCATTAGGGACAAAAGTGGCAATCTGTGTGTGGAGCCGGAAGATGTAGGAGGGGTTCTGAATGAATTTTTTGCGTCTGTTTTCACTATGGAGAAGGACGATGTAGACATAGAAATAGGGCGGGGGGACTGTGATATGCTCGAACATATTAACATCGAGCGGGGGGAGGTATTGGCGGTTTTAGCTGGCCTAAAAATGGATAAATCCCCAGGCCCGGATGAAATGTATCCCAGGCTGCTGTGTGAGGCAAAGGAGGAGATTGCGGGGGCTCTAACACATATATTCAGGACCTCTCTGGCCACAGGGGATGTGCCAGAGGACTGGAGAACCGCTAATGTAGTACCATTATTCAAGAAGGGTAGTAGGGAAAAACCGGGGAACTACAGGCCAGTGAGCCTAACATCAGTGGTAGGAAAATTATTGGAAAAAATCCTGAGGGACAAAATTTGTCTCCACTTGGAGAGGCAAGGATTAATCAGGGATAGTCAACATGGCTTTGTCAAGGGAAGATCATGTCTGACTAATTTGATTGAATTTTTTGAGGGGGTGACTAGGTGTGTGGATGAGGGTAACGCAGTGGATGTGGTATACATGGATTTCAGTAAGGCCTTCGATAAAGTCCCGCACAGGAGACTGGTCAAGAAGGTAAGAGCCCATGGAATCCAGGGTGCCTTGGCACATTGGATACAAAACTGGCTTAGTGGCAGAAGGCAGAGGGTGATGGTCGAAGGTTGTTTTTGTGACTGGAAGCCTGTGGCCAGTGGGGTACCACAGGGATCGGTGCTGGGTCCCTTGCTGTTTGTGGTCTACATTAATGACTTGGATATGAATGTAAAGGGTATGATCAGTAAGTTCGCGGATGATACAAAAATTGGTAGGGTGGTAAATAGCGAGGAGGGTAGCCTCAGTCTGCAGGACGATATAGATGGGTTGGTCAGATGGGCGGAACAGTGGCAAATGGAATTTAACCCGGAAAAGTGCGAGGTGATGCACTTTGGGGGGACTAACAAGGCAAAGGAATACACAATGAATGGAAAGACCCTAGGCAAGACGGAGGGTCAGAGGGATCTGGGTGTGCAAGTACACAGATCCCTGAAGGCGGCGGAACAGGTGGATAAGGTGGTAAAAAAGGCATATGGGATACTTGCCTTCATTAGCCGAGGCATTGAATATAAGAGCAAGGAGGCTATGATGGAGCTGTATAAAACACTGGTTAGGCCACAGCTGGAATATTGTGTGCAGTTCTGGTCGCCACACTACAGGAAGGATGTGATCGCGTTAGAGAGGGTGCAGAGGAGGTTCACCAGGATGTTACCAGGGCTGGAGCGCTTCAGCTATGAAGAGAGACTGGGCAGGTTGGGTTTGTTTTCCTTGGAGCTGAGGAGGCTGAGGGGGGACATGATTGAGGTGTACAAAATTATGAGGGGCATAGATAGGATGGATGCTGAGGAGCTTTTTCCCTTAGTAGAGGGGTCGATAACTAAGGGGCATAGATTCAAGGTAAAGGGCGGGAGGTTTAGAGGGGATTTGAGAAAGAACTTTTTCACCCAGAGGGTGGTTGGAGTCTGGAACTCACTGCCTGAAAGGGTTGTGGAGGCAGAAACCCTCACAACATTTAAGAAGCATTTGGATGTGCACTTGAAATGCCATAGCATACAAGGCTACGGGCCAAATGCTGGAATATGGGATTAGATTAGACAGGGCATGATGGCCGGCGCGGACACGATGGGCCGAAGGGCCTCTATCCGTGCTGTATTACTCTATGACTCTATGACTCTATGGTGGTGAGGGACAATATGTTGGGACTATTTGCACTGGAGCAGCGAAAGATAAGAGGAGATTTAATAGCGGTTTTAAAAATTATCAACAGTTTTGTTAGCGTGAAGAGGGACAGAATATTCCATCTATTTGGGCAGCGAGCAGTAAATAGTGATCGACTTTAATTGGCCACAAAGGGAATGAGTAGAGCAGTTAGAAGAAACTTTGTTATTCAAGGGGGTGCTGGAGCACGAAATGTTTTGCCTCAGGGAGTAGTTAAGGGAATGTTGGGTGAATATTTGTAAAAAGAGAAAAGTATTTTCTGTGGAGAGAGGAGGACAGTGTAGATAGTTTTTGATTCATGTTTCAAAGAACCCATTTAGATAGAATGGGTCAAATTACATACACCCGCCCAGTACATTTCTATGGTTTTATAGTGTTACCTATGCGGGCATGTTTTTAATTGTTTTTGTGTCTAAGATTTCCTCAGCCCCATTGAGTTTCTATTGAACAAAATATTGTTAATAACTGATACCAAGGAAGATCCCAGAGTTTCAATATTCTCCCGTCCCTTACTGATTTCCATTTGTCAATAGACTACTTTCATTTTGCAATTAGCTCTCTGTGCAGTGCCGGATCTCCCACCCAATTACATAATTTCTCACCGTTTGTAGATGTGGAACCTTGTCCTTTGTTACATTAAAACCCGACTGGGTCATTCCAGCTGCATTTCCCCTGCCCTACAGGCCAGTGATGTGTTTGAGTAACTCCAGTAGGTTAGTTCAAGATGAAACATATAAACTTAGAAGATAGGAGCAGGAGTAGGCCATTCGGCCCTTCAAGTCCGCTCCGCCAGTCAATGAGATCATGGCTGACCATCCAAATTCAGTACTCTGTCCCTGCATTTTCCCCATATCCCTTGATCCCTTTAGCCTTAAGAAATATATTTAACTCGTTCTTGAATATATTTGATGAATTGGCCTCAACTGCCTTCTGTGGTAGAGAATTCCACAGGTTCTCCACTCTCTGGGTGAATAAGTTCCACCTCATCACAGTCCTAAATGGCTTACCCCGTTATCCTTAGACTTTGACCCCTGGTTCTGGACTCACCCGCCATCGGGAACATACATCCTGAAGCTAGACTGTCTAGTCCTGTTAGAATTTTATAAATTTCAATGACATCACCTCTCATTCTTCTAAACTCCAGTGGATATAAGCCTAATCGACCCAATCACTCTTCTTAGGTCATTCCTGCCATCCCAGGTATCTCTCAGGTGAATCTTCGCTGCACTCCCTCCATGGCAAGAACATCCTTCCTCAGATAAGGCGACCAAAACAGCACACAATACTCAAGGTGTGGTCTCACCAAGGCCCTGTACAACTTCAGCTATACATCCCTGCTCCTGTACTTCAATCCTCTCGTTATGAAGGCCAACCTACCATTTGCCATCTTAAACGCCTGCTGCACCTGCATGCTTACCTTCAGCGACTGGTGCACAAGGACACCCAGTTATCGTTGCACCTCCCGTTTCCCAATCAGATAACAAACTGCCTTCCTGTTTTTGCCACTAAAGTGGATAAACTCACAGTTATCCACATTATACTGCAACTGCCATGCTTTTGCCCAATCACCCAACCTGTCTAAATCAAACTGCAGTTTATTGCATCCTCCTCACAGCACGCTCGCCGACCCAGCTCTGTGTCGTCTGCAAACTTGGAAATATTACATCTAGTTCCCTCCTCTAAATCATTAATATATATTGTGAATAGCTGGGGTCCTAGTACTGATCCCTCCAGTACCCCACTTTTCACTACATGCCATCAGAAAAAGGCTTGCTTATTCCAAAACTTTGCTTCCAGTCTGCCAACCAGTTCTCTATCCAAGTCAGTACCTTACCCCCAAACCCATGTCCTTTAAATTTGCATGCTAGTCTCTTATGCGGGACGTTGTCGAAAGCCTTCTGATAATTCAAATACACTGATTCTCCCTTATCAATTCTATCAGTTACATCCTCAAAAAAATTCCAGTGGATTTGTTAAGCACGATTTACCTTTTGTAAATCAATGTTGACTTTGTGCGATCCTGTCACTGTTTACCAAGTGCTTTGCTATTACATCTTTTATAATGGACTCTTGCATTTTTCCCACTACGGATGTCAGGCTAAGCGGATTATAATTCCCCGTTTGCTCTCGACCAAATTTTTAAATAGTGGTGTTACATTAGATACCCTCCAATCAATGGCAACTGTTCCAGAGTCTATACAATTTTGCAAGATGACGAGCAATGCATCTACTACTTCTAGGGACACTTACTTATGTAACCTGTGATGTAAAGTATCAGACCCTGGGAATTTATCGGCCTTCAATTCCATCAATTTCATAGAAACATAGAAACATAGAAGATAGGAGCAGGAGTAGGCCATTCGGCCCGTCGAGCCTGCTCCACCATTCAATGCGATCATGGCTGATCATACAAATACTGTACCCGGTCCCT
Organism: Somniosus microcephalus; assembly: GCF_052327205.1. NCBI lineage: Eukaryota > Metazoa > Chordata > Chondrichthyes > Squaliformes > Somniosidae > Somniosus > Somniosus microcephalus. The sequence goes on along the minus strand of NW_028225180.1, from coordinate 51,063,037 downwards.
GCTTTCTCCCCATAACCTTGATCAATTTAGTCTTAAGAAATATATCCAACTCCTTCTTGATAATATTTAATGAACTGGCCTCTACTTCCTTCTGTGGAAGAGAGTTCCACAGGTTCACCACTCTCTGGGCGAAGACGTTCCTCCTCATTTCTGTCCTAAATAGCCTACCCCTTATTCTTAGACTGTGACCCCTGGTTCTGGACTCCCCGACCATTGGGAACACCCTTCCTGCGTCTAGTCTGTCCAGTCCTTTCAGAATTTTTAAAGTTTCAATGAGATCCACTCACTTTCTTCTAAACTCCAGCAAGTACAAGCCCAATCGACCCAATCTCTCCTCATACATCATTCTAAGGAGAACAACCACAGCTTCTGCAGTCTATCCACGTAACTGAATTCCCTCATCCCTCGAGTCATTCTCGTAAATCTTTTCTGCACCCTCTCTAATGCCCTCACATCCTTCCGAAAGTGCTGTGACAAGAATTGATCACAATCTTCCAGTTGAGACCGAAACAGTGTTTTATACAGGTTCATCATAATTCCCTGCTTTTGTACACGATAGGTCTATTCATGAGCTGCTTTCTCAACCTTCCCTGCCATCTTCAATGCTATGTGCACATATAACCCTAGGTCTCTGTTCATGCACCTCCTTTAGGATTGTACCCTTTAGTTTATATTTCCTTTCCTCATTCTTTCGACCCAAATGTATCACCTTCCTCCAGTGGGGAAAAAAACAATTCACCACGAATCTCTGTTTCCTGTCACTTAGCCAATATATTATCCATGCTGCCACTGTCCCTTTAATTTAATGGATTTCAACTTTGCTGGCGAGCCTATTATGTGGCACTTTGTTGAAAACCTTTTGGAAATCCATGTACACCACGTCAACTGCATTGCCTTCATCAACGCTTTCTGTTACCTCATCAAAAAACACGATTAAGTTAATTAAACACGATTTGCCTTTGATAAATCCATGCTGTCTTTGTTGAATTAATCCACACTTGTCCAAGTGACTGTTAATTTTGTCCCTGAATATTGTTTCTAAAAGCGTTCCCACTACCAAGGTTAAACTGACTGACCTGTAGTAGCTGGGTTTATCTTTACTCCCTTTTTTGAATGAGTGTGCAACATTTGCAATTCTCCAGTCATCTGGCACCACCCTAGTTTCTAAGGAGGATTGGAAGATTATGGCCAGTAACTCCTTGATTTCTTCTTTCACTTCCCTCAGCATCCTAGGATGCATCCCATCTGATCCTGATGACTTATCTACTTTAAGTACAGCCAGCGTTTCTAGTACCTCCACTTTATGAATTTTTATCCAATCCAGTATCTCCTCTACCTCCTCCTTCACAATGTCTATGGCAGCATCTTCTTCCTTGGTGAAGGCAGATTCAAAGTACTAATTTAGCATCTCAGCCATTCCCTCTGCTTCCAGCTGCATTACGTACAATGCCACCTATTTTTGTGTCCTCGGAAAAATTGGATATGTGTCTTGTACATGTGACTTATTAAGAAGATGAAAGCCCTGGAAATAAGGGGAAAATAGTGGTATTGGTACAAAATTGGCTCAGTGACAAGAAGCAAATGGTGGTGGTGGATGGATATTTCTTCAGACTGTGAGGTTGTTTGCCGTGGCGTTCCCCAAGGATCACTTTGGGTTCATTACTCTTTCCATTTTTTATAAACGATGTAGACTCAGGTTTAGGGCCCGGATGTTGTGCTTTTGATGATGGTTTATGCAAAGTGTATACTGTCGTAAGCCATCAGAAAGGCCCCACTAGTTCTGGGTTTCCACATGCACTGCGCATGAGCAAAACCCAGAACCTGCGATGTGTCAAGGCTCACCTTGACAGATCTAACACACTGCCCCAAAAATCACTTTCGCTGCTGCAGATTTGGGGTATTTGTTCAACTACTGCCCAGCAGATGCCCAGAAAACCCTTACACCTGGTAAAATCAGGCATAGGTTCATATCACTGGATGACCTCACACTTGCCTACATTGAAATCCATTTGCCACAGTTTTGCCCAGTCACTTGTTCTATTAATATCTCTTCGTAATGTTATGCTTTTATTTAAATTGCTTACAATACCACCTATCTTTGTGTCTTTGGTAAACTTGGATATGTGGCTTGGATATGTGGTTTGTTAAGAAGATGGAAGCGAATGGAGTTAAGAGGAAAGTGGCGATCTGGATACAACATTGGCTCAGTGACAGCCAGCAAATTGTGGGAGTGAACGGATGTTTTTGAAACTGAAAAGTTGTTTGCTGTGGTGTTCCACAATGGGCCGTTTTGGGTCCATTTCTCTCTTCAGTTTTTATAAACGACATAGACTCTGGTGTACGGAGCAGAATTATAAAGCTTGCAGATGAAACGAAACTTGGCAAAGTAGTAGTTGGTGATGAGGACAGGTATATGCTTCCGGATGACATAGACAGGATGGTGAAATTGGCAGATGAGGTTCAATGCGGAGAAGTGTGAAGTGATGCACTGCAGGAGGACTAATATGGAAAGGCAGTACTCTATAAATGGCACGATTCTGGACAGGGTAGATGAGCAGAGAGACCTTGGTATCCATATCCACAAATCCTTAAAGGTGGCTGGGCAAGCTGATAATGTGGTTAAAAATCATACATGCTACTTGTGTTTTTAACCAGAGGAAAGAAATATAAAAGCAAATAGATCATGCTAGATTTTCAGTTGATAGCGCCAGCAGTTAGCGCCTTAAGAGAAGTGATTTTCGGGCGCTATGCATGTAGCGCCCGTGCGCAGCGCAGTTTGCGCCCCGCCCCAAATTAAGTTGCCCGTTAGCGCCGGCGCAAAGTTTAGCGCCCGCCCGGATGCGCGCGCAGAAAATGACGTCACATCCTCGTGCAACGCCCTTTGTGCGCCCCGATTCCAAACTTCAGTCGGACCGCCCCATTGTGCGGCTTGCGGCCAGAGCGTTTGGAAAAAGGAACGCAACACAACCAGCGCGGGCCCCGGGGGGCGCAAATTAAAGGGGACCTGCTCTCCAGTATAAAGGCCAGCCTTTTTTCAGAAAACACTCTTGTGCAACGCATTTCTGGAGACACAACAAGGAGGATAGCTAACTGGTTTCAAGCAGCAAGAGCTCAGGTATTTTTGGACTCAGGCCACAGCGCTGCAAGTGGCCTTTTGGAAATTTGAGTGTTTGCCAGGATGTGATGTGGGTTGCATGGGGTGCCAACGCGGAGCTGCAGCTCCATGTCCGTAGGGCTCGCAGATGCATTATGAGAGGGGCAGCCCTGGCTAGAGGCAGAGGGGGCTACAGGCGTCGGCCACGTAGGCCTTACCCGGTCAGGCTATACCACCAGCAGCGCTCCTACCTAAACATGAGTGCCGCGCGATGTGTTTAAAGGCTCCGATTCCGAAAGGAGGTGATTGCAGAGATCTGCCACCTGCTTCGCCGAGATCTGCGGCCACAGCTCAGGTGCAGGACGTCTCTATCGGTGGAAGTGAAGGAGATGGTGGCATTGAATTTCTATGCCACCAGCTCCTTCCAATACGCTGCTGGGGACATAGCAAACATCTCCCAGTATGGCGCACATCGCTGCATCCGCCAGGTGACCGAAGCACTGTTCAGATGGAGAAGCCAATTCATCTCCTTCCCCATGGCCCTGGAGAGCCAGCATCAGTGCGCATTGGGATTTTCCAGACTCGGGGAATTCCCCTTGGTGCAGGGCGCCATTGATTGTACGCATGTTGCTTTGTGGGCCCCTCTGGAGCATGGCGAGCAATATCGCAACAGGAAGGGCTACCATTCTCTGAATGTGCAGCTGGTCTGTGACCACAAGCAGCGCATCATGGCAGTCAATGCCAGCTTCCCAGGCAGCAGCCACGATGCCTTTATCCTGCGGCAGAGTACTGTGCATGACATGTTCCAGGCACAGCCTCCCCCAAGAGGATGGCTGCTCGGGGACAAAGGCTATCCTTTGTGCACCTGGCTCATGACCCCGCTCCGCGTGCCCAGGACCGCTGTTGAAGAGGCCTACAACGAGAGCCATCAAACCACCCGCAACATCATCGAGCTAACTATTGGGGTCCTCAAGCAGCGGTTCTGCTGCCTTGATCGCTCCGGAGGAGCTTTCCAGTATTCGCCGGACCGGGTCTCCCAATTTGTGGTGGTTTGCTGCATGCTACACAACCTGGCTATCCGCAGGACTCAGGCACTGCCACCTGACGTTGGACCAGCACCTCAGGAGGAGGAGCAGGAGGAGCATGAGGAGGGGGAGGAGGAGGAGCAGGGGTACGTTCCCAGGAGGGAGCGACCAGGGCCAAGGGCCGCACGACGTCACCTTATTACACGGTACTTCTAAGCCCCCTGTCAGGGAATGGCCAGGGGCCATGAGGGAAGATGAATGCAGCCGCTCCACAACCCCTCAGCCGGCGAAGCCAACAAACACTAAGAAGAACAACAATGGAGACCGCATGAATAAAGATAATTTTTTATTACACAAAAATGAAAAGCCCTTCCCACATGAATCCCCAAAAACAATAAACGGGCCCCACAAAAAGCCCAACAAACGACTCACTCCCACAAACTGGGGAGGAGTCACTCCACCTTTCTTCAAACCGGGCCTCAACATCGGCCTAACGCAAAAAATAAGCCCTCCAACAACACAACCATGGGCAAAATAAAGATGGCCACCGCCATATAAAAGGAAAGCTGGCCACACCCTCTACTGAGTGGCCCGCGAGGGCGAGACCTTGCCCAGCCTTTTGCCTCCCCTGCCCGGCCTGCTGCTTCTTCGCAAGCTCTGCCCAGTGGCTGCTGCGAGGCTGGGGGAAGGCGCCTGAGGCTCAAATGCCCTTCCGCCAGATGCCGCTGGGGGGCGGCCTACACGGCGTTTGGACCTCGAGGGGCCGTCTGCTGAGTGGCGCACCTGAGCCTGGCCACCATCAGCTGCAGCCGATTGCCCTTGATGCCCCAGTGGGGGAATGGCGGCGACGGATGGCGCAATGTGGGCCAGCTGGCGTCTGGGATGCGCTGGCTGGTGCTGTGGCGTGGTGGCACTCGGCCGGGCCCGCACTGCAGGATCCGCAACAATCAGCCGAGGGGCGGCTTGCTGGGATGGTCCAGCGCGGCGGCTGCCCTGGCGATGCCTGCCTGAGACAGCGCTTGTGGCAGCAGTGAGTGCCCCTGTTGTCCTGGTGTGCACGTGCATCACATCCACCAGGGTCTTGATGCCATCAGTCAGCATGCGGCCACTCGCGGCAGTTGCTGCCCCGAACTCGCGCACACTGGTCACCAGCGACTCGATGGTCTCAGGCATGCGCCCCACCACGCTCATGAGCTCCGTGTGGCGCCGGTCCGAATCCTCGGCCATCTTATCCAGCTTCCGCACCTCCTCTGAGGTGAAGGTGTCCGGACTGGAGTCTCGACTCTCCCGCTGGGGAGGAGGGGGCCGAACTAAGGGACCCTTGCCACGTTGGTGGCGGCGAGTGTGCCGATCAGCAGCACTCCCCTCTGATCCTTCCCCCCTTTGGGGGGAAGGCCGCGGGCCACGCGCACGGCTCCTGGGTGGCTGGACGCCACTGGTCCCAGAAGCTGCATTGCCCTGCGACAGTTCCTCCAGGCACTCATCCAGTGAGGAGGTGTCAAGCATTTCCTCCTCTCCTGCGGGATGTGACTGTTCCCCCGATGGTCCGGCTTGCTCCTCCTCCTCCTCCTATCGGAGGTGCTGTCACTGGCAGCTTCAGGGTCCTGGTCGTCACCAGCTGAAAGCAGGAATGCACAAGAGTAGCTTCAGAGTGATGAGAGGGCATCAGCGAGGGAGTTAGGACTGGTGGCATTCAGCGCATTGGTGGGGCAGTGGCAAAGGAGGTAGCTCGGATGGGCCAGTGCGACGCGAGAGGGCCAAAAGGCGAAGTCCTTACCATTGCCGGGCAGTGGAGGGTCGGATACTCCGCACGCTGTGGGGACGATCACACGGGCTCCCATGAGCACACACACACGCTCCTCCAGCCGAGTGAGTTTCTGCAGCTTGGCGCGGCCACCCCTGGCACGGGCCTGGCGATTAAAGGCTACTTTAGCCTGCAAGAGAAAGGACGGGCTGTAAGTGCGCAGTGTAGCCCTGATGTAGTGTGCACTGCCTCCCATGGTGGAATAGCTTGGCCAGAGTGAAGCCCTGACGTAGTGTGCACTGCCTCCCATGGTGGAATAGCTTGGACAGAGTGAAGCCCTGATGTAGTGTGCACAGCCTCTCATGTTGGAATAGCTTGGCCAAAGTGTAGAGTGCCGAATGGCCATTTGATGCTCATGACTGTCCCAATGCTGCTGGCTGAGGGCTGGCCAATAGGACTTTCAGCTCCCTTTTCCCATCATGTCAGGTGTACATGCAAGAATGAGGAGGAGACTGGAAATGCTACTCACCTTGACAATCCTGGTCAGGTCGTTGTATTTTTTACGACATTGTTTGTGGGTCCTGGGGGCATCGCCGGTGAACGTCACCCTCTGGGCGATCTGCTTCCAGGCTTTGGTGTAGTCGTGGTGGGTTGGATTCCTCCCACTCTCTGGGAACAAGATCTTGCGCCTCACCTCCAGAGCTGTGACCATTATGTCCAGATCACCCTCTGAGAAGCGCAGGGCACGCTGACGGGCCTTCTCTGGCGTTGCCATGACTCCCTGGAGCTGAGCAGCAGTGTTGAGGCCTCTTTGCAAGGCTGCAGTGTGCAGGGCGTGGCAGCAGACCAATTCGTCCCTTCCCCCTTTAAGAGCTGGTCGGCGCCACGGGGTATGCTGTCAGTCCAAAAATGACCGCACCCGCGCAGCGCCCCGCCTGGGCGCTATCCCTCTGGACCGCCAGCTTAGCGCCTAAAGAGAGTAGTAGAACGCCTCTTTTAGCGCTCCACCAACCTCTTAGGGCGAAGCCACTGAATTCCCGGCAACGGGGTGCTACTTTGGGGCAGGCGCTAACTTCGGGCGGGCGCTAAGATTAGCGCCCCAAAACTGCCTATACTGAAAATCTAGCCCTATAAGTCATTGGTTATGCCTCAGCTGGATTACTGTGGACAATTCCACACTTCAGGAAAGGTGTAAAGGCCTTAGAAAGGGTACAGGGGAGATTTCTCAGGATGTTACTAGGGATGATGGAGTTCAGGTAGGATGAGATTTTGCAAACATTAGGACTGTTCTGCTTGGAACAGAGAAGGTTAAAGGGTCACCTAATAGAGGTTTTCAAGATGATGAGAGGTTTTGATAGAGTAGATAGAGTAAAGCTATCCCCTCTGGTGAGTGGTTCAAGAACTAAAGATATTGGCTAGCTTTAGGTACTAGTGAACACCCAGTCAAAGGGCAGCAGAAAAAGGCTGAGGCTTATCCCAGAAATTAAACAGCACTCAATAGCTGGTTATTCTCTCATGTTGCAAGGTCCTGGGTTGATGGGATTCTCAGTGGACCTACTCACCTTTACAAATATTTATGAAGCTTCCTGTTTTATCCCATCTTGGAAAATAGAGCTGTTTGTCCCACAAGATAGCCCTGTGAACCCAGCGACCTTTTTGGATTTCCAGTTAGTGTGGTGCTGATTCGATTTTGCTCTCTCCACCTTCCTGAGATAATGCTCAGTCCAGTAATCTGTTAATACTAAAATGATTCAGATTAAATGTAGAATCTGTTACTCGAAAGAAATAGGATTCATTTTGCGACGATTAATATATTAAATATGTATTTATTTACAATTAATGATGTTGGTTGTATTCCTTACCTTACTATTAAGTTGTTCTTTTCTTTCCTTTCCCCTACTTTTAGGGACTATACTCACTCACAATATCTGCTGCGAACTCCAGCTGCGCCCACAGTAACACATCACTGATGGAGCGTAACCAGGGGTGGAAACCTGTCTCCAGGTGACATCACAAAGGGGCCAGGAGCCAATCACACAGCAGCCAGTAACAATGTCACAAAGCAGACGGAGCTCCGCCCAGTCGAGGTGTCACAGGGTCACATGACCATGCTCTGCTCCTGGTGCGCAGTCTCACTGGGGATGAACACATGTTGGACATTCAGTCCTGTCTCTGACCCCATTCTCATGTACTGAAATCCCAGGCAGGGAGCACAACTGCGCAAAACTGTCCCTTACGAATTCTCCGTCCCATCCTCCAAATATGAGAACCCATTATTCAATGGCCCAAATGCTCACCTTCTGATTTATACACTCCAAATACTCCCTCACATAATATCAAGCACTGGGTCTCGCTCCTGGCACGGCAGTGGAAGGCAGTTTGAGGTCTGTGATGAAATAACTGTGTTCTGGATTGTCTATTGTTGTACTTGTTAATGTCTGGAATGTTTTACAGGTGTAACCACTAATGTTCCTCCCTAGCTCCGCCTTTATGGACCCTCCTGATTGGTGTGAGTCTTATTTATAAGAGCTGGGTTTTAATCATAAGGGCTGGGTCAGTGATGAATGATGGTTGCCCTGTGTTAACTTGATGCCATGATTCTTACTTAATAAAAGCCTTTAGTTTTAAGTTTTAACTTCATGGATTCAGGCAGTTATTTGGCACATTAACTTTATTAAGTAACAACTTTGGAAGATGGAGCGATTTTTGAAACCAGAGCGTCTGGATATCGATCACCATTCAGCAGATGCGTCGAAGAAATTTACGCATTGGCTTCGATGTTTTGAAAACTTCATCGCATCGATCGATCCAACGGTTAACAAGTTGGGTCTTTTAACCAACTTGGTAAGTCATCAAACTTACTCTATATTTGAAGTTATTACTACGTATGAAGAGGCCCTTGCAGCTCTTAAGGCCCAGTACCTTAAGTCGGTTAATGAAGTATACGCCAGGTATCTTTTGTCTACTCGCAGGCAATTACACGAAGAATCCCTGGATGATTTCCTGGAGGATCTTAAGGCTTTGGCTAAGGATTGCAACTACAAGGCTGTCTCTGCCATATTGTATCAGGAAGAAGCCATCCGTGATTCTTTTATATCTGGCCTCCGATCTAATTATATTAGACAGAGACGCCTCGAGAATGACTCTTTAGTTTCAAATAAAGTCGTTGTTACGGCTCGATCGTTAGATGTAGCCCAGAAGAATTTAGAAGTGTATGCATCAGCCCATGCGTCCCTCTCAGCCTCGTGTGTTCCCAGTATCGAGGCATCCATAATGCAAATGGAGCCCCCACTTAATCCTACTGTTGCGGCTGTACCCCATGGGTCTATGTGTTATTTTTGTGGCCAATCTAAACACTCCAGGCAAAGATGCCCAGCCAGAGAGGCTACTTGTTTTAAATGTATGAAACAGGGACATTTTAGTAAAGTGTGCAAGGGTAATCCTGTACCCGATGTCTTCTCTGCTGCCACCTATCGTTTTACTCTAGCCTCGGTTACGGTTGACCAGACCATACCGTGTTCCTTGTCGAAATCTATGATGAACATTAAGATTAATGGTCGTCCTACTGGGTGTTTGATAGACTGTGGCAGTACTGAAAGTTTTATACATCCCAACCTTGTTATCTCCTGTTCATTGAAGGTGTATCCTACTCGAAGTGAAATTGTGATGGCGTCCAAGTCCCTTACTTCGGAGGTAACTGGATATTGTAAAGTCACATTGACCGTTAAGGATACAGAGTATAAGGACTTTAAACTCCTTATATTACCTCAGTTGTGTGTGAACTTAATTTTAGGCTTGGACTTCCAGTGTCAGCATGAGAGTGCTACCCTTAAGTATGGTGGGTCTCAGCCTCCACTCACAGTCTGCAGCCTTTCTACTTTAAAAGTAAGTCCGCCTTCCTTGTTCGTGAACCTTGCTCCTAATTGCAGACCTATAGCAACTAAGAGTCGACGGTATAGTTCAGAAGATAGAACATTTATAAACGAGGAATTGGAATGTCTTCAATGGGAGGGAATCATCGAACACAGTAATAGCCCGTGGCATGCCCAGGTGGTGGTGGTTAAAACTAATGAAAAGAAAAGACTGGTGGTCGATTATAGCCAGACTATAAACTTGTATACCCAATTGGATGCCTATCCTTTGCCTCGTATTTCTGAGATGGTGAACCAGATAGCTCAGTATCGCGTGTTCTCCACCATTGATTTAAAGTCTGCCTACCATCAGCTCCCTATTAAAATAGAAGAACGACCTAAAACAGCCTTCGAAGCTAATCGGCGCCTGTACCAATTCCTTAGGGTGCCCTTTGGAGTAACGAATGGTGTATCCGTCTTCCAACGGGAGATGGATCGTATGGTGGCTGAATACACATTGGAAGCAACATTCCCGTACCTGGACAATGTTACTATATGTGGGCGCGACCAACGGGAGCATGATCAAAATCTCGTGAATTTCCTAGAGACGGCAAAGAGGTTAAACCTGACCTAAAACGAAAACAAGTGTACCTTTAATACTACACGTTTGTGTATTCTTGGTTGCATTGTGGAGAATGGGGTAATCGGGCCGGATCCTGAAAGATTACGCCCACTTAAGGAATTACCTTTACCTCACACTGTAAAACTTTAAGAAGGTGTCTGGGAATCTTTTCGTACTATGCCCTGTGGGTGGCTAGTTACTCAGATAAAGTCCGACCTCTTATTAAGTCGACGTCTTTTCCGCTCTCGGTGGAAGCTCAGGAGGCTTTCTGTAATATCAAACGGGGCATTGAGAAGGATGTGCCATGGATGAGAAAATCCCTTTTCAAGTGGAAAGTGATGCATCTGATTTTGCGTTGGCAGCAACTCTTAACCAATCTGGTAGCCCAGTAGCTTTCTTCTCTCGTACATTGCAAGGACCAGAAGTTCGACATTCTTCAGTGGAAAAGGAGGTGCAGGCAATTATCGAAGCAGTCAGGTATTGGAGACATTATCTTGCTGGCCGACGTTTTACGCTTATTACTGACCAACGATCTGTGGCCTATATGTTCAATACTAAGCAGAGAGGCAAGATCAAAAATGATAAGATTTTACGATGGCGAATAGAACTGTCAACATATGACTATGATATTCAGTACAGGCCTGGAGTATTTAATGAGCCATCGGATGCTTTGTCATGAGGAGTATGTGCTAGTCTAGGTATAGATAAGCTTCAAAGTCTCCACGATGCACTCTGCCATCCTGGGGATACCAGAATGAACCACTTCATTAAGTCCCACAATCTACCCTACTCTATTGAGGAGGTCCGGACAATGACCAGAACCTGTTGTGTTTGTGCTGAATGCAAACCCCGCTTCTATATGCCGTCCGAGCCAGCTCATCTTATTAAAGCAACTCGACCATTTGAGCGTTTGAGTCTCGATTTTAAAGGTCCCCTTCCATCGAGCGATCATAATGTCTATTTGCTTAATATTATAGACGAGTACTCTCGGTTCCCTTTTGTTATCCCCTGTCCGGATGTGACCAGTGCTGTTGTAATTAAATGCCTCTGCCAACTGTTTTCTTTGTTTGGCATGCCTAACTATATACATAGAGATAGGGGTTCTTCCTCTATGAGCGAAGAATTGTGACAGTTTTTGCTATCGAAAGGGATTGCAATGAGTAGAACTACCAGCTATAACCCTCGTGGTAATGGGCAGGTCGAGAAAGAAAATGCGACAGTGTGGAAGGCTATTTTATTGTCTTTGAAGTCGTGAGGCCTGCCGACCTCTCACTGGCAGGATGTCCTGCCAGACGTGCTGCATTCCATAAGGTCTCTTTTGTGTACAGCGACGAATGCCACCCCTCCTGAAAGGATGTTTAGTTTTCCAAGAAAAGCTACTAATGGAGTATCGTTACCCACATGGTTGACGAGCAAGGGCCCTGTGCTGTTGCGCAGACATGTGAGAGGCCACAAGACTGATCCACTGGTGGAGGAAGTACAACTCCTTCATGCTAATCCCCAGTATGCTTACATTAAATATCCGGATGTGCGAGAGGATACGGTCTCTATTAAAGATCTTGCACCTGCTGGAGTTCGAAAAGAGTTCGACTCTGAGAGTGAAGTTTTCAATCGTGGTATTGGACCTTCAGAGACACAAAACCTCAGTGTGGAAAACACTGATGATTCTGGGAATTCAGATGAACCGGTGTTGGTACTCCGGGAGGAGCCTCGGCAAGAGTTACGTCGTTCCCAGAGGAATATTAGACCTCCTGACAGACTGAATCTATAGCAGGGGGTGAATGTGATGAAATAACTGTGTTCTGGATTGTCTGTTGTTGTACTTGTTAATGTCTGGAATGTTTTACAGGTGTAACCACTAATGTTCCTCCCTAGCTCCGCCTTTATGGACCCTCCTGATTGGTGTGAGTCTTATTTATAAGAGCTGGGTTTTACTCATAAGGGCTGGGTCGGTGATGAATGATGGTTGACCTGTGTTACCTTGATGCCATGATTCTTACTTAATAAAAGCCTTTAGTTTTAAGTTTTAACTTCATGGATTCAGGCAGTTATTTGGCACATCAAGGTCATGGTGCTTTGGTGAAGATATAACAACTGTGTTATAAAACCCCTTAGCTCCCTTTAACAGGAGGGGGCGTACATTGTGGGGATCATCGGGGCTATCACTTGGTGAGGCCATTTGAGTAATAATTGGAGGGGAGATCATGGGCAAGAATAGTTAAAACTCCTCCTACAATATCCTATCAAACAATCGCAGTTCAGGAATGGCACGAGATACATGCAGAGTAAATCTACTTCTACACTGTCCAATCAAACACTCCCAGGTCAGGCAGAGCATGGATTTCAGACAGAGTAGAGCATATTTGAAATGGCCATCAAACAGTCCCACGTCAGTTCCAGCACAGAGCAGATACTGAGTAAAGCTCCCTCTCATCTGTCCCATCAAACACTCCCAGGGCAGGTACAGCACAGGTTAGATAGAAAGTAAAGCTCTCTCTGCACTTTCAGATCAAACGCACACAGATTAGGTACAGTATAGTTGAAATACAGAGTAAATTTCCCTCTACAATGTCCTGTTACATTTTCCCAGGACAGGGATAGCTCGGGCAAGATGGAGAGAAAAGCTCCCACTGCACTGTCCCATAAATCACTCCCAGGACAGGTACAGCACAGGTTAGATATTGAGTAGAGCTCCCTCTACACTGTCCGATAAATCACACCCAGGACAGGTACAGCACAGGTTAAATATTGAGTAGAGCTCCCTCTACACTGTCCCATAAATCACTCCCAGGACAGGTACAGCACAGGTTAGATATTGAGTAAAGCTCCCTCTACACTGTCCCATAAAACACTCCCAGGTCAGGAACAGCACGGGTGAGAGACAGAGTAAAGCTCCCTCGAAACTGTTCCATCAAACCCTCACCGGGCAGGTACAGCGCGAGTTAGAAACAGATTAAAGTTCCCTCAATACTGTTCCATCAAACCCTCACCAGGCAGGTACAGCACGAGTTGAAGCAGATTAAAGTTCCCTCAATACTGTCTTATCAATAACTATCGTAACAGGGAGGCTGGGGTTAGATACACTGTAAATCTCACTGTATAGTCGTTCATCAAGCTCAGTGAACTCAGATACAGCATGGACCAATGCAGCGTACAGCTCCTCTTACACTACCCAATGAAGCTCACCATCTCACGTACAGCATGTTATGAATTCAGGACAGAAATCCCTGCACATGTAAGCATCACGCACTCCCAGGTGAGGTATGAGCGAGCTTTACATCCCAGTCAATCCCCAGATCAGCTCTGTGAAACAAGCGACCTTTTTCTAGTCCTATTTAGTGTACTGTTGATTCGATTTTGCTCTCTCCACTATCCTGAGACTATGCTCACTCCAAGAATATTTTAAAATAAAAATGATTCATATTAATTCTAGAATCTGTTACTCAAAAACAATGGGACTAATTTTCTGACTATACATTAATTTTAATATATTTACAATTAAGGATATTTGTTTGAATGATTTACTTTAATAGTAATTAGTTCTTTCCTTTCCTTGCCCCTATTTATATGGACTATACTCACTCACAATATCTGCTGCCAACTCCAGCTCCACCCACAGTAAAACACCACTGATGGTGCATAACCAGGGGTGGAAACCTGTCTCCAGGTGACCTGCGAGGAGTTGGCAGCAGAAGCAGCGGAGGCATAGATACAGTGAATTCCAAAAGAACAGCAAAAAACAGGGAGTGACGTCACAGGACAGCAGCTAGGTGATTGGTGGGTGAGTATTAACTTTTTTTCTCTAACTTAACTAGATAAACGAATGAATATAAATATAAATATAAATAATCGTTTGAATAAAGACTTTAGCTACGAGAGCGAGAGAAGCGGCCTGATGCAAAGTTTGGCCCGACTTTTAAGATTCTGAGGGAAAAAAATTCGTCCACTTAGCAGCTCCATTTAGCGCCAGTAGATGGTGCTAATGAGGTGCTAGAGCGGTATCACTGGGGCGAGGCAGCTGCAACGCCACACGCCAAATCCACCATCCCCATCCCATAGTGCCAACTGTAAGATGTATTGGCAGGAACATCAACGCCAAGTAGATCATAACATCAGTGAGTGAGCAACGCTCACTGACTGCCCGATTTGCAACATTGATACTCGCCACTTACCTCACCACCTGGAGTAAACACCGACAGGGGGAGTTGGCGTACGGCACCAGGAAGCATGCACCAGGGACCTTATTTGAAGAGATCATCAGTAATTATTCGCAGCTGTCAGGTTCGTGCAGTTTCAGTGGTTATTTGTTAGTTTCACCCTACCTTAAATGAAGCGAGAAGCAGTATATTTGTTGGCACTGCTCCACAAAGGAGGTGATCAGAGAACTCTGCCACCTCCTCCAAACAGACCTCCAGCCTCACACCAGAATGACTTAAACCCCAGATACACTTTGCTCACCGCATCTCCATCATTCCAGCCATCTTGCAGAACAAACCACAGCACAAAGCTGAAGTGAGAGACACCAGATAAGAATGGTAAGTGATGTAATAAATTGATCAAAAAGTAGTGGGCATATATTTACATCAAAAATATTTAGTTTTCACCCTTGTGCAATCCCTTAGTGCCTGTCATTAGTGTGCGTTTTCCTGCTCTAGTGCTCCTAAGATGTGTTGGCCCATTGGCTGCTGGGTGTCCGTACAGGAGACTTCAGCTGGCCTTGCAGGACGTCCTCATCCAGCTCTAGGCCTGGAAGGCCCGGCTGCAGACTGCACGACCTCAGCATGGGTGGCTGCAGTCTGGGCTGGCTGGATGACAGGCAGCAACAAGGGTAATGGCAGAGTGGCAGTGGTGGGAGCAGGATGCTGTCATCCTGAGAGAGGACAGCAGGTTGCTGCTCCACTGACCCATTGCCACTCCCCCAGGACAGCACTTCAGCATCCCTAGTAATCTGTTGGAGCACAGATTGCTGGCCTGCTGCAACACAGTGAAAACCCCGATCAACTGTGGTAGACCCAGCCAGGATGGCAGCAGTCAGAGCTTGCGTGGCTTCAAGATGAGTCTGCATGAGAGCAGTCTGAGATTGGATGCCACCAAGCATAGACTCCATTACAGCACTAAGACTTTGCTTTGCTTCTGCCTGTGCTGCAATGGAACCTGCCAGATGGCCATTCACACGTGGCATCAGGTCTGGGTTGCCACAGTCTCTCTGGGAGCCTACTATCCTTTACAGATGGGAAATGATGGGTTCCATGGTGTGCACAGAGCCTTGTGCAATGTTGCAGGCAGACTCCTGCACAATCCTTACCATTGCCAAGAGACTCTCGCACACCCTTGCCTTTGCATTTAACAACTCTCTGTGCATGCCAATAACCCTTCTTCTAAAGGCCTCCCCATCGACGTCCTCATCTGAGTCCTGTGCAGCATTTCCCATGCACAAGTTTACTCTCCGGGGAGCTGGCCACCAAGCTACCCTTTCTCCCAGGCCTTACTGCAGCCCACTTGTCCCCGGTGCTTCACCCTGTGCAGATCCCACTAATACGCTAACCTCTAAAGAAAGCACAGTGCAATCATATGAGCTGGTATCTGCGAGTGAGCAATGCCGTGACACGGTGTGTTCTTCCTACTCCTCTTCTCCCACTTCGCTCTCTACGGTGGGCTCAGGAACAGACTGCTCAGGAGCTTGCTCATTATCTGAAAGCATAAAGGCACAAGAGTCAGGTTAAGGTGAAGGGAGGGGGCAGGAAGGGAGAAATGAATGCATACAGCATGATTAGCTGAGAAGTACGAAGTGCTTGTGGGGTGAGGGGGAAGAGCGATGTGAGAAGAAGGAGCAGGGATGAATGTATCATTGTTGTCCCCAAGGAGATCAATGCTGCCAGTGGCCAAGGCGTCCACCACCTGGTGCGCAATGATTTGCAGCACTCAATTCTCCCGCGCAGACAGTGGTTGGGTGTCAGCTTGTCCCCCGCCTGTGTGCTACTGCCCCCTCCTCTTGTGTGCCACCTTGGCCTGTAAGGGAACAGAAGGTGCATGAGCGAGTGTGGAGCAATGTGTTCAGGTGATGTGCCTACCATAGTTGAAAAGCTGTCATTGTGTGCATGGTGTGAGATGTTGGTGTGGGTGTGGGTGTTGATAGGTAGAGATTGTTGGTGGGTGAGTGTTGGGGGTCTGGTGCTTTGACCAGTGTGTGACGATTGTGGTGCAGATGGTGGTAAGTAGCATTTGTTGAAGCATTCACTCACCTTGGCTACCCGAGTGATGTCATTAAATTTTTTCTGCACACTTTCTGGGTCCTGGGGCCACCACAGTGCTGCCCAAAATGAGCTGCGGTACCTCCCTCCAATGGTGCAGAAGACTTGTGACGAGGGCCTCTGCCACTTGCCGGGTAGAACACCACCCTCAGTCTAGCAACAGTGATGCCCAATGCTTCATCAGAGAACTTGCAGGCTCTCTCCCTGGTTCTTGGACCTGCCATGAACATACCTAGTTCAGTCCTCCGGTACCTTCTCCTTGTTCTACTGCTGCTTACTGATGCAGCTGTACAGCCAGGAATGTTGAGAATGAGGTGCTGCCGCATCAATGCACCTCTCCATTAAGTAGTGAAAAAACCCTGTGCCAATGATGAGTTACGATTAGATTGCACCTGATATTGGTTCACCCATTAAGTGTTTCGCCAATGAGCTTGGGTTTCAAGACTTGATTTAAGACTCCACTCATTTTATTGAGCAGTGAGCATGAATTTTTGTGTTGTCGAAAGCATTTGTACATGGCATTAATTCTCCAAATAGTCAAACAAGTAGAGGCATGGCAGGGCACCTCAGTCTCGTGCAATGCACATCCTGTGCCATGTGGGAACTCCAGGACACTTCCAGTGTCCTGCACAACAATTTGTGCAGGAAGTGTCGTCGCTGGAGGAGCTCGAGCTGCTGGATTTGCAGTTTGTTTTTTATTTTTTTATGGGATCAGGGCATCGCTGGCAATGCCAGCATTTATTGCCCATCCCTATTGCCCTTGAGAAGGTGGTGGTGAGCCGCCTTCTTGAACCGCTGCAGTTCGTGTGGTAATGGTACTCCCACAGTGCTGTTAGTTAGGGACTTCCAGGACTTTGACCGAGCGAAGATGAAGGATCAGCAATATACTTCTAAGTAAGGATGGTGTGTGACTTGGAGGGGAACTTGGAGGTGGTGGTGTTCCCATGCTGCCATGCACCTGCTGCCCTTGTCCTTCTAGGTGGAAGAGGTCGTGGGTTTGGGAGGTGCTGCCGAAGAAGCCTTGGCGAGTTGCTGCAATGCATCTTGTAGATAGTCCACACTACAGCCACGGTACGCCAGTGGTGGAGGGAGTGAATGTTTAAGGTGGTGGATGGGGTGCCAATCAAGCGGGCTGCTTTGTCCTGGATGGTGTCGAGCTTCTTGAGTGTTGTTGGAGCTGCACTCACCTAGGCAAGTGGAGATATTCCATCACACTCCTTACTTATGCCTTGTAGATTGTGGAAAGGCTTTGGGGAGTCAGGAGGTGAGACACTCGCCACAGAATACCTAGCCTCTGACCTGCTCTTGTTGCCACAGTATTTATGTGGCTGGTCCTGTTAAGTTTCTGGTTA
Source organism: Somniosus microcephalus (assembly GCF_052327205.1). NCBI lineage: Eukaryota > Metazoa > Chordata > Chondrichthyes > Squaliformes > Somniosidae > Somniosus > Somniosus microcephalus. The sequence continues at coordinate 51,045,098 of NW_028225180.1, read as the reverse complement.
ATGGTGACACTCGGGATGTTGTAGTGGGGGATTCGGCGATGGTAATGCCATTGAATGTCATGGGGAGGTGGTTAGACTGTCGCTTGTTGGAGATAGTTATTGCCTGGCACTTCTGTGGCGCGAATGTTACCTGCCACTTACCAGCCCAAGCCTGAACATCGTCCAGGTCTTGTTGCATGCGGGCATGTACTGCTTCATTATCTGTGGAGTTGTGAATGGTGCTGAACACTGTGCAGTCATCAGCGAACACCCACATTTCTGACCTTATGTTGGAGGGAAGGTCATTCATGAAGCAGCTGAAGATGGTTGGGCCTAGGACACTGCCCAGAGGAACTCCTGCAGCGATGTCCTGGGGCTGTGACATCCATCTTCCTTTGTGCTAGGTATGACTCCAGCCAGTGGAGCATTTTCCCCCTGATTCCCATTGACTTCAGTTTTACTTGGACTCCTTGATGCCAGACTCGCTCAAATGCTGCCTTGTTATCAAGTGCAATCACTGTCACCTCACCTCTGGAATTCAGCTCCTTTGCCCATGTTTGGACCAAGGCTGTAATGAGGTCTGGAGCCGAGTGGTCTTGGGGGAACCCAAACTAGGCATCAGTGGGCAGGTTATTGGTGAGTAAATGCGGCTTGATAGCACTGTTGACGACACCTTCCATCACTTTGCTGATGATTGAGTGTAGACTGATGGGGCGGTAATTGGCAGGGTTGGATTTGCCCTCCTTTTTGTGGACAGGACATACCTGGGCAGTTTTCCACATTGTCGGATAGATGCCAGTGTTGTAGCTGTACTGGAAAAGCTTGTCTAGCGGCGTGGCTAGTTCTGGAGCACAAGTCTTCAGCACGATAGCTGGGATTTTGTCGGGGCCCATAGCCTTTGCTGCATCCAGTGCGCTCAGCCGTTTCTTGATATCACGTGGAGTGAATCGAATTGGTTGAAGACTGGCTTCTGTGATGGTGGGGACCTGCGGAGTAGGCCGATATGGATCATCCACTGGGCACTTCTGGCTTAAGTTGGTTGCAAACGCTTCAGCCTTGCCTTTTGCACTCACGTGCTGGGCTCCACCATCATTGAGGATGGGGATATTCTTGGAGCCTCCTCTGCCCGTTAGTTGTTTAATGGCCCACCACCATTCACGACTGGATGTGGCAGGACTGCAGAGCTTTGATCTGATCCGTTGATTGGGAGAACTCTTAGCCCTGTCTATAGCATGTTGCTTCTGCTTTTTAGCATGCACGTAGTCCTGTGTTGCAGATTCTCCAGGTTGGCACCTCATTTTTAGGTACGCCTGGTGCTGCTCCTGGCATGCTCTTCTACAGTCCTTATTGAACCATGGCTGGTCCCCTGGCTTGGTGGTAAAGGTAGAGTGAGGGATATGCCGGGCCATGTGGTTATAGATTGTGGTGGAATTCAATTCTGCTGCTGTTGCTGATGGCCCACAGCACCTGATGGATGCCCAGTTTTGAGCTTCTAGATCTGTTCTGAATCTATCCCATTTAGCATGGTGGTAGTGCCACACAACACGATGGAGGATGTTGTCAGTGTGAAGACGTGACTTCATCTCCACAATGACTGTGCGGTGGTCACTGCTGCCAAAGCTGTCATGGACAGATTCATCTGCGACAGGTAGATTGGTGAGGACGAAGTCAAGTAGATTTTTCTCTCATATTGAAACATAGAAACATAGAAGATAGGAGCAGGAGTAGGCCATTCGGCCCCTCGAGCCTGCTCCACCATTCAATGCGATCATGGCTGATCATCCAAATTCAGTACGCGGTCTCTGCTTTCTCCCCATACCCTTTATCCATTTAGACTTAGGAAATGTATCCAACTCCTTCTTGAATATATTTAATATATTGGCCTCTACTGCCTTCTGTGGTAGAGAATTCCACAGGTTCACCACTCTCTGGTTGAAGAAATTCCTCCTCATTTCTGTCCTAAATGGCCTTCCCCTTATCCTTAGACTGTGACCCCTGGTTCTGGACTCCACGACCATCAGGAACATCCTTCCTGCATCTAGTCTGTTCAGTCCTGTCAGAATTTTATAAGATTCAATGAGATCCCCTCTCATTCTTCTAAACTCCATCGAGTAAAATCCCAATCATCCCAATCTCTCCTCATAAGTCATTCCTCCCATCCCAGGTATCAGCCTGGTGAATCTTTGCTGAACTCCTTCCATGGCAAGAACATCCTTCCTCAGATAAGGCGACCAAAACTGCACACAATACTCAAGATGTGGTCCCACCAAGGCCCTGTACAACTGTTGCAAGACATCCTTATTCCTGTACTCAAATCCTCTCGCTACGAAGGCCAACATACCATTTGCCTTCTTAACCGCCTGCTGCACCTGCACAAGGACACCCAGGTCTCGTTACACTTCCCCTTCTCCCAATCTATTGCGATTGAAATAATAATCTGCCTTCCTGTTTTTGCCACAAAAGTCGATAACCTCACATTTATCCACGTTATATTGCATCTGCCGTGCTTCTGCCCAATCACCCAACCTGTCCAAATCATCCTGTAGTTTCTCGGCATCCTCCGCACAGCACACACGCCTACCCAGCTTTGTGTCATCTGCAAATTTCGAGATATTACATCTAGTTCCCTTGTCTAGATCATTAAGATATATTGTGAATAGCTGGGGTCCAAGGACCGATCCCTGCGGTACCCCACTAGTCACTGCCTGCCATTTGGAAAAAGACCCGTTCATACCAAATCTTTGACTTCTGTCTGCCAACCAGTTCTCTATCCAAGTCAATACCTTGCCCCCAATCCCATGTGTCTTAAATTTACACGCTAATCTCTTATGCGGGACCTTATCGAAAGCCTTCTGAAAGTCCAAATACACCACATCCACTGGTTCTCCCTTATCTATTTTACTAGTTACATCCTCAAAAAATTCCAGTAGATTAGTTAAGCACGATTTACCTTTTGTAAATCCGTGTTGACTTTGTCCAATCCTGTCACTGTTTTCCAAGTGCTCTGCTATTACATCTTTTATAATGGACTCTAGCATTTTCCCCACTACCGATGTCAGGCTTACCGGTCTGTAATTCCCCGTTTTCTCTCTACCACTTTTTTTGAATGTTGAGGTAACAGTAGCTACCTTCCAATCCATGGGTACTGTTCCAGATTCCATCAAATGTTGGAAGATGATCAGCAATGCATCTACTATTTCTAGGGCCACTTCCTTAAGTACCCTAGGATGTAGATTACCAGGCCCTGCGGATTTTTCGGCCTTCAATCCAATCAATTTCCCTAACACCATTTCCCTACAAATACTGATTTCTTTGAGTCCTCCCTTTCATCAGACCCTATGTTCCTCGACATCTCTGGGAGGATATTTGTGTCCTCCTTTATGAAGACAGAACCATAATATGTACTTAATTGGTCTGCCATTTCTTTGTTCCCCATTATAATTCCCCCTGATTCTGACTGCAAGGGACCTATGCTTGACTTCACCAATCTTTTTCTCTTCACATATCTATAAAAGCTTTTACAGTCAGTTTTTATGTTCCCGGCAAGCTTACTCTCATATTCTATTTTCCCTTTCTTAATTAACCCCTTTGTCCTCCTTTGTTGAATCCTAAACTGTTCCCAATCCTCAGGTTTACTGCTTTTTCTGGCCAATTTATATGTCCTCTCCTTGGATCTTATGCTATCCCTAATTTCCCTTGTTAGCCACAGTTGAGTCACATTTTTTGTTTTATTTTTATGCGAAACTGGGATGAACAAATTCTGTAGTTCATCCATGCGGTCTTTGAATGTTTGCCATTGCCAATCCACCGTCAACCCTTTGAGTGACATTCCCCAATCAATCCTACCCAACTCGTGCATCAGACCATCATAGTTTCCTTTATTTAAATTCAGGACCCTAGTCTCTGAGTCAACTACTTCATTCTCCATCTTAATGAATAATTCGATCATATTATGATCGTTCCGAGGAAAATGGCCTCGTACAACAAAGTTGCTAATTAATCCTTTCTCGTTACATAATACCCAGTCTAAGATGGCCTGATCTCTGGTTAGTTCCTCGACATATTGGTCCAGGAAACCATCCTGTAAACACTCCAGGAATTCCTCCTCCACAGCATTGTTACTAATTTGGTTAGCCCAATCTATATGTTGATTAAAGTCACCCATGATGACTTCTGTGCCCTTATTGCACGCTTCTCTAACTTCCCTTTTAATGCCATCCCCAACCTCTGCATTACTGTTTGGAGGTCTATACACCACTCCCACTAACGTTTTCTGTCCCTTGGTATTTCTCAGTTCTACCCATACAGATTCCACATCATCAGAGCTAATATCCTTCCTTACAATTGTGTTAATCCCTTCTTTAACCAGCAATTCTACCCAGCTCCCTTTCCTTTTTGCCTATCTGTCCTGAATATTGAATACCCCTGGAAGTTGAGTTCCCAGCCTTGGCCACCATGGAGCCATGTTGCTGTAATCCCAATCAAATCATGTTTGTTTACCTCTATTTGCACAGCTAATTCATCCAACTTATTACGAATGCTCCTCGCATTAAGACACAAAGCCTTCAGGCTTGTTTTTTTTAACGCACTTAGACCTATTAGAATTATTATTTACTGTGGCCATGTTTGATTTAAACCGTTGATTTCTCTGACTGCCACTTTTGTTTTTTCTCCTTCCTATCTTTTGTTTTTATCCTTGTTTCCCTTTACTCTGTCCCCCTGCTCAGGTTCCCAACCCCCTGCCATTTTAGTTTAAACTCTCCCCCAGAGCACTAGCAAACACTCCCCCTAGGACATTGGTGCAAACCGTCCGGTTTGAACTTGTCCCACCTCCCCCAGAACCGGTTCCAATATCTCATGTTGGTTCACTCACCACCTGCCGCAGGCCCAGACTGGCAGTTATGTCCTTCTGGACTCAGCCAGCTTGTTCAGTAGTTGTGCTACCGAGCCCTCTTGGTGATGGACATTGAAGTCCCCCACCCAGAGTACATTCTGTGCCCTTGCTACTCTCAGTGCTTATTCGAAGTGGTGTTCAACATGGAGGAGTACTGTTTCATCAGTGGAGGGAGGGCAGTAGGAGGTAATCAGCAGGAGGTTTTCTTGCCCATGCTTGACCTGAAGCCAGGAGACTTCATGGAGTCCGGAGTCAACGTTGAGAACTCCCAGGGCCATTCCTTCCCGACTGTATACCACTGTACCAGCGCCCCTGGTGGGTCTGTACTGCCGGTGGGACAGGAGATACCCCGGGATGGTGATGGAGGTGTTCGGGAGATCAGCTGAAAGGTAATGAAAAGTTTGAGCTCCTCCAACCGACGACACTTCCTGTACACAGGTTTTGGAGCTTGAACAGCAGGTGGCGTCACTGCGGTGCATCCGTGAGGCTCAGAGCTACATGGATAACATGTTTCAGGAGGTGGTAACCCCGCAACATAAGAGAGTGCAGGCACAGAGGGAATGGGTGACCGCCAGACAGACAAGGAGGACCAGGCAGGTAGTGCCGGTGTCCCTGGGTGCATCTCACTCACCAACCAATATTCAGTACTGGTAAGGGCGATGGTCCCTCTGGGGAGTACAGCCAGAGCCAAGCCCATGGCACCATGGATGGCTCAACTGTATAGGGGCGGGAGGGAGGAGGAAGATCGGAAAAGCAATAGTGGCAGGGGATTCGATAGCTGGGAGAACAGACAGGCATTTCTGCAGCCGCAGACGTGAATCGATTGTTTATTACTATATCAAACTAGTAATATTCACAAGAAATACTAAGGTTTAAAAAAAACAAAAGGTCCTGGAATGTTCCTGGTCAGAGCTGTCTGGTCCTGGGCCGCATTACCTGGATCAACATAAGATTTGGCAGAAACACAGGGCATGCAAGCGCGATAACCAACATGTCAAAGGCTCAGGAGAGGAGCTCCAGCCTGCAGTCTCCAACCTGCTCACCAGGGTGGCTGGCTCCCAGTGTGGGGTGTGGCTTGGTTGCTGGGTCTCTGGGTGGGTCTCTGGATGGGGTGGTGTATGGGTGGGTCTGTCCCAGTGTGGGGTGTGTCTCAGTTGGTGGGTCCCTGGGTGGGTAGGTTCTCGGGTTGGGTGGTGTATGGGTGGGTCTCACCCAGTGTGCAGTGTAGCTCGGGGTGTGTCTCAGTTGGTGGGAACCTGGGTGGGTGGGTCTCTGGGCGAGGTGGTGACTGGATGGGTGGGTCCCAGGGTGGGGACCCCAAGGGTGGGTGACTCCCAATCGAAAGTGTTCCACCTCTCTGGAGGAAAATCCTCTCAGTCTGAGACTCACTCTATCTCAAAGCTGTCCTGTTCAGCAGTTCCATTTCATCCTATTCCTCATCCGACACTTCAACAAAAAACTGTTTTTCCTCCTTTCAGGTGTCTAGGATCGCAAGCTTCAACAACTCGTGTATACCAACGCCTCTGCAGTACCTTCTTCCCCTTCACTCTCCTCTGACCACATCCCTTCTTCCAACCTCTCCCCTTGCCGTGTTTTCACTATCTCCTTTGTCCTTCCCCTCTCCGATCCAGAAGGATCCGTCCTCAGCAAAGACCTGAGCTTCATCCCCTGACGCTCCCATGTCAACGAATTTCGAGTTCGGCAAGGTGCTAAGCTCTTTTTCCATTGCCTTCAACTCTATGACCACTTCATTGGCTGGGAGTCGTCCCCCCACACAGCGGACCCTTTTCCCCACTTTCAGAATTCTCGTTCTACCTGGACCCCTCCCTTTGGCGTCTAACCCTCTCACAATCCATTTATTGCTAACTGCCATCTCCAGTTCTCTGCTCCCTCACTCACACAACCTACCTCCCTCTGAACGTGCAGCATTACATTCTCTCAGATCCAACCCGAACATTGTCATTAAACCTGCTGACAAGGGTGGTGCTGTTGTTGTTTGGCGAACTAACCTGAACCGTGCAGATGCTCTATGCGAACTCTCCTCCTCTCCCTCCTACATCCCCCTGGACCATGACCCCAGTACCAAACATCAAGCCATTGTTTTCAAGATTGTCACTGAGCTCATCTCCTCTGGAGATCTTCCCTCCATGGCTGTGAACCTCATAGTCCCCCAACCCCACACATTCTGTTTCTAACTCCATCACAAGCTCCACATTAATGCTAGACCCATCATTCCAGCCTGTTCTTGTCCCATGGAGCTGAATTCTTCCTATCCCGACTATTTTTTTCTCGCTTGTCCAGTCTCTTCCACCTACATTCCTGAATTTTCCGATGCCTTCTGCCACTTTAACATTTTCCAGTTTCCTGGCCCCAACCGTCTCCTTTTCATTATGGACATCCAATCCCTCTACACCTCCATCCCCCACCAGGACGGAATTAGGGCGCTCCACTTCTTCCTTGAACATAGACCAAACCAGTCCCCATCCATCAACCCTGCTCCACCTGGCTGAACTTGTTCTCACATTGAACAATTTCTCCTTTGACTCCACTCACTTTCTCCAAATTAAAGGCGTTGCTTTGGGAACCCGCATGGGCCCTAGAAATGCCTGACTTTTCGTGGGATATGTGAAACATTGGTCGTTCCAGTCCTACTCAGGTCCCATCCCTCACCTCTATTCTCTGGTACATTGATGACTCTATCGGTATCGTTTGCTCCTCTCACCCTGAACTCGAAAATTTCATTCACTTTGCTTCCAATTTCCACCCTTCCCTCACTTTCACATGGTCCATCTCCGACTTTATGATTCCCTTCCTCGACTTCCCTGTCTCCATTTCTGGGTATAGGCTGTCTATAGCCTGCACATCTGCCAATGCACTTTATTATGGTTATGTTTATGTTAATATACTACAAGCCAAATGTATGTTGAATGTTTAAATGTCTAAATCCAAATGTACACTCTCGGGAGCCGCAAGCCTACATTTTGTAGTACTGCACTTGTGCACTAACAATGACAATAAAGGTTGATTTGATTTGACAAACATTTACTCTAAGCTCACTGCCTCGCACAGCTACCTGCTCTACACTTCCCCCCACCCTGCTTCCTCTAAGGACTCTATTCCATTCTCCCATTTCTCCATCTATGCCGCATCTGGTCTGATGATGCCTCCTTCAATACTCGTGCTTCCGATATGTCCTTTTTCGTCAACCGAGGGTTCCCCTCTACCGTTGTTTATATGGCCCTCGACCGTGTCCAATCCATTTCCTGCACTCCTGCTCTCTACCCTTCCCCTCCCTCCCAGAACCACGATAGGGTTCCCATTGTCCTCACCTTCACCCCACCAGCCTTCACATTTAATGGATCATCGTCCGCCATTTCCACCACCTTCAACGTGATCCCACCACCAAATGCATCATCGGCAACCCTCATTTTCAACATTCCGAAGGGTTCGCTTCCTCCGTGACACCCTGGCACCTTCCCGTGCAAGTGCAAGTAATGCAACACATGCCCTTTTACCTCCTCCCTGGGCCTGACAGAGGCCTCCTCCAGAGGAGACTGACCGAGACCTCCTCCAGAGGAGACTGACCGAGCCCTCCTCCAGAGGAGACTGACCGAGACCTTCTCCAGAGGAGACTGACCGAGACCTTCTCCAGAGGAGACTGACCGAGACCTCCTTCAGAGGAGACTGACCGAGACCTCCTCCAGAGGAGACTGACCGAGACCTTCTCCAGAGGAGACTGAGCGAGGCCTCCTCCAGAGGAGACTGACCGAGACCTCCTCCAGAGGAGACTGACCGAGACCTTCTCCAGAGGAGACTGAGCGAGGCCTCCTCCAGAGGAGACTGACCGAGACCTCCTCCAGAGGAGACTGACCGAGACCTCTTCCAGAGGAGACTGACCGAGACCTCCTCCAGAGGAGACTGACCGAGACCTCCTCCACAGGAGACTGACCGAGAACTCCTCCAGAAGGGACTAACTGAGACCTCCTCCAGAGGGGACTAACTGAGACCTCCTCCAGAGGAGACTGACCGAGATGTTCACCAGAGGAGACTGACCAAGATGTTCACCAGAGGAGACTGACCGAGAACTCCTCCAGAAGGGACTGACTGAGACCTCCTCCAGAGGAGATTGACCGAGACCTCCTCCAGAGGGGACTGACCGAGGCCTCCTCCACAGGTTGTAGCCAAAGGGGCCCAATTGAGTTATTTCTGTTTATTACCTGGGGTTTATTTCCTCTCGGGGCCTTGGTTTCATTACCTTGGGTTAACGAGTTCCTGTTCGATTGTGGCCCGTGTTTTAAAGAGCTTAAAGATTGGGTTAAAGTAGCCCGGCCTGCAATGTTACAAAACATGTTAACTCGGTCCGTGATGAACAGGGGCAGAGAGGAAATTAACGTCGTAAACATGAACCCGTGGATGGACATTTCAAAATAATGCTTGTGCTTCGGAGCGATGTGACAACTTTGAGGGGACATGGAGGCCACTTGAGGGGTTTTGATAGAGTAAATAGGGAGCAACTATTTCCAGTGGCAGGAGAGTGGGTAAACAAAGGACAAAAGGACCAGAGCAGAGATGAGGATTTTTTCTGCAGGGAGTTGTTCTGATCTGGAATGCACTGCCTGAAAGGGTGGTGGAGGCAGATTGTACTTGTATACTTGTAAAGACACAGTTTGCAGGGCTACGGGGAGAGAGAGGGACTAATTGGATCGCACTTTCAAAGAGCCGGTACAGGCAGGATGGGCCGAATGGACTGTATGATTTTATGATTTGTTGCAGATTGATGGGGGCCATTTTGCTGCAGGGTGATGTTGACCATTTTGCGACAGGTCATGGCGGCCATTTCCCGTTGCCTGTGGGGCGCCATTTTTAGAGTCCCAGCTGCGCTCTTTTGCTGACACTCAGTCTCACCATCTTGTGTAAATTGTATATCCAGCCTCCCGAGTAAGACCCACCAGCTTCAATAGACCGACAGGTCGCATCTACAGTGTCGTTTGGAGAAGGTAGGATGTGCATTTGAGGAAACTTTATTTAACATATTAAAACAATGAAGCCAGTTTTTATGAAAATAACGAGGAGGCCAGGCGTGAGCTGAAGTAAGCAGTGGAGTTTTATTAACAACACAGGGACAACAATAACTTCCATTTATATAGCGGCTTTAATGTAATGAAACGTCAAAAGACAACTTTTCAAACAAAATTTGACAGTTAGCAACAGAGATTTTAGGAGAGATGGCCCAAAGCTCGGTGAAAGAGGACGGTTTTAAGAAGCGTCTAAAATGAGGAGGAGAGAGAGGTAGAGCTCGGAACAGGTTTAGGGAGATAATTCCAGAGTGTAGGGCCTTGGCAGCTGAAGGCATGGCACCAACGTAGAGCAACGAAAATCGAGGATGTACAACAGGTCAGAGGAGAGATCTCGGAGGGTTGTAGGGACAATTGTTACAGGGTGCGACTTCTCACTGGGAGACACACACTGTACACAGGGTCACTTGTTAGAGTCAGACTCCTCACTGGGAGACACACACTGTACACAGGGTCACTTGTTACAGAGTGCGACTCCTCACTGGGAGAGACACACATACTGTACACAGGGACACTTGTTACAGACTCCGGCTCCACACTGGGAGACACACACTTTACACAGAGACACTTGTTAGAGTCTGACTCCACACTGGGAGAGACACACACTGTACACAGGGACACTTGTTACAGAGTCTGGCACCTCACTGGGAGAGACACACACTGTACACGGGGACACTTGTTACAGAGTCTGACTCCTCACTGGGAGAGTCACTCAGGAATACTGAGTGCAATTGTCAGTGTCCCACTGCAGCCCAGACTGAGCCCCACCCTGGGCCCTTCCTGTCTGTGCATTTCCCCAGTGCCCCATTGGGGAACATTCAGCCCCAGATATCCTGCAGAAGCAGCGCTGTGGGGCCGGGTGGCTGAGTCTCGTGACCCTGTGGCTGGGCCTCTGACCTCACAATGGGAGATGACGCGCGCTCAACTCGAGATGGAAACCGTTAAATGGCCACTTAAAGGGGAGGGGCAGAATATCGGCCAAAAATGACCAGTGATGGTCATCAATTGAAATGTTTACACTTCCACGCTCAGTCCACGTCTTGTTCCCTGCAGCGACTCCAGCTGATTCTTTCCGGTTGGACTGAATTGATTCGCCCCCAGCCTGAAACAGATTAAAGATTAAACAGGAAATAAACAGGTTGAACAACAGTATAAATAACCGTGAGACTGGGGTTATTATTTCAATAATAAATTCAGGCAAATATTACCCATAATGTGACTGAATCCCGTTTATATTTTATTTATGAAATTAAACATTAACACAAACACTCACTGGATCCGCTCCAGACTCCTGCAGGTCAATATAAGGTGGCGGAGAGCGGGGACAGATCGGTCTGTGAAGGAGTTTAATCCCACGTTCAGACCAGTCAGTGAGCGGTTTGTACTGAGAGCGGAGGTGAGATCCTTGGCACAAGAATCTGAGAGACCGACACCCCATAGCCTGGGGATCAGAGAGAGAAATAACAGGAATCAGAGTAAATCACCAGAGTTTATTAACAACAATATTACTGATACTAATAATAATGTCGTGTCAGACATCCAGTTATTATAAACACAATCTCACACAGTCTGGTACTTACTGCAGTTCTTGTATTTTACAGTCCGGGTTCCTCAGAGCCGCAGACAGTAGTTTCACTTCTGAATCTCCCAGTTTATTATCACTCAGGTCCAGGACCGTCAGTGACCGGTTTGTACTGAGAGCGGAGGCGAGATACCCGGCACATGAATCTGTGAGACCGACACCCCATAGACTGGGGATCAGAGAGAGAAATAACAGGAATCAGAGTAAATCTCCAGTGTTTATTAATAACACTATTACTGATGCTATTACTAATGTACAGTGTTTTACATCCAGTTATTATAAACACAATCTCACACAGTCTGGTACTTACTCCAGTTTCTGTATTTTACAGTCCGGGTTCCTCAGAGACGCAGACAGTAGCTTAACTCCTGAATCTCCCAGTTTATTCGCACTCAGGTCCAGACCCGTCAGTGACCGGTTTGCATTGAGAGCGGAGGCGAGATCCCCGGCAGCAGAATCTGTGAGACCGACATCATCCAGCCTGGGGATCAGAGAGAGAAATAACAGGAATCAGGGTAATTCCCCAGAGCTTATTTAGAACACTATTACTGATACTAATAATAATGTACAGTGTTTTTTAATAACTCTATTAATGTTCAGTGTCAGACATCCAGTTATTATAAACACAATCTCACAGTCTGGTACTTACTCCAGTTTCTGTATTGTACAGTCCGGGTTCCTCAGAGCTGCAGACAAGAGTTTTACTCCAGAATCTTCCAGGTTATTGTTCCCGAGTCTAAACACAAACACAGAGAGAGAAACAAACTGAATCAAACCCCGGATCTGATATATGTTTCTCTCTCGGATATTACAGCAATCACTGAAAGTACTTCAGGACATTAATAACCCGGTTTCCCATCATGATTTCCCTCCATGGGCAGGACGGGTGCGGCTGGGGTCGGCGCCGGGTCGCGGCCCCGCTTTGTAAAAATACTTTCCACTGATTGGCTGGTTACACCCCGCCCAGCGAGTTTTCTGGCCAATTAGAGGAAGCGGGTCTGGTGACGTCATTCGACACGCGTCAGCAGCCGGTATCCTTAAAGGGGCCATGAATAAATTTAGTTTGACATTTGTGCTATCAGTGTTCTACAGCAGTGAGGTGCTGCAAACACTGACAAGCACTGCACAAAGATGCAGGGCTGCACCCAGGTTCTCCCATGACTGCTCCATATGCTTATGAAGGGAGTGACAGCACGCAAGGAGGTTCTCTTCACTTCCAATGAGCGGAAGAAAACTCCCCAGGACACCAACACAGCCTGGTTGCACATTGCATCGGAAGACACTGTGAAGGAACTTTACTATATATCCTTTTTAGATAAATACACGATATAACTTTTTTTTTAAAGAAACATGACAAGCTGGATTTGAAAATCCTACCTTCCGAAAGAATTCTGGCCTCATTGAGAGAAGACAGTGGTTAACCCTGAAGAGTACATAGAAACATAGAAGATAGGAGCAGGAGTAGGCCATTCGGCCCTTCGAGCCTGCTCCGCCATTCAACGAGATCATGGCTGATCATCCAAACCCTAGCACCCGGCGCCTACACCGACAGCCATCCCACCCAAGCCTTATCCCCGTAACCCCGTAACCTCACGTATTTAATCCCCCCGAACACTAAGGGCCAATTTTTTTTATCATGGCCAATCAACCTAAACCGCACATCTTTATAAGGAACTCTACCGTATAAATTCTTTAAAACATGACAAACTGGGTTTTGAAATTTAGAAACCTAACTATGAAAGCGCTATGAAAGAATTGAAGTAGGACAAGTTGTTGACCCTGAATAAGTAACCTTATTGAAGCAGAAGAATGGGTGGCCCTGAATAGGTAACCTTATTAAAACAAGGCAATGGTCAACCCTGGATGAATGATCTTGATTAAAACCTCTTGAAAATGACATGAGGTAAGGTACATCTGCCCTTTGCACACATATGGTAAACTCCCAATAGCTATTGATGATGTAGCAGCAAGAATTTAAGTAGGTCAGCTAAAAGATGATTGGTGATAATTAACTTGGATCAACAGAAACCTTATGAAAAACAACTGAAAAAGAGTCTCGAATGAGATAATGAGACTCACTTTAATCGAGCAAAGCAATTCTCGACTACAGCGGCGGCTCTGTAGTCCTTCACTCTTTTGTACCTAGGAGATTGAAGGTAACTGCGATCTTGATAATTGATGGATATCCTGAATAGACAAGCTTAAGAACTATAATACCGTAGCGAAGTTAAGATTTAAAGGTAAGATTCTCTGTTAAGAATAAGATTGTATTTTTTCTCTTTTTAGAACTGTTAACGTTGCAATTTACTGATTCACCAACTGTGAATTGCATGTCAGTTTTTTTAATAAATCTCTATATTTTTAGAATTGTCTCACATAAGTATTTTGTATCAATAACTCGCGAACCCAATCCCTGTACACACTTTGGTGGAGAGTTATATATTTCTGAAGGAGATCTCCGGACCCTTATAATATCCTGGACTTTACTGTCTGGCTAAAATTATTAAAAGTGCCATCTGGAGAACGGTAATATTCTCGGGTTGCTCCTTTCCTTCAGGGAGAGATAGACTGGACCTTTAGACCTAGTTAAGCGTCTTTAGGATTCGGCTACCTCAACCTTTAGTTGCAAGTGAACATCTGAGAAATACGCCTGATCCGGGATAACCCCAAAGAGGCTTGGACAAGTAAATATCCTTTCAACACAAGCAAGGATGTCGTCAGGAGCACCAGGCTGCAGCGGTGCAAACCTTTCAATGATCTCAGTAAATCATGAAACGTTACTGCAAAGCTACACTCAACCTCATTCTGCTGTGCCACTCATCACATCCCCATCACTCTGCCTTCCCTACCCTATTCCTGCACATTCTTACTCACACCAACTTACCTTGCATCGCCACCCATCCCTCTCTATCTATCTACATTATCACATCCCCATCTCATTCGCCACCACTCACTCACCATCATCCCAGTCCAATGCCACCGAATAACAACGCACAAGGGAAAGCACTAAAGTGCTTTAGCCAATGTTCATGTGAATTTTCTGTTAATGTGCTGCCAAACATTGAAATCTTTCTTTTGAAAACTTTCCGTTTCTGGACACATCTGTGTGCACCTTTGGAAGTGGCCTAGTGAGTTGAAGTGAATGGTGAGACATAACGGTATCCCCCGCACAGCTGGTGACTGTGAAAGGAATGACCTGGGCGTTGTAGGATGCTTTATGGTGTTGGTGTAGGTTGGTGCCAACCTGACGCATCATGTGCCAGCCAGGGTGTACATCATAGAGACAGAGAAGATAGGAGCAGGAGTAGCCCATTCGGCCCCTCGAGCCTGCTCCGCCATTCAATGCGATCATGGCTGATCATCCAATTTCAGTATCTGGTCCCTGCTTTCTCTCCATACCCCTGGATCCCTTTAGCCTTAAGAAATATATCCAACTCCTTCTTGAATATATTTAATGAATTGGCTTCTACTGCCTTCTGTGGTAGAGAATTCCATAGGTTCACCACTCTCTGGGTGAAGAAATTCCTCCTCATTTCTGTCATAATGGCCTACCCTTATCCTTAGACTGTGACCCCTGGTTCTGGACTCCCCGACCATCAGGAACATCCTCCCTGCATCTAGTCTGTCCAGTCCTGTCAGAATTTTATAAGTTTCAATGAGATCCCCTCTCATTCTTCTAAACTCCAGCGAGTAAATGTCCAATCGTCACAATCTCTCCTCATACATCATTCCTGCCATCCCAGGTATCAGCCTGGTGAATCTTCGCTGAACTCCTTCCATTGCAAGAACATCCTTCCTCAGATAAGGCGACCAAAATTGCACACAATATTCAAGATGTGGTCTCACCAAGGCCCTGTACAACTACAGCAAGACATCCTTGTTCCTGTACTCATACCCTCTAGCTATGAAGGCCAACATACCATTTGCCTTCTTAACCACCTGCTGCACCTGCATGCTTACCTTCAGTGACTGGTGCACAAGGACACCCAGGTCTCGTTGCACTTCTACTTCTCCCAATCTATTGCCATTCAGATAATAATCTGCCTTCCTGCTTTTGCCACTAAAGTGGATAACCTCACATTTATCCACGTTATATTGCAGCTGCTATGCTTCTGCCCAATCACCCAACCTGTCCAAATCATCCTGGAGTTTCTCGGCATCCTCCTCACAGCACACACGCCCACCCAGCTTTATGTCATCTGCAAATTTGGAGATATTACATCTAGCTCCCTTGTCTAGATCATTAATATATATTTTGAATAGCTGGGGTCCAAGCACCGATCCCTGCGGTACCCCACTAGTCACTGCCTGACACTCGGAAAAAGACCCGTTTATTCCAAATCTTTGCTTTCTGTCTGCCAACCAGTTCTCTATCCAAGTCAATACCTGGCCCCCGATCCCATGTGCCTTAACTTTACACTCTAATCTCTTATGCGGGACCTTATCAAAAGCCTTCTGAAAGTCCAAATACACCACATCCACTGGTTCTCCCTTATCTACTTTACCAGTTACATCCTCAAAAAATTCCAGTAGATTAGTCAAGCACGATTTACCTTTGGTAAATCAATGTTGACTTTGTCCGATGCGGTCACTGTTTTCCAAGTGCTCTGCTATTACATCTTTTATAATGGACTCTAGCATTTTCCCCACTACCGATGTCAGGCTTACCGGTCTGTAATTCCCTGTTTTCTCTCTACCACCTTTTTTGAATAGTGGGGTAACATTAGCTACCCTCCAATCCATGGGTACTGTTCCAGATTTCATCAAATGTTGGAAGATGATCAGCAATGCATCTACTATTTCGAGGGCCACTTCCTTAAGTACACTAGGATGTCGATTATCAGGCCCTGGGGATTTATCCGCCTTCAATCCCTGGGGATTTATCCGCCTTCAATCCCATCAATTTCCCTAACGTCATTTCCCTACAAATACAGATTTCTTTCAGTTCCTCCCTTTCATCAGACCCTATGTTCCCCGACATCACTGGCAGGTTATTTGTGTCTTCCTTTGCGAAGACAGAACCAAAATATGTATTTAATTGGTCTGCCATTTCTTTGTTCCCCATTAAAAATTCCCCTGATTCTGACTGCAAGGGACCTACGCTTGACTTCATCAATATTTTTCTCTTCACATATCTATAAAAGCTTTTACAGTCAGTTTTTATGTTCCCTGGAAGCTTACGCTCATATTCAATTTTCCCCTTCTTAATTAATCCATTTGTCCTCCTTTGTTGGATCCTAAACTGCTCCCAATCCTCAGGTTTACTGCTTTTTCTGGCCAATTTATGTCTTCTCCTTGGATCTTATGCTATCCCTAATTTCCCTTGTTAGCCACGGTTGAGTCACATTCTTTGTTTTATTTTTATGCCAAACTGGGATGAACAAATTCTGTAGTTCAGCCATGCGGTCTTTGAATGTTTGCCATTGTCTATCCACTGTCAACCCTTTGAGTGATAATTCCCCAATCAATCCTGCCCAACTCGCGCCTCAGACCATCGTAGTTTCCTTTATTTAAATTCAGGACCCTAGTCTCTGAGTCAACTACTTAATTCTCCATCTTAATGAAGAATTCGATCATATTATGATCGCTCCGACCCAAGGGGCCTTGTACAACAAGATTGCTAATTAATCCTTTCTCGTTACATAATACCCAGTCTAAGATGGCCTGATCTCTGGTTGGTTCCTCGACATATTGGTCCAGGAAATCATCCTGTAAACACTCCAGGAATTCCTCCTCCACAGTATTGTTACTAATTTGGTTAGCCCAATCTATATGTAGATTAAAGTCACCCATGTTGACTACTGTGCCCTTATTGCACGCTTCTCTAATTTCCATTTTAATGCCATCCCCAACCTCCGCAGTACTGTTTGGAGGTCTAGATATCACTCCCACTAACGTTTTCTGCCCCTTGGTATTTCTCAGTTCTACCCATACAGATTCCACATCATCAGAGCTAATATCCTTCCTTACAATTGTGTTAATCCCTTCTTTAACCAGCAATGGTACCCCACCCCCTTTCCTTTTTGCCTATCTTACCTGAATATTGAATACCCCTGAATGTTGAATTCCCAGCCTTGGCCACCCTGGAGCCATGCTTCCGTAATCCCAATCAAATCATATTCGTTTACCTCTATTTGCGCAGCTAATTCATCCACCTTATTACGAATGCTCCTCGCATTAAGACACAAAGCCTTCAGGCTTGTTTTCTTAACGCTCTTAGATCTATTACAATTATTCTTTACTGTGGCCATATTTGATTTAAACCGTTGATTTCTCTGACTGCCACTTTTGTTTTTTTCCTTCCTGTCTTTTGCTTTTATCCTTGTTTCCCTTTCCTCTGTCTCCCTGCTCAGGTTCCCAAAACCCTGCCATTTTAGTTTAAACCCTCCCCCAGAGCACGAGCAAACACTCCCCCTTGGACATCGGTCCCGGCCCTGCCCAGGTGCTAACCGTCCGGTTTGAACTGGTCCCACCTCCCCCAGAACCGGTTCCAATGTCCCAGGAATTTGAATCCCTCCCACTCGCACCATTCCTCTAGCCACGTATTCATCTGAAATATCCTTCTATTTCTACTGCGACTAGCACGTGGCACTGGTAGCAATCCTGAGATTACTACCTTTGATGTCCTATTTTTTTAATTTACCCCCTAACTCCCTATATTCAGCTTTTAGGATCTCATCCTGTTTTTTACCTATATCGTTGGTACCTATATGCACCACGACAACTGTCTGTTCACCCTCCCCTTCCAAAATGTTCAGCAGCCGCTCTGAGACATCCATGACCCTTGCACCAGGGAGGCAACACACCATCCTGGAGTCTCGTTTGCGGCTGCAGAATAGCCTATCTATTCCCCTTACTATAGATTCCCCTATTACTATAGCTCTACCCCGCTTTTTCCTTCCTCTCTGGTGCCAGGAAGTTGGCTGCTGCTGCCTTCCCCTGATAAGCCATCCCCCCCAACAGTATCCAAAGCGGTATATCTGTTTGCGAGGGGGATGACCCCAGGGGACTCCTGTACTACCTGCCTGCGCCTATTACTCTGCCTGGCGGTCACCCGTTCCCTTTATGCCTGTGCAACCTTTACCTGTGGTGTGACCAACTGGTTAAACGTGCTATCCACGACGTCCTCGGCCTCGCGAATGCTTCAGTATGCATCCATCCGCAGCTCCAGCGCCGCAATGCGGTCTGCCAGTAGCTGCAGCTGGATACACTTCCCGCACACAGTCGCCAGGGACAAAGGAAGTGTCCCTGTGTTCCCACAAAGCGCAGGAGGTGCATACCACAGGGCCGGGCTGTCCTGACATGACTTACCCTTTAATTAATTCAAATTAAATCAAATCAATACCACCAATTAAATGATGTACTCAATGGCCCTCGTTTACCAACTGTCCCCGCTACACCACAGAGACCCTAGAAATGATAAAACACAAAATTTAAGCTTGTAAGTGAAGTAAATCTGGCTCTGGTGAGGCCATCCCTGGCGCCTCGGGCAGCAATGTGATCGGGTACTGATGCCCTTTGTCCTGTGCAGCATCAGGTGATTGCGGCGAAGGTTGCTGCTGGTGTGCCTGGTACTGATGGTGTTCGGGCTGATCGTTGTCAGATTCTGAGAACAAAGGTGAGGCAGCATAAGCCATACCCATTCTGATGTAACAGATGGCAGGTGAACTTGAGATGACAGAAGCAATCTGTCAATGATGAGAGATGTTGTTCCAATGAAGTGACAGTAGATAGGGAGCTTGCTCCAAACATTTGCAGCCTGCATAAATCTCAATCTGTCTTCCAGATGCAGTAAGCAACAGTTTCTGAGCTTAGAAAGTGAACGGCTGTGGGATGGGAGTTTTTATGCAGGTACAGCAAGCAATTAGGAAAGCAAATGGTATGTTGGCCTTTATGACAAGAGGATTTCAGTATAAGAATAAAGACGTCATACTGCAATTATGTAGGGCCCTGGTGAGACCACACCTGGAATACAATTTTGGTCTCCTTACCTAAGGAAGGATATATTTGCCATAGAGGGAGTACAACGAAAGTTCAGCAGACTGGTTCCTGGGATGGGGGGATTGTCCTTTCAGGACAGATTGAGTAGACTAGTCCTATATTCTCTAGAGTTTAGAAGAGCAAGATTGACCTTATTGAAACATAAAATTCTTACAGGGCTTGACAGGGTAGATGCAGGGAGGATGTTTCCCCTGGCTGGGGAGTCTAGAACCAGGGGTCATAGTCTCAGAATAAGCAGTCGGCTATTTAGAACTGAGATGAGGAGAAATGTCTTCACTCAGGTGTGTGAAAATTTGGAATTCTCTACACCAGGGGTTTGTGGAGGCTCAGGCATTGAGTATATTCAACATATGAACATAACATAAGAAATAGGAGCAGGAATAAGCCACTTGGCCCCTCAAGCCTGCTCCGTCATTCAATACGATCATGGCTGATCTTGTGCTCAAAGCCACTTCCCTGCCCGCTCCCCATAACTCTTCAGTCCCTTGTCTTGCAAAAATCTGCCTATCGCCACCTTAAATGTATTTAATGACCCAGCCTCCACCGCTCTCTGGGGCAGAGAATTCCACAAATTTACGACAATGAGGGAAGAAATTCCTCCTCATCTCAGTTATAAAAGGGCGACCTTTTATTCTGAAACGATGCCCCCGCGTTCTAGATTTCCCCACGAGGAGAAACATCCTCTCTGCATCTACCTTTTCGAGCCCCCTCAGTATCTTATATATTTCCAATAATATCACCTCGCATTCTTCTAAATTCCAATGAGTATAGGCCCAACCTGCTCAACCTTTCTTCATAAATCAACCCCCTCTCGCTGGAATTAACCTAGTGAATCGTCTCTGAACTGCCTCCAATGCAAGTATATCCTTCCTTAAATAAGGAGATCAAAACTGTATGCAGTTCTCAAGGTGTGGTCTCACCAATACCCTGTACAGTTGTAGCAGGACTTCCCTGCTTTTATACTCCAACCCTCTTGCAATAAAGGCCAACATTCCATTTGCCTTTTTGATTACGTTTATACCTGCATGCTAACTTTTTGTGTTTCATGCACAAGGAACCCGAGGTCCCTCTGAACTGTAGCATTTTGTAATCTCTCTCCAATTAAGTAATAATTTGCTTTTTAATTTTTTCTGCCAAATTGGATAACTTTGCAATTTCCCACATTATACTCTATCTGCCAAATGTTTGCCCACTTAATTAGTCTGTATATATCCCTTTGCAGATTC
The DNA here is from genome assembly GCF_052327205.1 of Somniosus microcephalus. Classification (NCBI taxonomy): domain Eukaryota; kingdom Metazoa; phylum Chordata; class Chondrichthyes; order Squaliformes; family Somniosidae; genus Somniosus; species Somniosus microcephalus. The sequence goes on along the minus strand of NW_028225180.1, from coordinate 51,024,341 downwards.
CTGGAGTCCTCTGCACAACTTGCTTACCCACCCATCCTTGTATCATCCACAAAATTGGCTACATTACACTCAGTCCCTTCATCGAAGTCATTAATGTAGATTGTAAATAGTTGAGGCCCCAGCACTGATCCTTGTGGCACCCCACAATTTACCGTTTGCCAAGCGGAAAATTATCCATTAATCCCAGCTCTCTGCTTTCTGTTAATTAGCCAATTTTCTATCCATGCTAATATATTACCCCCAACTCCGTGAGCTCTTATCGTATGCAGTAAACTTTTACGTGGCACCTTATCAAATGCCTTCTGGCAATCTAAATACATCACATCCATTGGCTCACCTTTGTCCACCCTGCTCGTCACATTCTTAAACAACTTCAGCAATTTTGTTAAACCTGATTTCCCTTTCATAAAACCATGCTGACTCTGCTTGACTGCATTATGATTTTCCAAATGCCCTGCTACTGCTTCCTTAATGAAGGATTCCAGCATTTTCACAACGACAGATGCTAGGCTAACTGGTCTATAGTTTCCTGCTTTCTGTCTCCCTCCTTTCTTAAATAGCAGTGTTATATTTGCGGTTTTCCAATCCGCTGAGACCTCTGCAGATTCCAGGGAATTTTGGTATATTGCAACTAATGCATCCACTATATCTGCAGCCACTTATTTTAAGACACTGGGATGCAGGCCATCTGGTCCAGAGGACTTGTCTTTTAGTCCCATTATTTTACCAAGTACTTTTTCCTTAGTGATTGTCTTTAGTTCCCCCCTCCCTGTGGCCCCTTGATTATCCATCATTGGGATGTTGTAAGTGTCGTCTACCGTGAAGACAGATACAAAATATTTGTTCAGAGTCTCTGCCATTTCCCCGTTCCCCATTATAAATTCCCCGGTCTCATCCTCTAAGGGACCAATGTTTACTTTAGCTACTCTCTGCCTGTATACCTATAGAAGCGCTTACTATCTGTTTTAATATTTCTTGCCAGTTTACTCTCATATTTCATCTTCTCTTTTTTAGTCATCAAGGCAGAGATCGATAGATTTTGAATATTAAAGGCATCAAGGGATATGGGAATAGTTCAGGAAAGTGGAGAGGAGGAAGATGATCAGCCATGATCTTATATAATGGTGGAGGAGGCTCGAAGGGCCAAATGGCCTCCTCCTGCTCAAATTTCTTATGTTCTTATTTCCAGCTGTCAAGTAATGAGTTGATTCTATGGCCATTCAACTCCTGCCCTGCTTACGTGACGTGACCCCCGAGCAGCGTGAACCCGTGAGTGACCTGGTAAACTCTGAAGGTGAGCTGAAAATAGCTGTTAATGCTTTGGGTCACAATGACCTGAATTGGCTCCCCCGTCGCTGCATGTCAGGTCTGCTCAGAGCTGACAGATCCGTCATTTGGGAAAGGCTAGTGGCGGCATGCTGACAGCGGGGTCGCGACCCGCTGGGGAAAAAATACAATTTCCAACCCGACCCGCCACCAATCGCGCCCGCTGAGGCCCCTGGCAAAATTCCCCCCGAACCTGTCACTAGGAATGAATCTCACTCTGTCCAACTCCCCATATATTCAGGGACTGTTAGTAAATGCATTTATTAAATAAAGTGCTGTCTGAGTGAAGCCTTTAAACGTCCCAGAGTCCGGTCTCATTCCCTGATGATCAGAATTACCCTCCTGGAGCTCAGTGATCGGCCGCGTTATGTTTGGAGAAACTTGTCTCATTTCTGCTGCCCCTTAAAGCGCGGATTTTACAGGAATGGGGCAATTTTCCCAGAATTAAATGATAAAGCGGTGATTCCCTGTATTTTATACTCTGTGCATTATATTAATCTGTATAATATCTCGGGGGGAGTTATATTGTGGAACGTCGCTAACTGCTGCCGTAAAATCCGTCCCCCAGGATTTTATGTATCAAGGAGAGTGTATTCTGTCCCGTTACAATTTTAAATGTCCCTGAGCCCCTAGTTTATAGGGGACGGGAGTCTCTCACTTTATTCCCTTTAAACTGGCTCTACATTTATTTCAGGTGTAGCTAGCCCGACAGTTTTTGGGGAATATCGAAAGTTCCCTCCCCGAACGGGGCCTCACACACACGGGGCGGATAATGGAGAATTCCCGGGTTCACTGCCCCAGGTTTACCCAGGAGCCACCCGGTGTGTGTGAGGCCCGTATGATCCCCGCTGTGTGTCTGTACCCCGGGGCTAATACCCCACAACACGTTAGATTGGAACCTTTTTACCGTCAGATTTAAGATCCTGAATATCAATCTTTACTCAATGTTCAGGATGTGAATAATTCTAAACATTTACAGCTGAAAGAATTCCAGGTTCCCCAATATTCCCAATCCAGGAAAACTTCCCTGAGACAAGACACACCCTGCACAGTATTGGAGTAAATATCTAACTGTTAGTGATTTAAACTCGGGTTTCTGTCCTGTTTCCAGTTAAAATATTTTGAATTAACTTTATCTTTATTGCCGGATTATATTTTATTTTTAAATTCCGCTGTCCAATCTTATTAAATATGATTTATTGTAATTAAATTATCAGATTCTCAGTGACCTATATTTGCTGATCTGATAAAGACTGCAAAATCCTTACTTGTTCACAAGGATCCATTTTAGTTTCTCCAGTCCTTAGGGAATTACTGACCGATCTGCTTATTATTGGCCATCTTTGTGTTGAATCTGCTTCTCTCTGGTTTAACTGAACTGCTTGTTTACCTTCATTACGGAAAAAAACACAATCTGTGACTGTTCTACAATTCACCCAACATTGAGAGACAAATAAACAGTTACCTCAACTCCCGGCATTTGAGCAGTGCGGGTCCGAGCCGCTGGAGACCCTCACACTGAATGTAGCTTTCCCGCAGATCGAGGTGTTTTATTTTATCACAGAGTCCAATGACATGAGACAGGACTGCACAGTCAATCGGGGTCAATGACAATCCACGAAATGTAACTGATTCCACAGATCCCACTGTGATCCGAGCCAGTGCTTTATTCTGAGACTCAAACAGGTAGTGGAATGTGTTCAGGAGGTTCCTTTTACCAGTTTCAATCTCTGTGTTTCCAATCTGTCCTTCAACCTTCTCCTTCACCCAGTCAATCACTCGGCAGGTGGTTTGATGAAGAAATGGACCCAGAAACTCCTCCAGGGGCCGAGCTGAGTGTGGAGAGGAGAGGCCAGCAGCAAAACGGAGAAATATCTCAAATCGCCCATCTTCCTTGCTGTGGGTTTCACTGAGGAGTTTCAGGATGTCCCCGGGATCTGGAGTCAGGAATTGAGAGAGTGCAGCTAGAAATTCTTGGATGGTGAGATGCGGGAATGTGTACACCACACTCTTGGCAGAATTATCTCTCTCCAAAAGTTCCACCATGTACCCAGACATGAACTGGGAAGGTTGCAGATTGTACTTGATCAAATCTCCATTTCTAAACACAATCTTCTTCTTGGAGACTCCTGTAAAGGCCATCTCACCAAGCTTCAGTAACACATCACGGGGGCTTTCAATCTCTCGGCCATGGTTTTTCAGAATGTTGTAAATATAGTAGTAGGAATAAAGTTGGGTGATGGTCTTGGGAACTCGCTGCTGATTCCTGTCTCTTTGTGTAAAGAAGGGGCCCAGTGCCAGACCGAGGATCCAGCAGTAGGAAGGGTTGTAGCACATGGTGTACAGGATCTCATTCTCCTCCACGTGTTTGAAAACAGCTGTTGCCACAGTCTGATCTTCAAAAAACTTGTTGAAATATTCCTTCCGCTCTTCACCAACAAATCCCAGGATTTCAGCCCAGACACTGATCTCAGCCTTTTCCAATAAATGTAATGCAGTGGGGCGGCTGGTCACTAGCACTGAACATCCTGGGAGCAGCTTGTGCTGTATTAAATTGTACACAATGTCAGACACTTCACACCAGCATTCGGGATCTGTGCACATGTGCTGAGGTTCTGTATTTCTCCGATTGTCAGCAAAACCGATCCTGTCCTTGAATTCATCCAAACTATCGAATATAAAGAGCAATACCTTTGGGTTCTTCCAGAGCTCTCCCAGAATATTCCCAAAGTAAGGATACAGATCCAGTATCAAATTCCTCAGGTTTATCCTACAGTTAATAGCGTTCAAATCCCGGAATTTAAAGCTGAAAACAAATTGAAAGTGTGGGTATATTTTCCCAATGGCCCAGTCATGAACAATCTTTTGTACCATTGTTGTTTTTCCAATCCCCGGGACTCCGCTTACTGCCCCTGAACTCCCAGAATTGGATTTTATCCGGGAAAAACAGCTCTGGAACAATTGATCAGTTCTGATTTTTTCGAGTTCTCTCTGGAGATGTTTCTCTCTCCACTCTTCATGGTCTCGGCCTCTTGCCAGCAGTTCATGTTCTACAAGTGTCCGATCTCGAACAGTCGAAATGACCATTAGCTCAGCGTATCGATCAACCAGCTGGAAAATCTTAACCTTCTCCTTTATTAGGATAGTGTTCACTCTCATTGTTTCAGTTTGTACCCGGTGTGTTTCCTTGTGTTTCTGTTGAACATCTTCAATTAGAACAGACAGAAAGTGGTCTCAATGTTAGTTGTATTGACAAAGAAGGCTCAGATATACCGCTCTGCTTTTCAGTAAAATGTGACACGAACTATTTCGAAATTTTAATCGTAGACAGTTAGAAAATCAAAACAGTTCATGTGAATCTTGGTTGACGGGAAATTTCTGTGAGCAGTTTCAAATCTACATGGGAACTAACATGGCGAGCTGGGAGAAGGTGAAATGTTGCCTCTGATGGTGAATACTATCAGTCGCACAATGTACTGCAGACATCTCATTACAAATCCACAGGTGATTCTGGTTACATGGCTGCAGTGGTTATAATGAATAAATGATTGAACCCCACACCCAGCAGAGCTGAGCTTTATACAAATAGCAAATCGGGAAATGTGCAGCACTGAGAGGGACAGGCTCACAATGTATTGATTGGACAGCACTGAGAGGGGGACAGGCTCACAATGTACTTATTGGGCAGCACTGAGAGGGACAGGCTCACAATGTACTGATTGGGCAGCACTGAGAGCGGGACAGGCTCACAATGTACTTATTGGGCAGCACTAAGAGAAGGGCAGGACATAATGTATATTAATGATCTGGACGAGGGAATTGGATGTAGTATCTCCAAATTTGCAGACGACACAAAGCTGGGTGGGAGGGTGTGCTGTGAGGAGGATGTCGTGAAACCCCAGTACGATATGGACAGGTTGGGTGATTGTAGTGCATTTGCCATGTTTCTGCCCAATGTGGATAAATGAGAGGTTATCTACTTTGGTGGCAAAAACAGGAAGGCAGATTATTTGAATGGCAATAGATTGGGAGAAGGGGAAGTGCAACGACACCTGGGTGTTCTTGTGCACCAGACGCTGAAGGTAAGCATGCAGGTGCAGCAGGCGGTTAAGAAGGCAAATGGTATGTTGGCCTTCGTAGCAACAGGGTTCCAGTACAGGAACAAGGATGTCTTGCTGCAGTTGTACAGGGCCTTGGTGAGACCGCACCTTGAGTATTGTGTGCAATTTTGGTCGCCTTATCTGAGGAAGGATGTTCTTGCCATGGAAGGAGTGCAGCGAAGATTCACCAGGCTGATACCTGGGAAGGCAGGAATGACGTATGAGGAGAGATTGGGCTTGTACTCACTGGAGTTTCGAAGAGAGAGGGGATCTCAACGAATCCTATAAAATTCTGTCAGGCCTGGACAGACTAGATGCAGGAAGGATGTTCCCGATGGCCGGGGAGTCCAGAACTAGGGGTCATAATCTAATGATGAGGGGTAAGCCATTTAAGATTGAGATAAGGAGGAATTTCTTCACCCAGAGAGTGGTGAACCTGTGGAATTCTCTACCACAAAAGGCAGTGGAGGCCAATTCATTAAATATATTCAAGAAGGAGTTGGATATATTTCTTAAGGCTAAAGGGATCAAGGGATATGGGGAGAAGGCAGGGACAGGGTACTGAATTTGGATGATCAGCCATGATCTCATTGAATGGTGGAGCAGGCTCGAGGGGCCGAATGGCCTACTCCTGCTCCTATCTTCTATGTTTCTTTATGTTTCTATATGCAGCACGGCGAGAGTGACAGCAATGTACTGATGATCCCCAATTATTTGATCAAGTCTTGGGTGAGTTCTTGTGGAATTCTATACATTTCCGGTTAACATGTCAGAGGGAAATGTTAATATTATTGTGAAGGTAAAAAGAGCATTAACAACAACAACTTGAACTTAGTACAAACGTCTCAAGAGGCTTAGCAGGAGCATTATCAGATGAAATGAAACACGTATCCAAATAAAGAGATATTAGATCGGGTGACCAAAAGCCTGGTAAAAGAGGTCGAATTTTAAGGGTGAACAGGCAATAAGTAGAGGCGGATAGTGTTGGAGAGGGAATGCCAGAGTTCAGGGCCGAGGCTGCTGAGAACACAGCCGGCAATAGTGGAGAGGTGAAAATCAGGGTTGCACAACGTTCAAAATTGAGGAGTGCGGAGATCTCGGAGGGTTGTAGGCCTGGAGCAGATTGCAGAGATAGGGATGGGTGAGGTCATGGAGGGATGGAAAACAAGGAATGATAATTTTAAAATTTGCCAGACCGGGACCCAAAGTAGTTCATCGAGCACATGGGTGATGGATGAACAGGACTTGCTGCGAGTTCCGATAGGTACAGCAGAGTTTTGGATAAGTTCAAATTTAGAGTGTGGAACATGGTTGGTTTGCCATCCTTAGCGTGTTGGAATCATTAAGACTGGAGATAACAAAGGCATAGATGAGGATTTCAGCATTAGATGGGCTGAGGCAGGGGAGCAGACAGCGAATGTTACAGGGGTGGAAGTAGGTGGTCTTGTTGATGGAGAGAGTATGGGAGCGAAAGGTCAGCTCAGGATCTAATAGGATGCATTGGTTACAAACAGTCTGGTCATGACTCACACAGTTGCCAGGGAGAGGGATGGAGTCCGTGGCTAGGGTATGGAGTTTGTGGCCGTGACCAAAGATAATGGCTTTGTTTTTCCCAATATTTAACAGGGCGGAAGCGATTGCTCAGCTAATACTGGATGTCGGACAAGCTGCGTGATGCATCAGAGACAGTGCAGGGCCTGAGAGAGATGGTGGTGCGGGAGAACTGAGCCTCTTCAGTGGAATCTGACATTTTGTTTTCGGATGATGTCGCCAAGGGACAGATTGTAGATCATAAATAGGAGGTGGTCAAGGATATATCCTTGGGGCATACCAGAGGTAACAGTGCGGGAGCGGATAGAGAAAAACGTGCAGGAGATTCGATTCTCTTGCTACGATTGGATGAATCATAGTCATAGAGTCATAACGGCACAGTTGGAGGCCATTCAGCCCATCAAATCCATGTCGGCTCGCTGTAGAGCAATCCAGTCAGTCCCATTCCCCCACTCTATCCCCATAGCCCTGCAAGTTTATTTCACCAAGTGCCTATCCAGTCTCCCTTTAAAAACAGCGAGTGTATCGGCTTCCAACACTTCCGTCAGCAGCGAGTTCCAGTTCCTCACCACTTGCTGCGTAAAAACGTTTCTCCTCACATCCCCCCTGTATCTCTCGCACAAAACCTTAAATCTGTGTCCCCTAGCGCTTGTACCATCAACTAGTAGTAACAGCCTTTCCCCGCCTAGCCTATCCAAACCCATCATAATCTTGTACACCTCTATCAAATCACCCCTCAACCTCCTTTGCTCTATTGAAAATAAATCCAGCTTCTCCAACTTGTCCTTGTAGCCAAGATCCCCCATCCCCAGAACCATTCTGGTAAATCTCCCCTGCACCCTCTGAAGGGCCTTCACATCCTTCCTAAAGTGTGGTGACCAGAACTGGACGCAATATTCCAGTTGTGGCCTAACCAGCACTTTATAAAGGTTCAGCATAACTTCTCCACTTTTGTACTCAATACCTCTATTTATGAAGCCCAAGATCACATATGCTTTTCTAACCACTCTCTCAATATGTCCCGCCACCTTCAGGGACCTTTGCACATGAACTCCCAGGGCCCTCTGTCCCTGCATACTCTTTAAAACTGTGCCATCATGTGTATATTGCCTCTCCCTTTCCTTATGCCAAAATGCATCACCTCACACTTCTCGGTTTTAAATTCCATCTGCCACTTGTCTGCTAGCCTTTCTATTTCCTGTTGTCATCAACTGGTACCATCCTCACTGTTTGCCACACCCCCAAGTTAGGTGTCATCAGCAAATATTTATATATATATATGCCAGACGGCTAATTGTGCTTGTAGCTCACCAACCTTATACATCACGCTTTGTGCGGTTACATACATGCATTCTAAACCAATTTTTGAATTTTTTGTAGTCTTTCTTGGTCTGCTCCTATCTAATATGGTTTTACTTCCGCCTCCAGTACTACTTTCTTCACTAGTACTATGCAGCACACTCACTCTTTCATGCATATTATTCCTCCTTTCTACTCCCTTATGCTGGTGCTGGTGCCCATGAAATTTAATCCTCCCGGCTTGTACAGGTCCCACCTTCCCCAGAAACGCTCCCAATGCCTCAGGAATCTAAGACCCTCCCTCCTGCACCATCTGTCCAGCCAGGCATTCATCTGTTCTATCCTCCTATTCCTGTACTCACTAGTCTGTGACACCGGCAGTAATCCGGAGATTACTGCCTTTGAGGTCCCACGTTTAATTTCTCTCCTAGCTCCCTAAACTCTGCCTGCAGGACCTCATTCCTCTTTCTGCCTATGTCGTTGGTATCAATATGGACAACCACCCCTGGCTGTTCACCCTCCCCCCTCAGAGTGTCCTGCTGCCGCTCAGTGACATTCTTGATCCCGGCACTAGGGACGCAACATACCATCCTGGAGTCACTTCTACGGCTGCAGAAACGTCTGTCTGCTCCCCCAGCTATCGAATCCCCTACCACTATTGGTCTTCCACTCTTTCCTCTCCCTTCCACCCCGTGCAGCTGAACCACCAGTGGTGCCGTGAATCTGACTCTGGCTGTATTCCCCAGAGGAACCATCACACTCACCCGTACGCAGAACAGAATACTGGTTGGAGAGCGAGATGCACTCTGGGGACTCCTGCACTACCTGTTTGGTTCTCCTCTTCTGTCTGGCGGTCACCCATTCCCTCTCTGGTGGCACACTCTTAAGCTGTGGGGTGACAACCTCCAGAAATGTGCTATCCATGTAACTCTGAGCTTCGTGGATGCACTGCAGTGACTCCAGCTGCCGCTGAAGCTCTGAAACACGGATCTCGACCTGCCGTAGTTGGTGACACTTCCTGCACACGTGGTCATCCAGGCTATGTGAAGTGTCCAGGACATCCCACATGGCACAGGATGAGCACTCCACGGGACCTAGCTGCCCTGCCATTCTTCTATTTAATAGGCTAGGAATGGAATGGAATTAAGATGATTAAGGGCATCAGGAATTTTCGATGAGGAAAGCGCGAGGAAATGGGATTAGTTTCTTTTACTGAAGCGACGTCAGGGTCTTGTAATTGAAGTTGTCTGATTTTTAATGGAATTAACAACATTGCTGCAGGAACAGGCTCACTGAGAAGAGAACCAGGTACTAACAGAAAGGTACAATTAGGAGGTAGGATTAATATGGAATTGAGTTAAATTACTTCACCAAAAGGGTAATAGAATAGGGGATCAAGTTACCAGGGAAGGGCATTTGGGGCAATGTAAATGGGACCGAGAGACAATTAGATGAGTTTGTGCAGACACTGAACAGATGGGCAGGTGAGATCTTCACAGTTACAGAGTCCAACACCACCTTCAGTGTGCCAGTTTGAAGATCAGGACCTCAAACCCGGCACTAAGCTCATGGTCTACAGGGCAGCAGTGATACCCGCCCTGCTGTATGCCTCAGAGACATGAACCGTGTACAGCAGGCATCTCAAAGCACTGGAGACGTACCATCAATGCTGCCTCCGCAAGATTCTGCAAATCCATTGGCAGGATATGTGCACCAACGTCAGTGTTCTCGCTCACGCCAACATCCCCAGCATCAAAACTTTGACCACGCTTGAGCAGCTCCGATGGACGGGTCACATTGTCCGCATGCCCGATACGAGACTCCCAAAACAAGCGCTCTACTCGGAGCTCCGACAGGGCAAGAGTGCACCAGGTGGGCAGAGGAAACACTTCAAGGATACCCTCAAAACCTCCTTGAAAAAGTGCAACATCCCCACCGACACCTGGGAATCCCTGGCCCAAGACCGTACAAAGTGGAGGTGAAGCATCCGGGAAGGTGCCGAACACATCGAGTCTCCTCGCCGGGAGCAAGCGGAAGCCAAGCGCAAGCACCGCAAGTCAACCCAAGCACCCCACCCACCCGCCCCTTCAACCACCGTCTGCCCCACCTGTGACAGAGACTGTAGGTTCCGCATTGGACTCAGTCACCTGCAAACCCATTTTTAGTGTGGAAGCAAGTCATCCTCGGTTATGAGGGACTGCCTAAGTAGTAAGATGAGAAGTAGAGACAGACTTGTTTGGGTCAAGTGGATTTATTCTGCTTCTCAGAATTTTCCCGCTGTAATTTTCTTTCAGAAAATACTAACAATGTTTGAGTGGTGTTGCACATACAGACTGCATGCCCTAGAATTTGATCGGGCCTGAAAACAGGCATGCAGTGACGGAGGGTGCACTTTACATGCCTCTTCGCGTTGACTAAGGCAGCAGGTATTATTTGTTCTGATTGTAATGAGCCAGTGGGGCAGTTAGCGCAACCCATGCTATTCACTGGCTATGCACCTGTGCTTTCTTTTGGCCGGGGGTGAGTGCTAGATATCGGGCCTCCCTGACACGACATAAAAGGTAACCAACACCTTGTAAAGGTAGCCAACACTTTGTAAAGGTGCTTTCCGCATACAGACAATGGGGAGACAATTGTGAATTGGTCAAATGGCTTCTAGAGCTACAGAAAGCAGCAAGCAATTCGGAAAGCAAATGGTATGTTCGCCTTTATTTCCAAGAGGATTTGAGTGTAAGAGTAAAGACATCTTGCTGCAATTATGTAGGGCTCTGGTGAGACCACACCGGGAGTATTGTGTACACTTTTGGTCTCCTCACCTAACGAAGGATATACTTGCTTTGAGTGAGTGCAACGAAGGTTCACCAGACTGCTCCTGGGATGGAGAGGATTGTCCTATGAGGAGAGATTAAGTAGACTAAGCCTATATTCTCTAGAGTTTAGAAGAATGAGAGATGATTTCATTGAAACATACAAAATTCTTACAGGGCTTGACAGGGTAGATGCCGGGAGGATTTTTCCCCCGGCTGGGCAGTCTAGAAGCAGGGGGCACAGTCTCAGAATAAGGGTTCGGCCATTTGCAACAAACATATATTCCTCCAGGGCATAAGAACCCAAAAGGAAAAAAGTGATCCAACAATGGCTAACAAAAGAAATTAAAGCTAGTATTAAGTCAAAGGAGAAAGCTTATAAAGTTGCCAGAAAAAGCAACCAACCTGAGGATTGTGATTTTTTGGAAATCAGCAAAGGGGGACCAAGAAATTGATAAAGAAAGGGAAAATGGAATATGAGCACAAACTAGCGAAAAATATAAAAACGGATTGTAAAAGCTTCCATAGGTATGTGAAAAGGAAAAGACTGGCAAAGGTAAATGCAGGTCCTATACAGTCAGAAATGGGAGAATTTATAATGGGGAATGACGAAATGGCAGCGAAAATAAATAAATACTTTGTTTCTGACTTCACGGAGGAAGACACAAAAAACCTCCCAGAAATACGAGAAAACCAAGGGTGTGACGAGAATGAGGATCTTAAGAAATTATTAGTAAAAAAACAGTACTGGCAAAATTAATGGGACTAAAAGTCGATAAATCCCAAGGACCGGATGACCTACATCCTAGGGTTTTGAAAGAGGTGGCCATTGGGATAGTGGACGCATTGGTTGTCATCTTCCAAAATTCTATTGATTCTGGAATGGTTCCTGCAGATTGGAGGAAAGCAAATGTAACCCTGCTATTTAAGATAGGAGGGAGAGAGAAAACAGGGAACTGCAGACCTGTTGGCCTCACATCAATAGTTGGGATAATGCTGGAATCGATTATAAAGGATGCAATAACTGGGCACTTAGAAACTAATAGTAAAATTGGGCAGAGTCAACATGGATTTATGAAAGGGAAATCCTGTTTGACAAACCTATTGGAGTTCTTTGAGGATGTAACTAGTGGAGTAGACAAAGGGGAACCGGTAGATGTGGAGTGTCTGGATTTTCAGAAGGCCTTCGATAAGGTCCCACACAAGAGGTTGGTGAACAAAATTAGGGCACATGGAATTGGGGGTAATATACTACAGGAAAGTCTTTTATCCGGCACCGATGGGACCGGCGTGGTGTCGGTTTAACAAAAAGTCAGGATTACAGAGTTATAGTTAAAAAGTATGAGAGCTCTGTACACAGCAACAAAAACAAGGCTTCCCTGTTGCTTAGCAACAGCTGCAAGAACCCTGGCCACAGACCAAGCGTCCATGTTGCTTAGCAACAAGTGCAGAAACCCCCAATTACACAGGAAAGAATCAAGAAATAGCCACTAATATGAAGAAAAACTTAACTGAACCTACTACTGAAATTTGCCGGTTAACTGAGATTTCTGGTTGTTTGGGTGCCGGTAAATCGAGAGTTTCCTGTAGCATGGGTTGAGAATTGGTTAACAGACAGAAAACAAAGAATAGGGATACACGGGTCTTTTTCAGGATGGCAGGCTGTGACTAGTGGGTTACCGCAAGGATCGGTGCTTGGACCACAACTATTCACAATCTATATCAATGAGGGGACTAAATGTAACATTTCCAAATTTGATGACACAAAGCAAGGTGGCATTGTCAGTTGTGAAGAGGATGTGAAGCGGCTTCAAGGGGACCTCGACAGGCTCAATGAGTGGGTGAGAACATGGCAGATGGTAGATAATGTGGATAAATGTGAAGTTATCCACTTTAGAAGAAAAAACAGAAAGGCAGAGTATTTCCTAAATGGTGAAAGATTGGGGAATGCAGATGCTTAAAGGGACCTGGGTGTCCTTGTACATGAGTCACTGAAAATGAATGTGTAGGTGCAGCAAGTCATTAGGAAGACAAATGGTATGCTGGACTTCATTGCAAGAGGATTTGAGTACAGGAGTAAAGAAGTATTACTCCAATTATATAGGGCCTTGGTGAGACCACACCTCGAGTACGGTGTACAATTTTGGTCACCTTACCTAAGGAAGGATATACTTGCCATAAAGGGAGTGCAACGAAAGTTCATGAGATTGATTCCTGGGATAGAGAGACTGTTGTGTGAGAAGAGATAGAGTAAACTAGGCCTGTATTCTCTTGAATTCAGAAGAATGAGAGGGGATCTCATTGACGCATACAAAATTATTACAGGGCTTGATAGGGTGGATGCTGGGAGAATATTTCCCTTGGCTGGGGAGTCAAGAACCAGGGGTCACAGCCTCAGGATAAAGGTTAGGCCATTCAGGACTGAGAGAAGAAATTTCTTCACACAGAGGTGGTGAATCTTTGGAATTCTCTACCCCAGAGGGCTGTGGAGGCTCAGTCATTGGGTATATTCAAAACAGAAGTCGATAGATTTCTGACTAGTAAGGGCATCAAGGGATATGGTGATAGGACCGGTGAATGGAGTTGAGGTAGAAGATCAGCCATGATCTCATTGAATGGTGGAGCAGGCTCGAAGGGCCGAATGGCCTACTCCTGCTCCTATTTCTTATGTTCTTATATAGGACTGAGTTGAGGAGAAATTTCTTCACTCAGATGGTAGTGAAGCTTCGGAATTCTCTACACTGGAAGGCTGTCGAGGGTCAGTCGTTGAGTATATTCACGACAGGGATCGATAGATTTTTGGATATTAAGGGAATCAAGGGATGTGGAGATAGCGCAGGAAAGTGGAGACGGGGTAGAAATCAGCCATGATCTTATTGAATGGCGAAACAGGCTCGAAGGGCCAAATGGCCTACTCCTGTTCCCTTTTCTTATGTTCTTAGATTGCACCCTTAATTCACTAGAGGCCCTGGTAGAGACAGTGGACAAGAGGAGGGACACACTCTGTCCCCTAGTGGGCAAGGAACTCTCCAGTCATCAATTCCATCCACAGTGCGAAGAGGCGGCCGAGCAAGTCAAGGAATCAGAGAATCAGAGAAGTTTACGGCACAGAAGTAGGCCATTCGGCTCATCGTGCCTGTGCCGGTCGATAAAGAGTGATCCGGCCTAATCCCACTTTCCAGTCCTTGGTCCGTAGCCCAGCAGTTCCTGGCACCTCAAGTGCACATCCAAGTACTTTGTAAATGCAATGAGGGTTTCTGCCTCTACTACACTTTCAGGCAGTGAGTTCCAGACCCCCAGCACCCTCTGGGTGAAAAATGTACTCAACTCCCCTCGAATCCTTCTACCAATTACCATAAATCTCTGCCCCCTGGTTGTTGAACTCTCTTCTAGCGAAACCGCTGCTTCATATCCACACTATATAAGTCCCTCATAATTTTATAAACCTCCCTGATAATTTTAGCAGTGCTGGAGTCTTAGCTCCCAGGACATGGCTGCTTTTCCGTAATGACTCCATTGGAGTCGTCAAGGTAAGAACATTCTCTCTTACTCTCTGCTCACACCTCCCCCATCTCCAGCCTCACTATACTCTTAATACTCCCCTACCTACTTCTCTACACCCCCCACAAACACTGCACCACACTTCACTATATACCCTTCTCCTCAAAGTCACACACCCCAAATCTAACATCCCACACGCTGCATGCCAGCTTTTCTACCATGACATGCGCATTTTCAAACACCTCATAAGAATGTTACGAACAAATTCCCTTCTTGCAGAAGCTCAAGTGGACTTGAGACAGGAAGCTGCCACCAGAAGAGGCCGAGCCTGTCTGCACACACTCTCCCACCGCAGAGAATATGTACTGACCATCACCAGCAGGGACAGAGCCATGTCCGTGGTGACTGGCATCGCTGGAGGAAACGTTGCAGATTTTCTCACACCTTTTCCTATTTTTCGCTTCTTACATCTATTTCACCCTGACCCTGTGCACGACAAACTACAGGTGCTTTCACCAGAAATCTCTCTCTCTCTCTCTCTCTCTCTCTGTTCCAACTTTAAACTAAAAGGCAACAATTGTCCATCTCTTTCAGTTCAGCTGCTGATGTTGACATCCTTCTGCCAGTAGAGGAACAGCAGTCCAGTCTTCCTGGGGCTGCAACATTACTCGAGCTAACCATCGCAAGCAGCAGCTCAGATAATGGCACCACATGCACTTTAGAGGCGAGGCTAGGCTAGATAAGGGGTCCTCACATGGTGAACGTTCAGGAGATGGGGATGGAGGATTGGGCACGTGCTCACTGGAGGGCGAGATCACATTCTAGCTTTGCTGCAGTGGACTCAGATACTGACGTCGAGGGGCCCGCCTACCAAAGAAAGCTGATGGACATATATCAGGAAATGCTCGGTGCACTGGGCAGCCTGCCAGTGAGCTCCAACTTGTGTCAAGGCTTTCCGCAGGCATGGAGCCCACTCTGTGCAATATGGGCCGAGGGATCAGCTCCATCAGCACACCAGTGGCGCCCACCATGATGGAGATTCTGCTGGCATCTTCCATGGCATCTGCCATTACTGCTAGGAGTGCTGAGGGACAGTCGCTGGAGGGTGGCCTTGGCTCCATGGGAGAGGCACCTACTGTCCTCTCTCAGGAGGACAGCATGTCTGCTCCCCCAGCAACCAGTCCAGCAGTGCTCCTGTTAGTGCCACACAGCCACGTGGGCCCACTTCAAGATGCCACAGTCTGCAGCCGGCCATTCTAGGCACAGAGCTGCTCGAGGTTACCCATCACAGCCATCTGAAGTGTCCACAATGGTCATTCAGCAGCGTTCCAGCTCATAAGCTGTAGCCACTGGGGAAATGCCTCATTGAAGCACTAGGATAGGGAAAAGAGCAGGCAATACAGACACAAAGGCCACGATTTCGCCTCCCGAGGCAGGCTAAGTGCGACCGAGCTTGGCGCTGGATGGCGACACCGTCCCTGGCTCCATCCTGCTGTGTGAGAAGAATTTTCCGTTGATGGGGCTTGTTAAGTCCCGCCCTACGAGGTTCCAGACCAATAAAACGGAAGCAGGTCTGATGATGTCATTTGGTGACGTGCCATCAGCCGGATTCTGTAAAGGGGTCATGTCCAAATTGATTTTGGCATTTGTGCTGTCAGTGTTCTACAGCATGGAGTTGCTTCAACCACTAACAACCTCTGCAGAGGAGCAATGCTGCACGCAGGCTCTCTCATGACTCCCTCCATATACTTATGGAGAGTCACAGCACGCAGGGAGGTTCTCTTCTTTTCCAATGTGCGGAAGACACCTCCCCTGGAGACCAATGCAGCCTGGTTGCACATTGCACAGTGGGGCACAAGCAGGGGTGTCGTCCGGCGGACCAGGCTGCAGTGGCACAAACCATTCAATGATCTCAGTAGATTACAAAAAGTTACTGTAACAGCTTCTTTCCCAGGGCTGTCATCCTACTGAACTCCACAAATAAACACTAAAGCCTGCACATCTGCCAATGCAATTCATTATGGTTATATTTATGTTAATGAATTACAAGCCAAATGTATGTTGAATGTTTAAATGTCTTAATCTAAATGTACACTCTCGGGAGCCGCAAGCCTACATTTCGTTGTACTGCACTTGTGCACTAACAATGAGAATAAAAGTTGATTTGATTTGATTTGATTTGACCTCATCCTGCTGTGCCACTCATCACATCCCCAGCCATCTGCCTTCCCTATCCTACTCCTGCTAATCCTTACTCACACCAACTTAGTTTGCTCCTCCCCCATCCCTCTCTACATCTCACTCGCCACCCCTCACACTCAACCTCAACCTACTGCAAGCATCCCAAATAAGAACACACAAGGGTAGGCACTTGGGTGATTTAGCCAATATTCATGTGAAGTTTGTGTTGCTGTGCTGTGAAACATTGAAATCTTTATTTTCAACACATTGCGTTCTTGGAAAGAATTGTGTGCACTTTTGGAATTGGCTTAGTGAGTTGCAGTGAATGGTGAGACATAATGGTATCCCCCACAATGCTGATGAGTGTGAATGGAATGGCTTGGGCATTGTAGAGATGTTTAATGGTGCTGGTGTATGGTGATGCCAACCTGGCGCATCATGTGGTAGCCATGGTGTTAAGTGCAGTAAATGTGGCCATGGCGAGTCCATGCCTGGCATCTATGTGCTCGGGTGCTGATGCCCTGTGTCCTGTGCAACATCTGGTTATTGCGGAGCAAGTTAGTGTTGTTGTTGGTGATGCTGGTGTGCCTGGTACTGCTGGTGTTGGGGCTGATTGTGGTGGGATTCTGAGGACCAAGGTGAGCATTTTTCGAGGGTACCAATGCTACTGGAATAGATGGCAGCTGAAGTTGAGATGACAGAAGCGATCTGTTAATGGTGAGAGAGGTTGATCCAAGGCGGTGACAGTGGAGAGAGAGTTTACTCCAAACACTTCCTATCTGCATAAAGCGCAAAAGTGGGTTCCAAATCATGAAGAATCCAGCTTCGAAGTTTGGGAAATGAACAGCTGTGAAATGGTAGGTTTTAAACCACTTTGGCATCTGTCACCTACTCACAGCAATGGCGAGTCACTGAGAACACAACATACGAACCTGACGTAATACCCGCTCTCCAGGAACCTCGCTAAAAACCTGGTCAAATGGTATGTACATGGGGAAATGATGCGTAACTACCTTGTAACAAGCTTTGAAGTATTGAAATTGGCTGACCCGCCGCTTGGTGTCGGGTCTGTTCAGGGATGACAGACCCGACACTTGGGAAACTGACAAGGAGGCGGGTTTACAGCGGGATACCGACCCGGTCAAAGTTTGTGCTTTTGACTGCAGACCTGCCTCCGAACCCGCACTCTGGCCGGAATATTGCCGGCGCTCAAAGAACTGGCACAAGGTTGATTCTTAATTATTTCTGTTAACTATTACATTGAGATGCACTTGCATTGTTTGATGAAAGTGTTTATTGTACTGAATTTGGTGTTGGTGTTGATTTTTGTAGTGGGGTAAGGGCCGGACCCTTTAGGCTGAACTGAAGGAAGGCCACAGGATGGTGGTAGTAAGCACGGTGGTAAGGGTTGTGGGACATTTCGTGTACTGGGAATGGAAGTGATGATTTAGAGGAAGCACTCTTCGATGAACTGATCTCCGACAGCTGACTCAGCTCGGGGCACTGTGATCGATGCCTCTCCTCCTCCTTCCACTCTTCGGGCTCCACTTGTTTCTGGAGTACTTCTCGTTGCTCCTCACGATGGCAATGATTTGCAAAATGCATCAGACGACCACAAATTTGAACACTAGCTTAGGGAAGTAGTAGATCTCGATTGTTTGGTCTGTGAGGTTTCTCACGACGGCATGACTCTCATGGTAGGCCGGGTCTGCAGCTGTGCTTGGGTCCCTGACAGTAGAAACATAGAAACATAGAGATAGGAACAGGAGTAGGCCATTCGGCCCTTCGAGCCTGCTCCGCCATTCAATGAGATCATGGCTGATCTTCGTCTGAGATCATAGCTGATCTTACCAGTTCAGTACCCCGTCCCCGCCTTTTCTCCGTAACCCTTAATCCCCTTAGCCTTCAGAAATATATCCAATTCTCTCTTGAAAATATTTATTGAATTAGCCTTCACAGCCCTCTGTGGCAGGGAATTCCACAGGCTCACCACTCTTTGAGTGAAGAAATTCTTCCTCATCTCTGTTTTAAATGATTTGCCCGCTATTTTTAGACTGTGGCCCCTGGTTCTGTGCTCCCCGGCCATTGGAAACATTCTCTCTGAATTCAGCCTGTCCAGGCCTGCCATAATTTTATATGTTTCGATGAGATCCCCTCTCAATCTTCTAAACTCCAGTGAGTACAAGCCCAAACTATTTAATCTCTCTTCGTAGGTCATTCCCGCCATTCCAGGTATCAGCCTGGTGAATCGCCGTTGCACTCTTTCCATGGCAAGAACATCTTTCCGCAGATGGGGCGACCAAAACTGTACACAATACTCCAGATGCGGTCTCACCAGCACCTTGTACAGCTGTAGTAAGGTATCCCTATTCCTATACTCGAACCCCCTTGATACGAAGGCCAACATACCATTTGCCTTCTTAATCGCCTGTTGCACCTGCATGCTCTCCTTCAGTGACTGGTGCACAAGAACACCCAGGTCCCTCTGCACTTCCCCATCTCCCAATCTATTGCCATTTAGATAATAATCTACCCTCCTGTTTTTACCCCCAAAGTGGATAACCTCGCATTTATCCACATTATAGTGCATCTGCCACGTATCCGCCCATTCCCCCAACCTGTCCAAATCGCACTGTAGCATCCTGACATCCTCATCAGAGCCCACCCCTCCTCCTAGTTTAGTGTCGTCAGCGAATTTGGAAATATTGCATCCAATTCCCTGATCCAGATCATTTATATATATTGTGAACAGCTGGTGTCCCAGGACAGATCCTTGCGGCACCCCGCTGGTCACTGCCTGCCACTCCGAAAACGAGCCGTTTATTCCAACTCTCTGTTTTCTATCCGCCATCCAGTTCTCTATCCACGTTAATACTTTGCCCCCAATTCCATGAGCCTTAATTTTGCATGATAATCTTTTGTGTGGAACCTTATCGAAGGCTTTCTGGAAGTCAAGGTACACCACATCCACTGGCTCTCCCCCATCTATTTTACCAGTTACTTCCTCAAAAAATTCCAGCAGATTAGTCAAACACGATTTACCCTTTGTAAATCCATGTTGACTCTGTCCGATCCTTTCCCCATTTGTCAAGTGCTCCGCTATTTTATCCTTAATAATGGACTCTAGCATTTTGCCCACAACCGATGTAAGGCTTACTGGTCTATAATTCCCTGCTTTCTCTCTACCCCCCTTTTTAAATATTGGGGTAACATTAGCTACCCTCCAATCCACGGGTACTGTTCCAGAGTCAATGGAGTTCTGGAAGATGATCCTTAGAGCATCTGCTATCTCCAGGGCCACCTCCTTAAGTACCCTAGGATGTAGTTTATCAGGCCCCGGGGATTTGTCGGCCTTCAGTCCCCTCAACTTACCCAACACCATATCCCTAGAGATACTAATTTCTGTCAGCTCCTCCCTCTCATTAGTCCCTATGTTTGCCGATATTCCTGGGAGGTTATTTGTGTCCTCCTTTGTGAATACAGAACCAAAGTATGAGTTTAATTGGTCTGCCATTTCCTTATTCTCCAATATATATTCTCCCGAATCGGACTGCAAGGGACCGACTTGGGATTTTACCAGTCTTTTCCTCCTGATATACCGATAAAAGCTTTTGCAGTCTGTCTTTATGTTTGCTGCAAGTTTACTTTCGTATTCTATTTTCCCCTTCCTGATTAATCCCTTTGTCCTCTTTTGCTGTATCCTGTACTGCCCCCAATCTTTCGGTCTGGTGCTTTTTTTTGCCAGTTGATATGCCCTTTTTTTTGATTTTATGCTGTCCCTAATTTCCCTCGTTATCCACGGTTGAGTCACCTTTTTAGGTTTATTTTTATGCCAAACCGGTATAAACATGTTCTGGAATTCTTCCATTCTATCTTTGAATGCTTGCCATTGTCTCTCCACTGTCAATCCCCCCAGAAACACCACCCAATCAATCTTACCCAATTCCCGTCTCATACCCTCGTAATTCCCTTTATTTAAGTTCTGGACCTTAGTATCTGATTCAATTTCCTCACTCTCCATCTCGACTGAGAGCTCGATCATATTATGATCGCTCTGACCCAAGGGGCCTCGTACAAGAAGATTGCTGATAAGTCCCTTCTCATTGCACAATACCCAGTCTAAAATGGCCTGATCTCGAGTCGGCTCCTCGACATATTGGTCCAGATAACCGTCCCGAAAACATTTCAGGAATTCCTCCTCCTCAGAATTTTTACTAATTTGGGTAGTCCAATCAATATGTAAATTAAAGTCACCCATGATGACAGCTGTGCTCTTATCGCACGCTTCTCTAATTTCCCTTTTTATGCCTTCCCTCACCTCCATATTACTATTTGGAGGCCTATATATCACACCCACTAACGTTTTCCTCCCCTTGCTATTTCTCATTTCTACCCATACAGATTCCGTTTCATCCGAGTTAATATCCTTCCTTTCCATTGCATTAATCCCCTCCTTTACCTGCAATGCTACCCCACCTCCCCTACCTTTTTGCCGATCCTTCCTAAATATTGTATATCCCTGGATGTTAAGTTCCCAGCCTTACCCACCCTGCAGCCACGTTTCTGTAATCCCAATCAAATCATACTTGTTTACCTCTATTTCCACAACTAATTCATCCACCTTGTTCCTAATGCTTCTAGCATTAAGATACAAAGCCTTCAGGCTTGCTTTTTTCACACTCTCATTATGAATTAGTTTGGCCCTTTGTGTTTCTCTCCTTTGCTTATTGCTTCTCACCTTTCTACCATCTATCTCTGACTTCATATGACTTCCCTCTTTTCCACTGAAAGGTGCCCATGGTTTTGAAGTTAAGGAGAACGGTGACTTTGATGGTCGCAGGCAGTGCAGTCCTTGCTGGACTTGTGTCTGCAGCAGGTGACATAGCTCGATGACAGCCCCCTTGGTGAAGTGAAGGCGCCTCAGTGACGGTACATAGAGCCATGTCTAGAGGGACTAGTCCTCGTCGACAAGCACCAGCCTGAAACTTGAGGGCCTGGCTTGAATAAAGGTTTCACAGAGGACTGGCGCAGGATGAGAGTCATGACTGCTCCCAGGATAGCGGGAACAGGTCCGTATGACATGCTGCTTGTGGTCGCTAACCAACTATGCGTTAAGGGAGTGGACTCCCTTACGATTGATCAACATGCCAGGCTGGGAATGGGGAGCACTCAAGGCAAGGTAGCGGCTGTCTATTGTACTTCGCAGCCTGGGAAAGCCTGTCATGTGGACGCAGCCTGGAGCTCTCTCATCCTGCTTCGCTCTCCCATTATGGAAGAACATGTGTCCATATAGGTGTCCATCCTGGTAAAGAGAGCCTCAGTGACCTCCCTGATACAGCAGTGGACTGCTGGCTCTGATAGATCACTGGTGTCACCTGCTACAGCCTGAAAGGTGCCCATGGTTTTGAAGTTAAGGAGAACGGTGACTTTGATGGTCGCAGGCAGTGCAGTCCTTGCTGGACTTGTGTCTGCAGCAGGTGACATAGCTCGATGACAGCCCCCTTGGTGAAGTGAAGGCGCCTCAGTGACGGTACATAGAGTTACGATTGAATCTATAGCACTGAAACAAGCAGTTCAGTCAAAAAGGTCTGTGCCGGTGTATCTGCTCCGACTGAGCCTCATCCCACCGCACCATCTCACCCCATCAGCATATCTATCTATTACTTTTCCCTCATGTACATATCCAGGTTCCCTTTAATGTCGGGCAAATGGCCCCTGAATACTCGCTGTGGGCATAGACTTCTGCTGCGTTCCTCTCCTGATCCCTCCTGTGTCAGCTGTTCTTGTTCTCTGCTACGTTCCTAGCGCGCTGCTCCTGCTGCGTTCCCCACTGCATTCCCTGCTGCTCCCGCTGCGTTCCCCGCTGCTCCCGCTGCGTTCCCCGCTGCTCCCGCTGCGTTCCCCGCTGCGTCTCCCACTGCGTTCCCCGCTGCATTCCCCGCTGCATTCCCCGCTGCTCCTGCTGCGTTCCTCGCTGCATTCCCCGCTGCTCCTGCTGCGTTCACCGCAGCTCCCGTTGCGTTCCCCGCTGCTCCTGCTGCATTCCCCGCTGCTCCTGCTGTGCTCCCCGCTGCTCCTGCTGCGTTCCCCGCTGCATGCCCCGCTGCGTTCCTCGCTGCTCCCTCTCCTTCTTCAGTCCCAAAGGCAGTCCTATGAAACCACTCATGACTGCAGTCAAACTATCTATGAGTGAGTCAACATCAGTGCAAGATCAGCAGCATCTTACTCTTTTTAGACAAAGCAAAATTTCCTGAATGAAAGAACACAGCAAGAAACGCCCAGAAGTTAAACAGCTGCCTGAAACGACAAGTCAGTTACTAAACTGTAAGTTCCCCATGATTGCTTTCAATAGCTCTGGTCAGGGTTCCTTCCTGCCGGTTTGCGCCGGGTGTTGCTGGGCGGATTCAGCACGTGGGGTGAGATGGTGTGGCTTACCCAAAGTGGAAAAGGGTCCAGCAGGAAGCGCAGAACTCTCATTTACATAATATTTTCACTTTTAAATTATACGGGCGTGAACTCCTGCCAGCACAGCAATGCCTGATCCACAATTCAGGCTGGAAATGAAAGTGCGCTTCCTGCCCACAATATTGGCCGCAGGAGTTTGATAAGCGGCCGAATAACCGGCAGTGCACAATTGAATATCTAGGCCTATGGCTAAACACTGCACTCACTGGTACATCATCCATTTGAGTCATCCAGGGAAGATGCAATAAATTCATTTTCTCTGCTGATTAATCGGTGTGTTAGACAGACTGACCACTGGGTGTTTGATATTTTATCCCGGTCAGTGAAGTGCCCTGGCAGCAAATGCCTGTCACATGAACAGTTGGATAAACCACTGGAGTAATAACATCTGCATATTTAACATAATAAACACAGAAAATGCTGGAAATACTCAGCGGGTCAGACAGAATCTGCAGAGAGAGAAACAGGGTTAACGTTTCAGGTCGATGACCCTCCGTCAGAACTGGAAACAGTTGGAGATGTAATAGGTTTTTAAGTAAGTGTAGAAGCGGGGAGTGGGGGGAGCGGAGGAAAGAACAAAAGGGAAGGTCTGTGATAGGGTGGAAGGCAGGAGAGATTAAGAGACAAAAGGGATGATGGTGCAAGGTAAAAAGGGATTGTATTGGGACAAGTTAAGAAACAAAAGATGACTCTAGTTGGAGTGTAAATGGCAATGGCAGAATCATCAACCGCTGTCATGTTAGAGAGGAAAAAAATGATGGGGCAGAGGTTATGGTCTGAAATTGTTGAACTCGATGTTGAGTCCAGAAGGCTGTAAAGTGCCTAATTGAAAGATGAGGTGCTGTTCCTCGAGCTTAAGTTGAGCTTCATAGCAACAGTGCAAGAGGCTGGGGACAAAGAGGTCAGAGTGGGACTGGAGCGGAGAGCGGAGAATTAAAGTGACAGGCGATCAGAAGCACAGGGTCACCCTTACGGACTGAAAGGGGGTGTTCCACAAAGCAGTCACCCAATCTGCATTTGCTCTCCCCAATGTAGAGGAGACCGCATCGTGAGCAGGGACTACAGTATACTAAATTGCAAGAAGTACAAGTAAATCGCTGTTTCACCTGGAAGGAGTGTATGGGGCCCTGCACAGTGGGAAGGGTGGAGGTAAAAGGTCAGGTGTTGCATCTCCTGCACTTGCATGAGAAGATGCCGTGGGAAGCGGATGGTATGTTGGGGATGAGGGAGGAGTGGACCAGGGTGTCGCAGAGGGAGCAGTCCCTTCGGATGGTTAATGGGGAGGTGAGTAGGAGATGTGTTTGGTGCTGGGATCACGCTGGAGGTAGCGGAAAATGATCCGTTGAATGTGGAGGCTGGTGGGGTGAAAGGTGAGGACAAGGGTAACTCTATCTTGGTTCCGGAAGGGAGGGGAAGGGGCGAGGGCAGAAGGGCAGGAGATGGAATGGACACGGTCAAGGGCACTGTCAACCGCGGTAGAGGGGAATTCGCAGTTAGGAAAAAGGAAGACATGTCAGGAGCGCTAGTATGGAAGGTGGCATCGTCAGAGCAGATGCGGTGGAGACAGAGAAACTGGGAGAATGGAAGAGAGTCATTACAGGAAGCGAGTTGGCAGGAACTGCAGTCCAAGTAGCTGTGGGAGTCAGTGGGCTTATAGTGAATGTTTGTCAATAGCCTATCCCCAGAGATGCAGTAGAGAAATTGAGGAAGGGAAAGTAAGAGTCGAAGATGGACCATGTGAAGGTGAGGGAACGGTGGAATTTGGCAACAAAGTGAATTAAATTTGCAGTTCAGGGCGAGAGCAGGAAACGGCACTGATAGTCATCAGTGTACCGGAAAAAGAGGTGAGGGAGGGGACCCGAGTAGGACTGGAATAAAGAATGTTCCACATAACCCACAAAAAGGCAGGCATAGCTAGGACCCATGCAGGTTCCCAAAGAAACACCTTTAATTTGGAAGAAGTTAGTGGAGTCATAGGAGAAGTTGTTCAACGTGAGAACAAGTTCAGCTAGGTGAAGGAGGGTGGTGGTGGACGGAGACTGGTTGGGCCTTTGTTCAAGGAAGAAGCAGAGCACCCTCAGGCCATCCTGCTGGGGAATGGAGGTGTAGAGGGATTGGACGCCCATTGTGAAAAGGAGGTGGTTGGGGCCAGGAAACTGGAAACTGTGGCGGAGGGCGTCAGAAGAGCTAGAAACTGTGGCGGAGGGCGTCAGAAGAGTTGCGGATGTAGGTGGGAAGAGGCTGGACAAGGGGAGAAAACGAGAGTCGAGATAGGAAGAAATAAGTTCCGTCAGGCAAGATCAGGCTGAAATGATGGGTCTACCAGGGCAGTCCGTTTTGTGGATCATGGGGAGGAGGTAGAAGCGGACTGTTCAGGGTTGGGGAACTATGAGGTTGGCGGCCATGGAGGGAAGATCTCCAGAGGAGATGATGTCAGTGACAGTCTTGGAAACAATGGCTTGATGTTCAGTAGTGGGGTCATGGTCCAGGCGGAGGTAGCAGGTGTCGGAGAGTTGGCGTTCAGCTTCCGCATGGTAGTGGTCAGTTCACCAAACAACAACAGCACCATCCTGATCAGCAGGTGTAATGATAATGTTAGGGTTGGGTCTGAGAGAACGGAATGCTGCATGTTCAGAGGGAGGTAGGTTGGAATGAGTGAGGGGTGCAGAGAAAATGGAGATGGTCGATGTCACGCCGGCAGTTTGAAACGAATATTTACAGATAATCCCACACCTGGTGTGAATGGTAACTTCATCCCACACATTTCAAGGAAACATTTCATAATCAATGACAAGTGAAAATGAAGTTGAATTCTGTTTTCCCAGCTCTTGACCTTTTCACCCCAGATTCTAGAAATCTCGAAACCAATTATCAAATTTAAAGCCTCTGATAATCAGAACCGAAATAATCTGTTTGAAATCTTCAACCCATCACCTACCTTTCAGCTGACTGGGAACTTCGGATAAACGTTCTGTGGCTTTCATGTCATTAAATCCAAAGAAACCTGTTTTCATGAAAGCAAATCTGTTCACTACTTTAGTAAAATATGTAATTTTAGATGCGAAATTGAATTCACCGTACCAGGTTCCTGTATTTCTTTCAGTATTTTGTCCAGCTTTGGTAAACCCTGGCGCATTTTCACAAAGGAATCCCACATTGTCCTTCGGGCCCGAGAGCCTTTCTCCATCACCAGATTTAGGAGAAGTTTGGAACTGTCCGCCCGGTTTCCCTGCTCCACCAGCTCAGTGACTTTCTGTAGAGAATAATAATGAATATATTGATGAGCGGAGTGAAGGGCCTGCAGTGAAAGTGAACTGCGGCAGATTGTCCTCTTACAGCACTTGGGCGAGAGGACTGCCTGGGTGGAGCAGGAGGAGGAAAACAAGGCGGTGTTGGTTTCACGCTGGTAACAGAGCCTGCTTTCGGTTCCGTGCACTCTCACAATTCTCCCCCTCCCACACCTGACTCTGGCACAACGGTGCGCTGCTTTATTTCAAATATCTATCACTAAATTCAGAGCAATGTGTAGAATCACTGACCATCCTCAGCAACTTGAACACAGGCACTTTGCTTGTTGCTGCTGAGTTCAGCCTGACACTGACTCTGCAACAGGGGGGAAAAATCAGGCACGATGTAAAATGGGCGCTGATTCACTATGAGCCCATTTCACGATACTGGCAAAGATCAATATCACCCCATATTCAGCCAGTTTATTTAATTCAATGCTGCTGATTCCATTCAACAGCAGGATCAGGGGATTTAACTTACTTTAAGTGAATATTAATTAACAGTTGGTTATCCTTTTGATGCTAACTTCGCTAATTTGTTTGAAATGGGTGAATGATGTTCTTCCCTCCCGATGAATGATGCTGGTCAGCAGGATTTTTGCAGAACCAGATATTAATATTCACAGACAAAACATTTACTGCTTTCAGGAACTGCAGCTACTCTGAGGCGGCTCGAGCCAAATTCTTCCAATGCTCCTTGGACTTGTGAGTGGAGAGTTGCAAATGCTACACCCCTATTCAATGAAGGGGAGAGGGATAACCCAGCAACTACAGGTCAGTCAGCCTAACATCGACAGTGGAGAAATTTTAAAAATAATCCAGGACAAAATATTCACTTAGAAAAACATGGGTTAATAAATTGCAGCCAGCATGGATTTATTAAAGGCATATTGTGGTTGAATAAATTGATTGAGTTGTTTAATGAATTATCGGTTGACAAGGGTTGTGCGGTTGATGTTCTGTATATGGACTTTCAAAAGGCGCTTGACCAAGAACCACGTAATAGACATGTTAGCAAATTAGAAGCCCATGGGATTAAATGGGCAATGGCAGCGTTGATATAATATTGTTTAAGTGAAAGGAAACAGAGAGCAGTAGTGAACGGCTGTTTTTCAGACTAGAGGAAAGAGTGCAGTGTTATCCCACAGGACTCAGTATTAGTACGACTGCTCTTTTTGATATATGTTAATGACCTGCACTTGGGAATACAGAGCATAATTTAAAAAATTGCAGATTGCGCGAAACTCAGAAAGGTAGTAAATAGTGAGAAGGGTCATAGCAGGCTTCAGGAGGGCAGAGACAGACTGGTGAAATGGGCAGACACATGGCAGAGAAGAGTGAACCGATATACTAATAATAGTAGGGGATTTCAACTTCCCCAATATTAACTGGGATAGTCAGAGAGTGAAAGGTTTAGAGGGGGCAGAATTCTTAAAGTGCATCCAGGAGAGCTTTATGAGCCAGCATGTAGAAAGTCCGACAAGAGAGGGGGCGGTACTGGACCTAATTCTAGGGAATGTAGCTGGGCAAGTGGTAGAAGTGTCAGTAGGAGAGCATTTTGGTGACAGGGACCATAATTCGGTGAGATTTAAGGTAGTCATGGAAAAGGACAAAGATAGACCGGAAATAAAGGTTGTAAATTGCGGAAAGGCCTATTTTAATATAAGGCAGGATCTGGCCAAAGTGGACTTGGATCAGCTACTTGCAGGAAAATCTATATCAGAGCAGTGGGGGTCATTCAGAAAGTAAATAGAGAGTACAACGGCAACATGTTCCAGTAAAGATCAAGGGTGGGAACAAGTCCAGGGAACCCTGGATGTCAAGGGATATACATGAATGGATTAGGAAAAAAAGGGAGGCTTTTGGCAGATACAAAGGACTAAAAACAGTGGAAGCCCTAGAGGAGTATAGAAATTGCAGGGGGTTATTAAAAAAGAAATTAGGAGAGCGAAGAAGGGGCATGAAAAAACACTAGCGGGCAAAATAACGGAAAATCCCAAGGTGTTTCATAAGTATAATAAGTGCAAGAGGAAAACCAGGGAAAGAGTAGGGCCCATTAGGGATCAAAGTGGCAATCTGCGTGTAGAGCTGGAAGATGCAGGTGAGGTTTTAAATGAATATTTTGCATCTGTGTTCACTATGGAGAAGGATGATGTAGGCATAGAAATCAGGCAGGGGGGTTGTGATGTACTTGAACAAATTAGCATCGAGGGGGAGGAGGTATTAGCGGTTATAGCGGACTTAAAAGTGGATAAATCCCCAGGTTCAGACGAGATGTATCCCAGGCTACTGTGTGAGGCAAGGGAGGAGATTGCAGGGGAACTGACACAAATTTTCAGAACCTCTCTGGCCAGAGGTCAGGTGCCAGAGGGCAGTTAACGCAGTACCATTATTCAAGAAGGATAGTAGGGATAAACCAGTGAATTACAGGCCAGTGAGCCTAACATCAGTGGTAGCGAAATTATTGGAAACAATTGTGAGGGACAGAATTAGTCTCCACTTGGAGAGGCAAGGATTAATCAAGGATAGTCAGCATGGCTTTGTCAGGGGGAGATGATGTTTAACAAACTTGATTGAATTTTTCGAGGATGTGACTAGGTGTGTGGATGTGGGTAGTGCAGTTGATGTAATCTACATGGGCTTCAGAAAGGCTTTCGACAAGATCCCGCATGGGAGACTGGTCAAGAATGCAAGAGCCCATGGGATTCAGGACAAGTTGGAACATTGGATCCAAAACTGGCTTAGTGGCAGAAGGCAGAGGGTGATGGTCGAAGGTTCCTTTTGTGACTGAAAGCCTATGTCCAGTGGTATACCACAGGAATTGGTGCTGGGTCCGTTGCTATTTGCAGTGTACATTAATGATTTAGATATGAATGTAGGAGCTATGATCAGTAAGTTTGCAGATGACACGAAAATTGGTGGGGTGTGGTAAATAGCAAGGAGGGAAGCCTCAGGCTAAAGGACGATACAGATGGGATGGTCAGATGGGCAGAACAGTGGCAAATGGAATTGAACACTGAAAAGTGTGAGGTGATGCATTTTGGGAGGACTAACAAGGCAAGGGAATACACAATGAATGGTAGGACCCTAGGAAGGGCAGAGGATCAGAGGGACCTTGGTGTGCATGTACATAGAACCCTGAAGGCAGCAGGACAGGTAGATAAGGTGGTTAAAAAGGCATATGGGATACTTATATTCTATGCCTCGGCTAATGAAGGCAAGAGCAGGGAGGTTATGATGGAGCTGTACAAAACGCTAGTTAAGCCACAGCTGGAATATTGTGTGCAGTTCTGGTCACCACACTATAGGAAGGATGTGATTGCATTAGAGAGGGTGCAGAGGAGATTCACCAGGATGTTACCTGGGCTGGAGCGTTTCAGCTATGAAGAGAGACTAGACAGGCTGGGGTTGTTTTCCTTAGAGCAGAGAAGGCTGAGGGGGAACCTGAGGTGTACAAAATTATGAGGGGCATAGATAGTGTAGTGTCCGTGTGTAGATAAAGTCACTGAAGACAGGAGTTGGTTCATAGGTATTTACTAAGCAAGTCTTGGGGGGGGGGTTCTAAAGGATATACACAATACACAGGCTTATATAGCCCAAGTGGCAATTACCGGCATTACGCACACCTGGGGCTCTTAAAGGCACGTACACCTCAATTGCTCTTAAAGGCACATACACCACAGATAGGGTAGATAGAAAGGAACTTTTCCCCTCAGTAGAGGGGTCAATAACCAGGGGGCATAGTTTCAAGGTAAGGGGCAGGACGTTTATAGGGGATTCGAGGAAAAACTTTTTCACCAAGTGGGTGGTTGGAATCTGGAACTCACTGCCTGAAAGGGTGGTAGAGGCAGGAACCCTCACAACATTAAAGAAGCATTTAGATGAGCACTTGAAACGCTGTAGCATTGGACCAAGTTCGGGAAAATGGGGTTAGAATATATAGGGTTTGATGGCCGGCGCAGACATGATGGGCCGAAGGGCATCTTTCTATGCTGTATAACTCTATGAACTCTATGATTCTATGTTTGGAAGAAAGAATGAGGGGAGGCAAAACAAACTAAACTGTACAATTTTAAAATGGTTGAAGCAACAGGGGCCTCAGTGTTTATGTGGAGAATTATTTGAAGTTGGCAGAATCAGTTGAGAAGGCTGTTAAAAAAGACGGGATTCCTGGTTTTATAAATAGAGACATAGAGTACATAAGAAAGGACATTATGCTAAACATTTATAAATTAGTGGTTAGTCCTCAGCTGGAGTATTGTGTCTAATTCTGGGCACCACACGTTATACCCTGTCAAGGCCTTGGACAGGGTGCAGAGGAGATTCACTAAAATAGTACCAGGGATGAGCGACTATAGTTACATGGGCTGATGGAACTGCTCTGCGGACAGTCTGTATGACACCTCTTATCTAGGTGTATAAATATGGTCACTTTCAGTAATTCTTTGGTATCCCGCACTGAGAACATGCCAGGATTGGTTAGTATTCACAGACTTGAAGGGTGTACTGTTATTAGATCGGGAAAGTTAGCACTGTTCTCTTTGGAACAGAGAAGGTTAACAGGTGACCTAATAGAGGTTTTCAAGATGATAAGAAGTTTTGATATAGATAGAGAAAAACAATTCCATTTGGCGAGTGGGTCAACAACCAGAGGTCATAGATTTAAAATCATGGCAAAAGATCTGGAGGGAGGTTGAGGAGAATTGTTTTCACTCAGCGTGATGTTGGGATCTGGAACGCTCGACCTGAAAAGGTGATGTAAGCTGATGCCATAAATAGTTTTAAAGGGAGTTAGACAGGTACTTCAGGATGAGGAACTTACAGGATTACGGACAAATAGTGGGGATGTGGGACTGGGCTCGGCTGCTCTGTCAAAGAGCCAGCACAGGCATGACGTGGCCTCCTTCTGCGCTGTAAGTCTCTGTGATTCTACTAACTACAGCTGTATAATTTGCCTGAACATCCTGAGGATCTTCATAGAACCAACAAGTTGATTTATCGCTGGTATCTGAATCAATATAATTGGGATCATTCTAGTCGGTTGATCGGACACTCCCCATGAGTTTTTTGGGGCTGTTTGGGTCCAATACTTGTTCACTGGTTTAACATTTTGTAAAAATATCTTTCCTTTAACCCGCAGCTGATTTTTTAAATCATCTCACTGTTCCTCAATTTACTTTATATAATTTGTAGGACATTCAACTCATGACCCTCCCGAAAACTCCAGCCACTTTTCTCTTGTCTCTCTTTGTGAGAACCTACTAAAATTCTGTGTTCCATTTGACTTCAGCCCATAAATTATAATAACGTACCCGTTACCCTCTCCTTTTTACACAGACTGATGGATCCAGTGGGTATTTTCACATTTGTGTTGTTGTTTCAGATTTAAAATATTAACAGCTTTAACCCTTTCTTTCCTATATGGCATGTTTTTCTTCTGTAACATTCTATGATTCTAAGATCTGATATCCTATCAGTTCTGTGATATTTAAATAATCCAAACTTATCCTGTGTCCCTCCCACTCACCCGATGTTCTTGTCCACTAAAATGCCTCTCGTATGTAAACAACGAACTGATTCCGTCCACCCCTCCTTCAATCGCCTGTTCCAGTCTGTCCCAGTAGAATTTCGTCAACTGGAACAGCTGGTAATCGCCGCACTTTGTCAAGAACTCAGTGATTGCAGAGTTTGGATCTGTGAACACAAATGGAGAAAACTAAACTCATTATCCACGTTATATCCAAGATGCTACATTGCCCCTTATACCAGACAGCTCAAGTCTCCTGTGTGCCGCATTATCAAACACCTTCTTAAACCTCATATACACCGCAGATGCTGCATCCCATCGATCTATAGAGTCCATTCTTTATAAAAGCGTGCAAATTTGTCAGACATATCTTGCCTACAGCTAGTCCATGCCAGCCTTCCCTGATCACCCCCTGTATCTCAACATTGACTAATTCAACCTTAAATTCCGGACTGGAGCATTCTGCCCATAACTGCAGTAGACTGGTCTAGTTACCCGATTTCTCCTCTCTCCTCCACTGTTGAACAGAGGCGTTACTTGGGCTCCTTCAGTGCTCCAGTGTATTGTTTGTATCTAAAACGGATTGAACAATTTTGGAGAGTCTGCCCTCCCTCCTCTGTGATTTGATTTAACATCCTGGAGTGCGTTATCTCTGGGCCCAGTCACTTACCCATCTTGACTATTTTTTCAGCTCCAAATCCTTCTCTACATTTAACTCCAAATAAGATCCCACATCTTCCTCTAGTCTTCCTTCTCGCACTACCAACATCACTTTTAGAAACTACTGGAAATATTTGATACCTCCTCAAAACATCATCCTCCACAACTAGATTTCCACTTCCTCCCCAGTGATAGAACCTTGAATTATATTGCTTTACTTTTCATAAACCCTGACTTTTTATATTATCTGCTGACCTTGAACCTGATTTCCTTTTAACCACCCCATCCCCACCCTACAGCCAGAGATGACCACCTTGATGCTTTGTTTTTCATTCCATTGCCTGATTTAAGTTCCCTCAATATAGTCATCAAACCAGGCCAGTGTCCTCGACTCAACTATTCCCAGCTGCTTCATCAGTGACCTTCGCTCCATCATCAGGTTAGAAGTGGGGCTGCTCGCTAATGGATGAGCTGTGTTCGGCTCCATTGGCAATTCCTCCAATAATGAAGCAGTCCATGCCTGCATGCAGCAATACGTGGATAACATCCAGTTTTGGCCTGATATTTGGCAAATAATATTTTAACCAGACAAGTTTTTTTTTAAATTCATTTTATGGGATCTGGGCATCGCTGGCAAGGCCAGCATTTATTGCCCATCGCTAGTTGCCATTCAGAAGGTGGTGGTTAGCCGCCCTCTTGAACCGCTGCAGTCCGTGTGGTGATGGTATTTTGTTTCGTAGCGGTTAGTTACAACTGAGTAAATTGCTAGGCCATTTCAGAGGGCAGTTAAGAGTCAACCACATTGCTGTGGGTCTGGAGTCACATATAGGCCAGACCCGGTAAGGATGGCAGATGTCCTTCCCTAAAAGACATTTGTAGGGGTTCACAAAATCGCCTCAGCCCCCGAAGATCGGGAAAAATTAATCCACATCGTGGACAAAGACTTTGCATGATTTAAATTGCCTCTGGGTTGGACAATGTTTTAAAACATACCCAGAATCACAGGGGGGCTGCGTTGAGCTGGGCAGCGCGCGGACAACACTGGAATCGAGGAACTTTGTGGAAAAATTCGCACACTTTAAGACAGCACATTTTATTTTTAAAAATGTACTCGCAAATGGCATAAAAATGGCTGAACAGTAACAGAATTTTCAGCAGGAAAAAGGACAGACAGGCCATTAGCATTTGAATGCAGCCCGAGCTGTCAATCATCCTGTGGTATTGGGCGGGTCAGGTAACCTACAAGCTGTTTATTTACACAAGGAGTAACCACTTGAGATTGCAGTTTCAGTGACCACAATGGGTTTCTGTTTACATAGTAATACAACCCCATTCAAACTCATCAGGATGAATGAAGACACATTCAAAACCCCTGCAGTTTTATCGACAACCATCACAGACAATGGCAACTTTATTCAAACCCATCCCAGACAAGGGGACGGTTTGGATCCTTTTGTTTCAGCCCAGATGAACTTGGATTTGGGCGGGAACATTTCGGCCCCAAAATTGGGGTATAAGAGATAGCTTCTCAGAGGCATCTCTCTCGCCTGCCTCGTGTGCCTCTACAGCGTGGAAGTCTGTCTGAAGAAGTAAAACCACCAGCAGTTTACTTTTAAAACACTGGGGTGTTTTCTTTACTTCGGGACAGCGAAGATCTCGTGGGGCACGGAGGTGTGATTGCAGTGGTGAGCATATATTTTTCTGACCTTCCACAAGGCAACTTAGGATAGGCATAGGGGTGGGGAGTAAAGTGAAATTTCATTAGAATTGACATTTTAGTTGTTTTCCCTCGTTATGCCCGTTTTTTCCTCCCCTATCTAAGCAATTTTACCGTAATTACATTGATCGTGTGGTGTAGTTTATTTAGTTAATAAAGTTTGACTTTCTTGCATCGAGACTATTTATCCGTTTTTAATATATCATTAATTATAAGTTCCTCCAGTCAGAACTGGAAGGGTGGGTCTAGCGATTCGCAATCGCTGATTGGTATTGGTCACAGTGCAGTGGCTTGACCAGGTAAATTACCGTAAACCAGGTAAAAGATGCCCCCCTACAAATTGGCGACCGTGGCAGGACTGGAGGCAGTTTTTGATATGATAAGTGGTCTGGATCTAGAGAAAGCATCAGCTCTTGCTTTTCTTGTTTTTAGTCTGTGGGTAGCCCTGCAGAAGTTAACGGCAGCGTGTGAGCTGACCTATTATGGTATAAGTGGCTGGGTTAAGAACGGTGATATGAGGGTGCGGAGGAGGTTACAGAGGCCAAGACTCGGGAGTCAGAGCTTGAAAAATGCCAGGCGGAGGTAGAACGCCTCATAAGAGAGGTGAACGAGGCCAGAGACAGTGGGATGAGGGTGCGGGAAGAGAATGCACGCCTCACACTAGAGGTCACGAAATGCCAGGCAGAGATGGAGTGCCTTCTGCAGGAAGTCACAAAGGCTAGGGACAGTGAGATGAGGCTACAGGAGGAAAACGCATACCTCACTAAAAAAGCTAGCGAGGGCAAAAGCCATGCAAGGCACAAGATAGAGTTCCAAAAGTGCCAAATTACAGAAGCAAAGAGTAACGAGATGAGACTGCGGGAAGAGAATGCCCGCCTCACCTCAGAAGTAACAGAGCAGGAGGAGAAGGTTAGGGAGGTAAAGGCAGCTTATAAGCTGGCCTGCGACCAAAGGTTTGAGGAAGCAGATCATGGCCCCTGTAGGGCAGAGATAGAAAGCCTTAACATGGCTTTAAAGGGAGCAAAGGGGATGATTTGTCTGATCAGCCCGAAGGCAGGTCAGCCGGATTTTACTAGCAACCTAAGCAAAACAGCCCCACAGGCAACACCCAGGGAAAGGTTGGCTAGGGAATTAGAGATCCCAAGACCGCAGCCCAAAGCTCCGAGTTTTGAGGAGCTCTGGCAGCCAGAAGGGGTGGTAAGAGAACGCCAGCAGGTCCCGCTAGGCAGGGGGGGCCAGGACCAGTGTACCCGCTCCGACAACGGAGGTACGGTCCGCCAGTGAATGATAATGACCCAGGGGCTGTTCAGCATAACTATCTGGTACCCTATGATACCCAACAGCTCAGAGTCCTGGTGAAACATATTCCCCTGCTCTCCGAAAAGGGAGACCCCTCAGTGCACTTTCAAGTGATCGAACAGGCAGCCGGTGTTAACGGCTGTGATGACGAAGAGAAAGTCCAAATTTTGCTTTTCTCTGTCGATAGTAAGCTCTATCAGACCATTTCAGATGAGGCGAAGAGAGGGCAGAAGTGTTTTGAGGACCTAAAGGAGGAAATACTGGAAGCCATGGTTGCGAATGACGGCAATCTGTTTGATCGCATAGGGAAAACACTGCAGAAGGCAGGGGAGACCCCACAGGCATTTGCAGACAGGCTGTGGCCAGTCGACAACAGTGCGTGTACAGGGGGACTGGATAGGGCAAGCCTGAACCAGCGGCAGCTGACCCAATGGCTTCGTTGCCTGGTGTCCAATTGCCTGCCCCAGATAAAAGCAAAGGCTGATACTTGGTTTGACCACCGAGACCCCCTGGCAACCAAAGAGACTGTAATCCGGCAGTTCGCGGTAGCATATAGGAACGGAGGAGTAGTGGGACGCCCCAGCAAAAGGGCAAGGTCCACGAGGTTAAAACTGGGGCTCAATACAAGAAAGATTGGCGCCAGGAGGGGAGCCGTCCCTCCCAGAACAAGGTCACTTGTTGCAGGTGCGGGGAGGATGGCCACTGGCGCAGGGATTGTAAAAAGCCTGGGAGAGACGATAAAGCCAGGACCCCCGCAGCCCCAACTCAGAAGGCAGAGACTGAAACTCCTCCCGATACAGTCGAGTCCATCATGGATTCGATAAAATCTTTCCTCAGGGCCAATCAGGGAAAGGTAGCAGCCATCAGTGGTGCTGCAGCCCCCTCGCCCACCTCTGCCTCCCCACAATGACTGGAGTATGGGCAGGCAGCAGAGAACATGGGGAAGCAGCATCGGAATAACCGGCTGCTGCTCGAGCCTAGCAAGAGCCACCAGTGGGAGATAGGAGACCTAGTGATGGTAAGAAACTATGCCCGGGTGGGAAGTTTAGAGCCACTCTACATGGGACCCTATAGTATAGTTGATAGGGACAGCCCCATGGTCTATGCAGTAAAACTACCCCGGTGCACAAAGTGGTTCCACGCCAACCAATGTAACTTGTATAAATCTGACCATACAAGTTCAAGTTCACAGGCTGTAAAGACAGGCACTGTGACTTGTTTCAAGGGAAAAGTTGTCCGGCCCATCAATTGGGACACTTCCCCGTCCCAGTGAGACCTAAGTTTTGGCCAAAGTTTAAATTTGAACCAGTTATCTAGTTCAGAAACAGAGAAACAGCAGCCTGAGAGTAGAAATC
Organism: Somniosus microcephalus; assembly: GCF_052327205.1. NCBI lineage: Eukaryota > Metazoa > Chordata > Chondrichthyes > Squaliformes > Somniosidae > Somniosus > Somniosus microcephalus. The sequence goes on along the minus strand of NW_028225180.1, from coordinate 50,987,266 downwards.
TGCAGGCTGCTGCGAGTCCATTCACAGAAGAGGCTGCCTGCGCAGCCGTAGTCGCACGCCTGAGGGGAGAGGTTTCCCAACACTGGGTTTGCACAGGTGCAGTTCCCCAGCCTGTGACCCCAGCGGCGCCTCTTCAGTTTTCCCGCGCAGGCGCAGACGCCTGTTTGAAGACAGAGGTTTCACAGCCTCTACCGTGGGACTCCGGGGAGGAGGTTCGCGCAGGCGCAGTCACCTGTTTAAAGGGACAATCTTCCCAGACCGCTTGTAGAGTGGTTCCCCCTATGGTGTGGGACTCTGGGAGGAAGGGATCGCAATTCCTCTTGCAGGGGACATATGGGAGGAGCCGGTAACAGGTTTTGGACCTGGAGAGGAGTATTTTCAGCCACCAGCAGCAGGTGGTGAGGGGATACCTGCCCCCAGTACAGGAGTGGGTAGGGAAAAGGAGACAAACCCGGAGTGCCGGCAGGCTGCCAGGTATATTATACAGTGCGGGCTGTTTGCAACAGGGGGAGAAGGTTCCCAACCACCTAGGGCTATGACCCAGGCTCAGGGTCCGTCAGCCAAAGTTTCCCCCACAGAGACGCCCCTCAGAAGGTCTCAGCGGGCCCGCAAGCCCAAGAAAAGATGGTCACCAGGGAACCTGCCACAAAGAGCAATCTCCCGAGCCCGGGAGGAAACAGATCACAGAGGTCCCCAACTAGCAGCCCTAAGCTGCCAGGGACGAGAAGGAGGAGGCAGTCCAGCTTCGCTGCAGGCAGCAGTAATCTGCGATAGTGACACCAGAGATTAGCCTGGCCGCCTGGAGACGGGCGGTGTAATGAAATCTGTTTGTCTCGATTCTGTATTCGTTTTGCACTCATGTATATTACCCTCCCCCACTGTATAGTTTCACTTCCTCTTTCCCGACTAACCTGGGAGGTTCCAATTCTTGGCTCTTGGCTCTGCATCTGACTTCTCTTACATAAAGATCTCAGGATCTGTATGACTCATTCCTGTGTACCAGTCGGCGTGTTGAGATGTTAGCTCTGATCTTAGTGATTAAAAGCCAACTTGTTTAAGTCTGTAACTTCTAGTTTTGTGGTTATTGAAGGCCCATCAATTTTAATCACTAAAGAATACTAGGATGGATCGACTCCTAAAACCAGAGCGTCTGGACTTGGATCCACATTCTGCTGAAGCATCAAATCAATTTGGACAATGGCTCAAATGATTTGAACTCTTCGCGGGGGCCTCATCCGCTAGCGAAGTAGATAAACTCAGTCTACTGACTACTCGTGTAAGTCATCGGATTTATTCGTTCATCCGGGACGCCACCTTTTACACGGAGGCCATCACTATCCTGAAGGCCCAATACCAGAGGTCGGTAAACAAAGTGTACGCCAGACATCTGCTGGCTACACGCAGGCAGTGACCAGAGGAATCAATGGACGATTTCTTACAGGGCCTAAAGGACCTGGTCCAGGACTGTAACTGCAAGGCCGTGACTGCCAACGCGTACTCTGACGAATTGGTTCGCGATTCCTTCATCACGGGCCTCAAATCGAATTATATCCGGCAGAGACTGCTGGAGAAGGAGGTCCTGGACTTAAAAAAGGCAGTGGCCACTGCGCGATCGTTGGACGTGACCCAGAAAAACTCTGACTCTTATTCTTCCGGCCATGCAGCCCTCACATCCTCGTGTGCGCCGAGGGGGCCGCCATCTTGGAATCAGCAATCTTCCCCATCCAGGTCTCAGACCAGCTCTACACTGCCGGAGTCCCCACACAGAAGTTCACCCAGGAGTCCAACTACAGCGGCAATGTCTCGAGGCCCGAAATGCTACTTCTGCAGCCAGGCCAAGCACCCCAGACAACGATGCCCAGCGAAGGACGCTACATGCTTCAAATGTAAGAAAAAGGGGCATTTTAGCAAAGTCTGCAGGGGGAATCCGATTTGCAACTCTGTCACCGCCTCGTGCGTGCCGTGCGGGCCGCCATCTTGGTATCCGCCATCTTGTCCCGTCTCAACGGCCACCCAGGGCCCAACAGTGGCTTCGATCACAGTGGATCAATCCAGGCCACACCCGTTCACAAAGTCCATGATGGACATACAGGTAAACGGGAATTTAACGCAATGTTTAATTGACTGTGGGAGTACCGAGAGTTTTATCCACCCTAGCCTGGTACGGTGGCACTCATTAACGGTAACCCCTACACGGAGCAGAATTGCTATGGCTGCTAAGCCCCACACTTCGGACATTTTGGGCTACAGTGTGGTAACACTGACTGTAAAAGGCACGGACTACAAGGATTTTAAACTCCTCGTGATGCCAGAACTCTGTGTTAATGTAATCTTGGGTCTGGACTTCCAGTGCCACCACGAAAGTGTCGCGCTAGCATATGGCGGGTCCCAGCCGCCACTCACAGTCTGTGGCCTATCAACCTTAAAAATCAGCCCGCCCTCTTTATTCGCTAATCTCGCTCCAAACTGTAGGCCCATAGCGACCAAAAGTAGACGGTACAGTCTGGAAGACAGACAATTTATCAAGGCGGAAGTGGACAGACTCCTGCTGGAAGGCATTATTGAATGCAGTAGCAGCCCGTGGCGTGCCCAAGTAGTCATAGTTAAAAATATCGAAAAGAAACGGATGGTAATTGACTACAGCCAGACTGTTAATATTTATACCCAGCTGGACGCCTACACTTTACCCCGCATATCAGAAATGGTCAACCAGATTGCGCAATACCGAGTCTTCTCGACTATCGACCTCAAATCCGCGTATCACCAGCTCCCCATTAGAACGGAGGACCGCCCATTGATGCGCTATCAACAATACCAAAGAGTACGAAATGGACTTATATGAAGTAGGCTTTTATTGACTAAGAACTAGAGCATGCCTCTGCTAGTGAATCCATCCTAAGAGCTCCCGGGGTAAGGGTGGTGTGTCACCTTTATACCCGGGCTTAGGGGTGGAGCCAGGGGCTGAGACATGCCTGGACTTGTACAGGGTTAACAGTGGTTTACCACACAGGCATGTACAGGTTAACAGTGGTTTACCACATTCACCCCTCGTTAAAAAAGAGTCCGGCGGGGTGAAGTGTTTCAAAAGTTCGTATACGGAAGTCTCTCTGGGGGTCTTGTCTGCCGTAATGATCTTCGTGGTGCCAGTTGTGGCGGTTCTTTGCCCGCGGCCGCTTCTCGCGTGGGACGGAGCACTGGCGTGTCGTCCTCTCGGGGTAGGGATGGCACCGGCATGTCGTCAGTTCGTGGTAGACACCCCGGTGGTGCATCGTGGGTAGTGGTGGTGGGTGGAGGTAGTGGATGGTGATCGATGGTGTTTCGGGTGGTACCTGGGGGTGCGAGGTCTCGAATTGAGACTGTGTCCTCCCGCCCGTCAGGATACGCCACGTAGGCGTACTGTGGGTTGGCGTGGAGGAGGTGAACCTTTTCGACCAGGGGTCCGCCTTATGGCTCCTCACGTGTTTCCTGAGCAGGACGGGTCCCGGAGACGTCAGCCATGGCGGTAGTGATGCCCCGAGGTGGATTTCCTGGGGAAGACGAACATCTTCTCGTGAGGGGTGGCGTTTGTGGCAGTACAGAGCAGTGAACGTATGGAGTGGAGCGCATCGGGGAGGACATCTTGCCAGCGGGAGATTGGGAGGCCCTTGGATTTTAGGGCGAGCATGGCTATCTTCCACACCATTGCATTCTCCCTCTCTACCTGTCCATTACCCCGGGGGTTGTAGCTGGTAGTCCTGCTCGCGGCTATTCCCTTCTCGAGCAGGTACTGGTGCAGCTCGTCGCTCATGAACGATGAGCCCCGTCGCTGTGGATGTAATTGGGGAAGCCAAATATGGCGAATAGGTCGGGGAGGCCCCTGATGACTGTGGCGCTGGTCATGTCCGGGCAGGGGATGGCGAAGGGGAAACGGGAGTACTCATCAATAATACTGAGGAAGTACGTGTTGCGGTCAGAGGAGGGAAGGGGCCCCTTGAAATGGACGCTGAGACGTTCGAAGGGGCGGGTGGCTTTAATCAGGTGTGCCCTGTCTGGCCTATAAAAATGCGGTTTGCATTCGGCGCAGACCTGGCAGTTCCTGGTCATGGTCCTGGCCTCCTCGATGGAGTAAGGCAGGTTGCGAGCTTTAATAAAGTGGAAGAACCTGGTGAACCACGGGTGGCAGAGATCATTGTGGAGGGTCCGTAGCCTATCGACTTGTGTGTTGGCACATGTCCCATGGGATACGGCGTCTGGGGGCTCATTAAGTTTCCCGGGCCGGTATAAGATATCGTAGTTGTAGGTGGATAACTCGATCCTCCACCGCAATATATTATAATTTTTGATTTTCCCCCTTTGTCTGTTGTTAAACATAAATGCTACTGACCGTTGGTCAGTGAGCAGGGTGAAACGTTTACCGGCCAGGTAATGCCTCCAGTGCCATACAGCCTCCACTATCGCCTGGGCCTCCTTCTCGACTGAGGAGTGTCGAATTTCGGGGCCCTGGAGGGTCCGTGAAAAGAAGGCCACGGGTCTCCCCGCCTGGTTAAGGGTTTCGGCTAGGGCGAAGTCGGATGCATCGCTCTCCACTTGGAAAGGGATGGACTCATCCACTGCGTGCATTGTGGCCTTCGCAATGTCCTCTTTTATGAGGGTGAAGGCCGCATGGGCCTCTGCCGTCAGGGGGAAGGAGGTTGACTTGATGAGGGGCCGGGCTTTGTCCGCATATTTGGGCACGTACTGGGCGTAGTAAGAGAAGAACCCTAGGCATCTCTTCAGGGCTTTTAGGCAGTGGGGGGGGTAGTTCCAGGAGGGGGCGCATTCGGTCGGGGTCGGGGCCGATGACTCCGTTTTCCACCACGCAACCAAGAATAGCGAGGCGCGCGGTGCGGAACATTCATTTTTCTCTGTTGTATGTCAGATTCAGCTGTTGGGCCGTACGGAGGAATCTTTCTAGGTTGGCGTCGTGGTCCTGCCGGTCATGGCCGCAGATGGTGACGTTGTCTAGATAGGGGAAGGTGGCCTGCAGCGCGTTCTGGTCAACCATCCGGTCCATCTCCCATTGGAAGACCGAGATCCCGTTGGTGACGCCGAAGGGGACTCGGAGGAAGTGGTAGAGGTGACCGTCAGCCTCGAAGGCCGTGTACTGGCGGTCCTCAGGCCTGATGGGGAGCTGGTGGCATGCCGACTTCAGATCAATCGTCGAGAATACCCTATATTGTGCTATCTGGTTGACCATGTCAGATATGCGGGGAAGTGGGTATGCATCTAATTGCGTGTATCGATTGATCGTCTGACTGTAATTAATAACCAGGCGCTGTTTTTCGCCGATCTTTACTACCACCACTTGGGCTCGCCATGGGCTGGTGCTGCCCTCGATAATCCCTTCCCTAAGGAGTCTTTGTACTTCTGATTTAATAAAGCTCCTATCCCCGGCACTGCACCACCTGCTTTTAGTAGCAATTGGCTTGCAGTCTTTGGCGAGGTTAGCGAACAACGGGGGGGGTTTGACCTTCAGGGTGGACAGGCTGCATACTTTGCGCGGCGCCGTGTTTAAATTCTGCTGGCTGCAGACTGTAAGTGGGGGCAGGGGCCCACCATATGCCATCGTGACGTTCTCCAGATGGCACTGGAAGTCTAATCCTAGCAGTACGGGAGCGCAGAGCTGTGGCAGGGCGAGGAATTTAAACTCACTGTACTCCACGCCGTCCACTGTCAGAGTCGCTACACAGTAGCCGCTGACGTCCGCCGTATGGGACTTTGAGGCCATAAAGAACTGGTGGCGTGTGCGCATAACCGATAGGGAGTAGCGTCGCACTGTGTCGGGGTGGATGAAGCTCTCCGTGCTTCCACAGTCGAAAAGGCAATTTGTGGCATGGCCATTTACCTTTACGTTCATCATGGACCTGGCTAGTTGATGGGGCCTAGATTGGTCCAGGGTGATGGAGGCCATCGTCGAGGTCGGTGGGTCACAGTAGTATTCGCCCGCGCCGAGGGCCTGGTCCCGAGATGGTGTCCAAGATGGCGGCTCCCCCTCGGCTGGTGGTGTCCAAAATGGCGGCCCGCACGGCTCACACGTGCTTGGTGGGGTCCAAAATGGCGGCCTGTACGGTTCACACGCGGCGCTGCTGGAATTGGGAGTCGATTTCGCCTTGAACACTCTCGCGTAGTGGCCTTTCTTACCGCATTTGGAGCAGGTCGCGTCCTTTGCTGGGCATTGCTGTCTGGGGTGCTTGGCCTGGCCGCAATAGCAGCATTTCTGGCCTCTGGTCATTGCAGCTGTAGTTGGGCTGCTGGCGGCTTGTGGCCTTACCGGGTCCCAAGATGGCTGCTCCCGTGGCATCCACGTGGCCATCCAGTCAGGGGTGTAGGCGTCCATGTTCTGGAGGGCCACGTCTAACGAGTTAGCGAGGGCGACCGTCTTCTGCAGGTCGAGCCCCCTCTGTACCAGCAGCCTCTGCCGAGTATAGTTGGACCTGATGCCGGCTACGTAGGCGTCTCGGATCAGGTCTTCCGTGCATTCCTTGGCCGTCACCGCTTTGCAATTACAGTCCCGGCCGAGGACTCTCAGTGCCAGTAAATATTCAGCGCCCGATTCCCCGGGGCGCTGTTTTCGGGTAGCCAGGAGGTGTCTGGTGCAGACCTCGTTAACAGGCCTCACGAATTATTCCTTTAGCGTCGCGATGGCGGCCGCGTAAGTAGTGGCATCTCGGATGATCGAGTAGACTCGGTGGCTCACCCGTGAGTTCAAGACAAGCTGTTTCACGTCATCTGTAATGACAGTAGTGCTGGAGGCCTCCAGGAAAGCTTCGGAACAGCTCAGCCAGTGTTCAAAGTTATTGGCTGCATCTGCTGCTTGAGGATCCAGGTCTAAACGTTCCGGCTTCAAGATTTGCTCCATGTTGAAAATTAGTCAATAAAATTGATGCGCTATCAACAATGCCAAAGACTACGAAATGGACTTATATGAAGTAGGCTTTTATTGACGAACAACTAGAGCATGCCTCTGCTAGTGAATCCATCCTAAGAGCTCCCAGGGGAAGGGTGGTGAGTCACCTTTATACCCGGGCTTAGGGTGGAGCCAGGGGCTGAGACATGCCTGGACTTGTACAGGGTTAACAGTGGTTTACCACACAGGCATGTACAGGTTAACAGTGGTTTACCACACCCATACACCGTCTTCGAGGCGAACGGGCGCTTCTACCTTTTTCTCAGAGTGCCCTTCGGGGTAACAAATGGGGTCTCGGTCTTCCAACGTGAGATGGACCGCATCGTTGACGAGAATAAACTACAAGCTACCTACCTCTTTCTGGACAATGTCACTATCTGCGGGCACAACCAGCAAGACCACGATCTAAATCTTGCGAGATTTTTAAAAATTGCCCTGAAGCTGAATCTAACCTACAATGAAGACAAATGTGTCTTCAACACAACCCGTCTCTGTATCCTCGGCTGTGTGGTGGAAGATGGGGTAATTGGACCGGACCCTGACCGATTACACCTCCTAAAGGAACTGCCCCTGCCACACAATCCCAAAGCTTTAAAAAGGTGCCTGGGATTTTTTTCGTATTATGCCCAATGGATGCCCAATTACTCTGATAAGGCCCGACCCCTCATTAAATCGACGTCCTTCCCACTATCAGCTGAAGCTCGGGAGGCTTTCACCAGTATTAAACAGGACATTGAAAGGGCTGCAGTGTGTGCAGTGGACGAATGCATTCCCTTTCAAGTCGAAAGCGATGCGTCAGACTTTGTCTTAGCTGCGACCCTCAATCAGGTTGGGACACCTGTGGCCTTCTTCTCCCGAACCATTCAGGGACCTGAAATCAGGCACTCTTCTGTCGAGAAGGAGGCACAGGCTATAGTGGAGGCAGTGCGGCACTGGAGACACTACCTAGCCGGCAAACGTTTCACCCTGCTAACTGACCAGCGGTCGGTGGCTTTCATGTTTAATAACAAAGAAAGGGGGAAATCAAGAATGACAAAATACTCAGGTGGAGGATCGAACTATCCACGTTCGACTATGATATTATGTACAGACCGGAAGTCCTTAATGAACCCCCAGACGCCCTATCGCGGGGAATGTGTGCCAGCATTCATACGGACAAATTACAGGGTATCCACAACGACCTCTGTCACCCAGGGGTCACCTGACTATACCATTTTAAAAAGTCCCGCAATCTGCCCCACTCCATTGAGGAGGTCAGGGCAATGACCAGAGCCTGCCGCATCTGTGCGGAATGCAAGCCTCATTTCTACAGGCCAGACCTTGCACACCTTATCAAAGCCACACGACCATTCGAGCGCCTAAGTCTGGGCTTCAATGGACCCCTTCCCTCTGCCGACCGTAACGTATACTTCCTCAATATCATTGATGAATATTCCCGCTTCCCCTTCGCCATTCCCTGCCCAGACATGACCAGTGCCACGGTCATCAAGTGTCTCTGTAATCTATTCTGCATGTTTGGCATGCCGAACTACATACACAGCGATAGGGGAACATCATTCATGAGTGACGAGCTGCGCCAGTTCTTGCTCTCGAAGGGGATAGCCACTAGCAGAACCACTAGCTACAACCCCCGGGGTAATGGGCAAGTGGAAAGGGAGAATGCTACTGTTTGGAAGGCTGTCGCGTTAGCCTTAAAGTCAAAAGGCCTTCCGACCTCCCGCTGGCAGGAAGCCCTCCCAGACGTGCTCCACTCCATAAGGTCTCTGTTATGTACTGCCACGAACGCTACCCCTCACGAAAAGATGTTCGTTTTCCCCCGGAAATCCACCTTAGGCATATCTCTACCCGCGTGGTTGACGTCTCTGGGGACAGTACTATTGCGGAAGCACGTGAGAGGCCATAAAACGGAATCCTTGCGGAAAAGGTTCAGCTCCTCCATGCAAACCCTCAGTACGCCTATATCGAATACTCTGACAGGCGAGAGGACACTGTTTCCATAAAAGACCTCGCTCCCTCGGGGAGCAGAGAGAACGATGGGAGACTACCCGATGAAGACCTACACTACAAAGAGACAGGACGCCCAGAGGTATCAATACCCAACTTTAACCTGTAGGGCACTGCAGATAACCTGGAAGACACTGCGGAGGCCCGGACAGCGGAGGAACCAGAATCCACTCCCCTCGAGGCACCCCAACCAGCTTTGCGCCGATCACTGAGAACTGCAAAACCTCCTGACAGACTCACTTATACCAACATTTAAGAAACATCACCCCGATGGATTAAATCTATAAAAGGGGGTGAATGTAATGAAATCTGTTTGTCTTGATTCTGTATTCGTTTTGCACTCATGTATATTACCCTCCCCCACTGTGTATAGTTTCACTTCCTCTTTCCCGACTAACCTGGGAGGTTCCAGGTCTTGGCTCTTGGCTCCACCCCTGACTTCTCTTACATAAAGATCCCAGGATCTGTATAACTCATTCCTGTGAACCAATCAGCGTGTTGAGATGTTAGCTCTGATCTTAGTGATTAAAAGCCAACTTGTTTAAGTCTATAACTTCTAGTTTTGTGGTTATTGAAGGCCCATCAGGCGGCATCTGTATTATAGCTTTGTGTTAAGTCACCAATGTTGATAGCTTGCTTTTAAGGTGTTTGAATTTTATGTTTTGATAAAACTAGTAGTTTTTAGTTTAAGTTTAAAGTTTAAGTTTATAAGTGTGCCAAATGCTTGTATTTTGGTCCGAAGTCGAGGGACCCGACCATGTCTCCACCTAAGGCAGCAGGTCAGTGAGAGACCTGGCTGCATGTCCTTTTAGGTTCTTTTGCAGGAGAGAGGACAAAGGAGCAGCCCTGTTCGCCCAGACCAAGCTGGGCATCGAATGAAGATACAGAATGTTGGGGATCACCTCACCACTGGAAAAATCCAGGAGACCCCGCAGCGTTCTTCAGGAGAAACCGGACAGGGTCCAGAGGATCCTGCCTACTCATCCTATACGGAAGAGATGGCCCCAGCTGGGTGGGACACGGCCCCAACCCAGCACTATCCTGACCGAATTTCACTTGCGGGAGACCTCGCTATTGAGGAGTCATGGTGGGGAAGCGCGGGCGCCTCGTCAGATAGGGATGCGTTCCCCGGGAGTTGGTGGTGATGTCCCAGGAAAGATTGTAAAGGGGAGGGAGAGACCCAAGAGTCACGTGGGTGCATTCGGGGAAGGGAGGAACTCACCCGGGGCCCACGGGCAAAGTTGGAGTGTAAGTGTGGCTGGGAAGGATGAGTGGATGGCTGGATCTGGGATCCAAGTTTGAGTGTGGGTCCAGTGAGGACCGCCACACAGGCACCCATCATTTTCTCCAGCCAGTCTGTGAAACATGAGGGGTACCCCGCCTCCAGAAAGCGACAAGGGAATGGCTCGGGGCTGGCAGATCAGACTGTTCTGCCAATCCATTCTGTATGTTTTAAAAATTTAAGACCATTAAAGGGGGGGTGGAAGGTACATTTACTGCCCGGGTGGGAGGAGCAATACCCACTCGAATTTTGCGACCCATCATTGGCATGTGATGGTCGCGTTTATTTCAGCATTTTGTTTCATATGTTTAATGAAAATTTTTCTGTATTTTGTTTTACAGTTCCAAGCTGTGAGGAGGCGTAGGACCCTCTCCGTGCTTGGGATCATTTTGATTACGTTGTATAACCAAGATTGCAACATTTTGTAATATGTTATAATGTAACAAGTGGTGCAGGGGTGAGACCCCTTGTTGTAACATTTTGTAGTTGATGTATCTGTAGATTCCTACCATACCACGGTTTTTCTCGGATTTGAGGGGAATAGACGGGTCGGGGGATCAGTGATAGGTAGCTATAGGTAAATACAGAGGATGGTTGTTTGTCAGGGGTCAGAAAATTTTGATCACTTCTTCAAGGAGGATACTACAAGCAAGTTGGAAGTAACCAAGGGGGGAATGTAGGGGTTCGCAAAATCCCCATAGCCCCCGAAGATCGGGAAATATTAAACCACATTGTGGACAAAGACTTTGCGTGATTTAAATTACCTCTGGGTTGAACAATGTTTTAAAACATGCCCAGAATCACAGGGGGGCTGCGTTGAGCTGGGCAGCGTGTGGACAACACCGGAATCGAGGAACTTTGTGGAAAAATTCGCATATTTTAAGACAGCACATTTTATTTTTAAAAATGTACTCGGAAAGGGCATAAAAATGGTTGAACAGGAACAGAATTTTCAGCAGGAAAAAGGACAGACAGGCCATTAGCATTTGAATGCAGCCTGAGCTGTCAATCACCCTGTGGTATTGGGCGGGTCAGGTAACCTACAAGCTGTTTGTTTACACAAGGAGTAACCACTTGAGACTGCAGTTTCAGTGACCACAATAGGTTTCTGTTTACATAGTAATACAACCCCATTCAAACCCATCAGGTTGAATGAAGACACATTCAAAACCCCTGCAGTTTTATCGACAGCCATCACAGACAATGGCAACTTTATTCAAACCCAACCCAGACAAGGGGACGGTTTGGATCCTTTTGTTTTAGCCCAGATGAACTTGGATTTGAGCGGGAACATTTCGGCCCCAAAATTGGGGTAGAAGAGATAGCTTCTCAGAGGCCTCTCTCTCTCTCTCTCTCGCGTGCCTCTACAGCGTGGAAGTCTGTCTGAAGAAGTAAAAGCACCAGCAGTTTACTTTTAAAGCACTGAGGTATTTTCTTTACTTCGGGACAGAGAAGATCTCGTAGGGCAAGGACGTGGGATTGCAGTGGTGAGCATATATTTTTCTGACCTTCCACAAGGCAACTTAGGATAGGCATAGGGGTGGGGGAGTAAAGTGGGATTTCGTTAGAATTGTCATTTTAGTTGTTTTCCCTCGTTATGCCCGCTTTTTCCTCCCCTATCTCAGCAATTTTACCGTGATTACATTGATCGCGTGGTGTAGTTTATTTAGTGAATAAAGTTTGACTTTCTTGCATCTAGACCATTTGTCCGTTTTTAATATATCATTAATTGTATGTTCCTCCAGTCAGAACTGGAAGGGTGGGTTTAGCGATTCGAAACCGCCGATTGGAATTGGTCACAGTGCAGTGGCTTGACCAGGTAAAGGTAAATTACCGTAAACCAGGTAAAAGATGCCCCCCTACACATTCGTGAACCAGATGGGTTTTTAATGACAATCCGAAAGTTTCATAGTTACCATTACTGGTACTAGCTTTTTATTCGAGATTTATTTAAGTCCCCAGCTGCCATGGTGGGATTTGAACTCACGTCTCATGAAATCATTAGCCCAGGCCTGTGGATTACTAGCCCAGTGATATTACCACTACGCTACCGCTCCCAGTGTCAGGCAATAACCATCTCCAACGAGAGATACCATAGCCATATGCCATGACAGTCAATGACATTACCATCAACAAGTTCCCTACATCAACCAAACTGGAACTGGACCAGCCACATACATCCCCCGTGTCTATTAGAGCAGGTCAGAGGCTGGGTATTCTGCGGCGAGTGGCTCACATCGTGACTCCCCAAATTCTCTCCCCCACCTACAACACACGTCAGGAGAGTGATGAAACACTTTCCATTTGTCTGGACGAGTGCAGTTGCAACATCACTGAAGATGCTCAACACCATCCAGGACAAAGCATTATGCTTCATCAGCACCCCATCCATTGGGTTAAACATTGGCTCCCTCCACCATTGGCTTACTGTGGTTGCAGATTGCTGCCGACTGGATGCCCACCAGTAAGTCAGCAAGGCATCTCCGACAGCGCCTCCCGTACCCAAGACATCCACCACCTAGAAGGACAAGGACACCAAGTGCATGGGAACACCTTTGCTTCCAAGTTCTCTTTAAAGTCACATACAACCGTAACTTGGACATACATCACCTCTCTATTGTCACTGGATCAAAACCTTGGAACTTCCTACCTAACAGCACTGTGGGTTCAACTTCACCACATGGACTCCAGAGATTCAAGGTGGCCATTATCACCTATTCAATGGCAACTTGCCAGCGACACACACGTCCTGAAAATTATTTGTTTTAATATATTTCAAGTTGTGTTTTTGATTTTGACTGGGACAATTTTCTGCTCTTCTTGCCTTCACAGAAAAAGTCACAGCCGTTCAAAGATGTTCTTCCCTTTGGACTCAGGTATCTTTACCATTCTCCGCTCACCCTCAGCTCACTCGGGATGACCTCCTGCTCCCTGGCTTCAAACTATTGCTCAGGAAAACCCTCCTCTGAGTCACTGTCTCCATCACTGTCCCCATCTATTGGGCAGTTCCAGTACTCAGGGGCTCCCTCCACCTGTGACTGTGATGCCTCTCTAGATGGTCACTCACTTCCGTCTTTCTACTCAGCCCCTGGCCTGTTCCCTCGAGCTGTGTGAGCTGCAGGTTCTTGCACGAGATCTGGACCTTTGTCAGGTCAGAAATTATATTGTAAATAATATTCTGTGTTCTTACCTGTGTCCATTCTCATTCTTGTTGAAGATGTTGGATCTTCTCCCCTGTTTGGACCTTCAGCCATGGTGGTGACAGGTGTTTCCAGATTATGATGATCTGTAATAACTATATTAATAGGAGGGTTAGACAGAAATATTAAAATGCGGAGAGCACTGCCTTGTTGAACATGATATCAAGTCCCTCCTCCCCCATCAGTACACCAGCTGTTAGCTCCGGAATCGAGCATTTCTCCAAGTGATATGATCAACTCTCCACATCAGGTGTGACACAGACAGCTGCCCAGTAAAATCCAGTGAGTCCCGCTAATCTCCACAACCCAGTTCCAGACGGGCTCCCATCGCCGAGACTCCGCACTCGGAGGACCCATTGGTGAGATTTACTCACACGGTGTAGGCCAAAACCAGCCTTATTCCTGAGGAAGAGAATATTCTGCAGGAAAATATGGAGCGGGGTGATCATTGATGAATTCAATGATCCTTCACTTGGTTTTACACAGTCTGGCGCTATTTGTATTTATTAATTTTGATTCGAGTTTTAATATTAAATTCTGGTACTTTATGAATATGATTTCTATCGACACACAGTATATAACTGGGTGTGATCCTCTGGTCTCGATGGGCAGTGACATTGTTCGTGTGTTCATGGAGATGTGTCCTGGTTGGTGTTTATATTTGAATATATTGACCATATCTCTCATGGACCTGACTAATGAGCACTGTAGGGGGTGAGGACATTTACCGCTGATCCACTGGTATCAACACTAATATAGAATGTTATGAATCATGTAACTTTAAACAGTGAGGTGTGGGACAGCATTGATTTGTGGAACATTTTCACAGATTTTATCAATCTCAGGAATGGCCATAGATGTACAAGTGGTAGATTTGCCTGCTGTTTTAGTGAATATTCTACACTTGTGCGCGTGTCTCGCTGTGTGGTCCCTCGCACGTGCGTCCAATCAAACTCAGTCAGCGTCCTTTCATTTCCACACTGGGGAAATGTAAAAGTGATTCAGTCTCAGATCAGTAATTTCTCCAAACTATAGTTGAAATTATTCTCTGGCATTAAATTATAACCAAGTTTGAGATCTTTTAAAATTCAGTTATCTGCTGTGTCATTACGCTGACACTGGTACAATAAACACACAGCAACAACAACTTGCATTTCCATCGAAACACATCGCAAGGTGCTTCACAGAAGACAAGTAGGACAAAAGATGGGCTAAGACTAAAGGAGGTAGAAGGAGGCGTGGTCAGAATGTTGGTCACAGCAGTGAGTTTCGGAGGGTTCTAAAGGAGGAGGGAGCTGGAGAGGTTTAGGTGGGAAATTGATGAGCATTGAGCCGGGACAGCCGAAGGCACAGCCGCCATAGATGGGGGGAGGAGAGGGTGAAATGAAACAAGAGGCCAGAGTCTCGGGAATAGAGAGATTTGGTGGTGGGGGATTGTAGGGCTGGAGGAGGTTACAGAGAAAGGAAGGGATTTAAACAACGATGGGACTTATAAATTGGAGATGCTCGGGGAACCGGGAGCCAATGTAGGTTCACAAGCACAGGGATGATGAATGAGCAGGGCTTTGAAGCTATTTCTCACCCTGCAGTCGCAGCTACATACACCACTGACTCTGCCTCGCACCAAACTGGCCCAGCCCCACAACCCACTCTGACCCAGCTCGTCACCCCACCAACCCGGCCCCGCAACCCACTGACCCAGCAACCCCCCCACTGACCCGGCTCCGCCCCCCACTAGCCTGGCCCCACTGCCCCCACCCCCCACTGGCCCCGCCCACCCCCACTGGCCCCGCCCACCCCACTGACCCCGCCCCGCCCCTAAATGACCCCACCCCACGCCCCACTGACCCAGCCATAAGGAGCTTTTATGTGACCAAACTTTTGGTCAAAGAAGTAGGTTTTCAGGAGCGTCATAAAGGAGCAGAGAGAGGTAGAGATGTTTAAAGAGGGAATTCCAGAGCGTAGGGCCTCTGCAACTAAAGGCACGGCCGCCAATGGTGGAGAGAAGGAAATCAGAGATGTGCCACATGTCAGAATTGGAGGAGCGCAGGGATTACAGAGGGATATAGGACTCGAAGAAACTACAGAGATAGGGAAGGGCACGGCCATGGAGAAGTTTGAAAACAAGGATGAGAATTATAAAATCAATGCAATGCCAGACCCGGAGCCAATACAGGTCAGCGAGCAAAGGGATAATGGGTGAACGGAACTTGTTGCGAGTTAGGATACATGGAGCAGATTTTTGGATGAGTTCAAGTTTATGGAGAGTGGAAGACAGGAGAGCCTTGGAACAGTCAAGTCTAGAGGTAACAAAGGAATGGATGAGGGTATCAGCAACAGAAGAGGAGGGTTAGAGACCGGCGTTGTTACGGAGCTGGAAGTAGATGGTGTTGGTCATGGAGTGGATGTGTGTTCAGAAGCTCATTGTACGGTCAAATACAACAGCAAGCCTTCAGATGCTCTGATTCAGCCTCAGACAGTGGGCAGGGAGAGGGATGGAGTCGATGCCTAGGGAACACAGCTCGATGAGGGGACCGAAGACAATGACTAATGTTACCTTTCTACCTGTCCCACAGGTGCTGCTCACTCAGGAGAATCCCTCCCACTAACACAGCTGGTTGACACTATTCAAGCATCTCCACACATCAAGAAGGTGCACGGTCTAGGAGACACTGACCATGGAAAGACTGGTCACACTCACATGCTAAGGGGTTGGGCGTCCAGCGGGAACAAGGGTTAGGGGCAGAGGAAAGAGAGGGGGAGGCAGGGAGCAGAGTGGGCACAGGGGTTAGGTCAGTATGGCCTGGGTAGAGGCAGAGGAAAGGGAGGGGGAGGCAGGGGGAAGAGTGGGAACAGGCATTTATTGCACTCTGGACAGTCTCACGGATATTGTACAATGGAGGAAACATAGACAGAGTTATACAGCACAGAAAGTGGCCCTTCGGCCCATCGTATCTGCACCGGTCATCAAGCCCATCTAATCCCATTTTGCAGCACTTGGGCCGTAGCCTTGAATGCTGTGGTGTTTCAAGTGCTCATCTAATTGCTTCTTGAATATTCTGAGGGTTCCTGCCTCTATCACCCTTCCAGGCAGTGAGTTCCAAATTCCAACCACCCTCTGGGTGAAAAAGATTTCTCTCAAATCCCCTCTAAACTGCCTGCTCCTTACCGTGAAACTATGCCCCCTGGTTGTACAGCCTCCTATTAAGGGGAAAAGCTCCTTTCTATCGACCCTATCTATGCTCCTCATAATTTTGTAAACCTCAATCAGGTCCCCCCTCAACCTTCTCTCCTCTAAGGAAAGCAACCCCAGCCTGTCTAGTGTCTCTTCATAGCTGAAACGCTCCAGCCCAGGTAACATCCTGGTGAATCTCCTCTACACCCTCTCCAATGCAATCACATCATTCCTATAGTGTGGCGACTGGAACTTCACACAGTATTCCAGCTGTGGCTAAACTAGGTTTATCCCTACTACCCTTCTTGAATAATGGTGCTACGTTAGCTGTCCTCCATCTGCAGGCACCTCCCCTGTGGCCAGAGAGGATCTGAAAATTTGTGTCAAGGGCCCCTGCAATCTCCTCCCTTGCCGCACACAGAAGCATGGGATACATCTCGTCTAGGCCTGGGGATTTATCCACTATTAAGCCCGCTAAAACTGCCTCCCTCTCAATTGAAATTTGTTCAAGTGTATCACAATCCCCCTGCCCGATTTCTTTGCCTACATCGTCCTTCTCCATAGTGAACACAGATGCAAAATATTCATTTAAAACCTCTACACACAGATTGCCACTTTGGTCCCTAATGGGACCTACTCGTTCCCTGGTTATCCTCTTGCCCATTAATATACTTTTAAAACACCTTCGGTATTTCCTTTATTTTGCCTGCCAGTGCTGTTTCATGCCCCCTCTTCGCTCTCCTATAAATACCCCCCTGCACTTTCTATACTCCTCTAGGGCTTCCACTGTTTTTAGTCATTTGTATCTGCCAAAAGCCTCCCTTTTTTCCCTAATAAATTCTTTTATATGCCTTGACATTCAGGATTCACTGGACTTGTTGGTCCCACCCATGACCTTTACGGGAACATGTTGGCACTGTACTCTATCTTTGGATATTAGAACATACATCTCTTCTAATATCAAAACCAACTTCTAATATTACCAACAGCAAAATACTGGAGATGCTGGAAATATGACATAAAAGCTGAAAATGCTAGAAACACTCAGCGGGTCAGGCAGTGTCTGTGGGGAGGGGACGGTGGGGTTAACGGTTCAGGTCAATGACTTTTCCTGAGAACAGGTTCAGGATCTGAAACATTAACCCCACCTTCCTCTCCCCACAGTCGCTGCATGACCCGCTGAGTGTTTCCAGCATTTTCTGCTTTTATTTCCAATATTTTTACTCATCCCCATTTCAGACTATATTCTGTGTTTCACTTGGGTTGGGTTCTCATCATTTCAGAATACACTGGGAAGCTGATGCTAGCTGTGTATCTGACGTTGATTCTGGAGAAACATTCTCTGCTTGCGTTGACTACTGTTGTTCTACTTCTGTAGTGTGTGTGTCTGTGACCAATGAAACAGGAGTCAAACATGCACCCGGCATTTAATGTCTTTCACCGTCCCCAGAAATAAACACTGGGTATGTCCAAAGGTAATGAAGCTGTGCTCAGCATTCACTGTCAGACAATATTCCATACCCGCTGGTCACAGGGCATGTAGATCTTTGAGATTTGTCTCTGCATCGTGTTCAATGAATTGAGTATAATTAGTTCCTCTGTTCAATCTTTCCCCTTGATTAGTCACCAGATCAGAGCTATTTTAATGAGATCTGATGGTGTCAGTCTGAGTTCAGCCCCGCTTAATAAACAGACACGTGGTCATCTGCTAGGCTCTGCCCCAGACTGAATTTACCTCTCAGATCAAATTCCTTTACTCTAATATACACACACGTTTCGCTGTGTCTGTGTGTTTAGAGACAGAAACTGATCTAACTTCACATCCGAGTGCAAGGCCTCATGCTGGATAACTGTGCTCGGTGGTCAGACTACCGCAGTCTCATTCTCACTATTTCCTGCCTTACTGTGTAGCCTTTGTATCCTGTCTACAGGACCAGTATTTATCTGAGTCAATGGGACTCTCTCTGACCTCTCTCCCCAGTCGATCTCTGGAAGCTCTTTGAATCGGAAGGGTTCTCTCTGGTTGGTGCTCACACAATCCGGTGCTGGTTCACCTGCTGTTGTTCCTCAGTCTAAAATCCCTGTTTACTTCCAGCTGTGAACCTTCCTCAAACACTCCGTCATTCACTGGGAGATCTAAATGTGGCAGAGCAGAAAATGAGAACAATATTGAAAGTTTGAAATAATGTAGACTTTTCTTCTGCCTACTAAAAATTAAATTTCAAGGCCGAATATTTGTTTGATTTTGTCCCTTTCCTCAGATCCCTAGTTCCGGGCTGTGTGTTTAGTTTGGAGATTTTACTCACAGTAAATTCCGGCCGCCAGAGACTCCCCCAGTTTCACTGCTCTGGGCGGAAATGCACCATCTTGTGTCCAAACTGGCTGAACCCACCGCGCCCTCCACCCCCGAACCAGCCCCTGTATTGTGAGCCAGTTCAGCACATTCCCCGGGAGCTGATGCTGACAGGAATCTCCCCTCCGTTTCTCTGCGGAGTTACAAACCAGGGCTGTGACTCTGCGGAGTTACAAACCGGGGCTGTGACTCTGTGAAGCCCCTCCCTCCCTCCCTCGCTGTGATCTAAACTCTGGGCTGAGCAGCCGCGCTGTCAGGCCGTGTGCTGAATGGAGCCGAGTTCCCTCAGTCACAGAGCGCGGCCCCTGTAATCCGGGCTTCCATCCTGTTTCATACCGTCACTCACACACCGGCCCACGCCGCCTGGCCTGGCACACAGCAAACGCCGCCCACTGCACCTCCACGGATCAGCAAGGAAGCGGCACTGCGCCTGCGCGGGAGGGCAAGAGAGTGGCACTGCGCCTGCGCGGTATAGTGGGAGCGGCGCTGCGCGGGAGAGCAAGGGAGCGGCACTGCGCCTGCGCGCGGGAGAGAGAGATAGCAGATGTGAGAATGAATCACTGCAGCGCCACCAGTAGCGGGAGGACTACACAGCAACAGAAGGAGTCCATTCAGCCCCTCCAGCCTGTTCCATCATTCAATTA
The DNA here is from genome assembly GCF_052327205.1 of Somniosus microcephalus. Classification (NCBI taxonomy): domain Eukaryota; kingdom Metazoa; phylum Chordata; class Chondrichthyes; order Squaliformes; family Somniosidae; genus Somniosus; species Somniosus microcephalus. Next base: position 50,967,683 of record NW_028225180.1, on the reverse strand, counting down.
GACGATGGCTAATCTGTGTCTTACCCCCACGAACCTCCCTTTGTTCCGTAACCCTTACTGCCCAACAAACATATATTAACATAGAAACATAGGAGCAGGAGTAGGCCATTCAGTCCCTCGAGCCAGCTCTGACATTCAATGAGATCATGGCTGATCATCCAAATTCAGTACCCTGTCCATTCCTTTTCACCATATCCCTTGATCCCTTTAGCCTTAAGAAATATATCTAACTCCTTCTTGAATATATTTAATGAATTGGCCTCAACTGCCTTCTGTGGTAGAGAATTCCACAGGTTCACCATTCTTTGGGTGAAGAAATTCCTGCTCATCTCTGTCCTAAATGGCTTATCCCTTATCCTTAGACTGTGCCCCCTGGTTCTGGACTCCCCGGCCATCGGGAACATCCTTCCTGCACCAAGTCTGTCTAACCCTGTTAGAATTTTATAAGTTTCAATGAGATCCCCTCTCATTCTTCTAAACTCCAGTGAGTATAAGCACAATCGACCCAATCTCTCCTCATACGTCATTCCTGCCATCTCAGCTATCAGTCTGGTGAATCTTCACTGCACTCCCTCTATGGCAAGAACAAACTTCCTCAGATAAGGCGACCAAAACTGCATACAATACTCGGTGTGGTCTCACCAAGGCCCTGTACAACTGCAGCAAGACATCCTTGTTCCTGTACTCAAAACCTCTCGCTACGAAGGCCAACATACCATTTGCCTTCTTAACCGCCTGCTGCACTTGCATGCTTAACTTGAGCAACTGGTGCACAATGACACCCAGGTCTCGTTGCACTTCCCCTTCTCCCAACATATTGCTATTCAGATAATAATCTGTCTTCCTGCTTTTGCCACCAAAGTGGATAACCTCACATTTATCCACATTATACTGCATCTGCCATGCATCTGCCCAATCACCCAGCCTGTCCAAATCATATTGGAGTTTCTTGGCATCCTCCTCACAGCACACACACCCACCCAGCTTTGTGACGTTTGCAAACTTGGAGTTATTGCAACTAGTTCCCTCGTCTAGATCATTAATATAAATTGTGAATAGCTGGGGTCCTAGGACTGATCCCTGCGGTATCCCACTAGTAACTGCCCGCCACTTGGACAAAGAGCCATTTATTCCACCTCTTTGCTTCCTGGCTGCCAACCAGTTCTCTATCCAAGTCAGTACCTTGCCCCAAATCCCATGTGCCTGAACTTTACACGCTAATCTTTTATAATGGACCTTATCGAAAGCCTTCTGAAAGTCCAAATACACCACATCCACTGGTTCTCCCTTATCTATTTTACCAGTTACATGCTGAAAAAATCCCAGTAGATTAGACAAGCATGATTTACCTTTTGTAAATCCATATTGACTTTGTCTGATCCGGTCACTGTTTTCCAAGTGCTCTACTATTACATCTTTTATAATGGACTCTATCATTTTCCCCACTACCGATGTCAGGCTTACCGGTCTATAATTCCCCATTTTCTCCCTGCCACTTTCTTTGAATAGTGGGGTAACATTAGCTGCCCTCCAATCCATGGGAACTGTTCCAGAGTCTATAGAATTTTGGAAGAGGACCAGCAATGCATCTACTATTTCTGGGGCCACTTACTTAAGTACCCTAGGATGTAGATTATCAGGCCCTGGGGATTTATCGGCCTTCAATCCCATCAATTTCCCGAACATCATTTCCCTACAAATAATTATTTCTTTCATTTTTTCCCTCTCATTAGACCCTATGTTCCCGACATCTCTGGGAGGTTATTTGTGTCCTCCTTTGTGAAGACAGAACCAAAGTATGTATTTAATTGGTCGGCCATTTCTTTGTTCCCCACTATAAATTCCCCTGATTCTGACTGCAAGGGACCTAAGCTTGACTTCACCAATCTTTTTCTCTTCACATATCTATAGAAGCTTTTACAGTCAGTTTTTATGTTCCCTGAAAGCTTACTCTCATACTCTATTTTCCCCCTCTTAATTAATTCCTTTGTTGAATCCTAAACTGCTCCCAATCCTCAGGTTTGCTGCATTTTCTGGCCAATTTATATGTCCTCTCCTTGGATCTTATGCTATCCCTAATTTTCCTTGTTAGCCATGGTTGATTCACTTTTTTGTTATATTTTAATGCCAAACAGGGATGAATATATTCTGTAGCTCATCCATGCGATCTTTAAATGTTTGCCATTGTCTATCCACCATCAACCCTTTGAGTGACATTCCCCAATCAATCCTACCCAACTCACGCCTCATATCATCATAGTTTCCTTTATTTAAATTCAGGACACTAGTCTCTGAGTCAAATACTTCACTCTCCATCTTAATGAACAATTCTATCATATTATGATCGCTCTGCCCCAAGGGGCCTCGGACAACAAGATTGTTAATTATTCCTTTCTCATTTTATAATACCCAGTCTAAGATGGCCTGATCTCTAGTTGGTTCCTCGACACATTGGTCCATTAAACCATCCCGTATACACTCCAGGAATTCCTCCTCCACAGTATTGTTACTGATTTGGTTAGCCCAATCATAATGTAGATGAAGGTCACCCATGATAACTGCTGTGCCCTTATTGCACGCATCTCCAATTTCCTGTTTAATCCCCATTCCCAACCTCTGCATTACGGTTTGGTGGTCTGTATACAACTCCAACTAACGTTTTCTGTCCCTTGGTATTTCTCAGCTCTACCCATACAGATTCTACAACATCAGAGCTAATATCCTTCCTTACAATTGTGTTAATCTCCTCTTTAACCAGCAATGCTCCCCCACCTCCTTTTCCTTTTTGCCTCTCTTTCCTGAATATTGACTACCCCTGGATGTTGAGTTCCCAGCCCTGGTCACCCTGGAGCCATGTTTCCGTAATCCCAATCATATCATATCCGTTTACATCTACTTGTGCATCTAATTCATCCACCTTATTATGAAAGCTGCACACATATAAGACACAAAGCCTTCAGGCTTGTTATTTTAACATTCTTAGGCCTTTTAGAATTATTATTTACACTGGCCATGTTTGATTTAAACCCTTGATTACTCTGACTGCCATTTTTGCTTTTCTCCTTTCTGTCTTTTGTTTCTATCCTTGTATTCCTTTCCTGTGTCTCCCTGCACAGGTTCCCAACCCCCTGCCAGTTTAGTTTAAACCCTCCCCCACAGCACTAGTAAACACTCCCCCTAGGACCTCGGTCCCAGTCCTGCCCAGGTGCAAACCGTCCATTTTGTACTGGTCCCACATCCCCCAGAACCGATTCCAATGTCGCAGGTATTTGAAGCCCTCCCCTTTGCACCATTCCTCTAGCCATGTATTCATCTGAAATATCCTTCTATTTCTACTGACTAGCATGCAGCACTGGTAGCAATCCTGAGATTACTACCTTTGAGGTCCTATTTTTTAATTTACCTCCTAACTCCCTATATTCAGCTTTTAGGACCTCATCCCGTTTTTTACCTATATTGTTGGTACCTATATGCACCACAACAACTGGCTGTTCACCTTCCCCTTCCAAAATGCTCTGTAGCCGCTCCAAGCCATCCTTGACCCTTGCACCAGGGAGGCAGCATACCATCCTGGAGTCTCGTGAATCTCAGTCTTGACATTTTCAATTGACCCCCATCCTCAACAACTTTTTGGGGGAAGAGTTCCAGATTTCCACCGCTCTTTGTGTAAAGAAATGCTTTCCACCATCCAATGGGAACTAGATAAGTACCTGAAGGAAAAAAATTGCAGGGCTACAGGGAAAGGGTTGGGGATTGAGCTGAAGTGCAGTTGCAGAGAGCCAGCATAGGCTCGACGGGCTGAATGGCTTCCTATTATGCTGTAACAATGATTCTATCACCATTTAATGGCCTAGATTATTTATTGAGAGTTGGATCTATAATATATTTGAGTGTCTGGTACTACCTTAACATGCAGTAGAATATTGATATTGTGGGGAACAAAAAAATAATTTATTTCCAAGTTGGTGCTGGGAGACAGTTAATACCTGATGGGCTCTTGGATCAAGCCCATTCCAATCTTACAACACAGGAGGTCATTCGGCCTACAGTGCTTGTGCCATCTCTTTGAAAAGTTGTCCAAACTGGTCGCAAGCCCTAGCTTTCTCCCCATAACCCCCCAAAATTCCTCCTCTTCAATTACAGGTCCAAGAAAGTTCCCATGGAATTTGATTGCATCAGTTTATCAGGTGGTGCATTCCTGATCTTAAACCTCTGTGTAAAACAAATACTCCTAATTTCCTCTCCAGCTCTTTTGCCAATTATTTTAAAACTGTGACCTTTCGTTAACGTCCCGCTTGCCAAACAAAATATGTCTTCCTACTTGCTCTATGAAAACCCCTCATAATTTTGAATAACTATTAGATTTCCCCCTAAAATTCTCTGCTCTAAAGGTAACAATCGTAGCTTCTCCGTTCTCTCCACATAAATGAAGTCCATCATCCCTGATATCATCCTGTCAAACCACACCTGTACCGTCTCCATGGCCTTGACAGCTTTCCTAAAATGCCCACAATTGTACACAATACTCCAGCCTAACCAGTGAATTGTAATGGGTTATCATTGACCTCCTTGTTTTTCTGTTCAATGCCCCATTTACAAAGCAAAATCTCCCACGCACTCTCTTAAATGTGTCATCAACTTACACTGCCACCTTCAATGATTTCTGAGTATGCGCCCCCAGATCCTTCTGCTATTCTAACCCCTTCAAAATACTACAGTAAAATCTGTTCACACTGATCCACATTAAACAGCATTTGCCATGTGTCTGCCCATTTCACCAGACTGTCTGTGTCTTTCTAATGTCTGCTGCTATCCTGCTCACCATTTACAACAGTCAAACATTGTATCAGCAGCAAACCTCGAAGGTCCACTCCCTATACCGAAGTCCAGGTCATTTAAAATATAAGAAAACAAAGGTTCCAATTCCATCCCCTGGATGACCCAATGCATACTTCTCTCCAGTCAGAAAAAACATGTGTTCTCCACTGCTCACTGCCTCCTATCACACAGATAATTACGAACATAAACTACCACGGTGCATTTAATACCATGCACTTCTATTTTCTGAACATGTCTGTTAGCTAGCCCTTTATCAAATGACTTTTGAAAGCCCATATATACATCGCCCTTGTCCTCACCTTTCACCTCACCAGCCTCCACATTCAACAGATCATCGTCCACCATTTCAGTCACCTCCAGCGTGATCCCACCACCTAGTCCACTCCTCTATCACCGCCAACATCCCTTTCCCTTCACCCAGCACCTTCCCGTACAAGCACAGGAGATGCAACATATGCCCTTATACCTCCCCCCTTCCCACTGTCCAGGGCCCCAAATATCCCTTCCAGGTGAAACAGCGATTTACTTGTACTTCTTGCAAATTAGTTTACTGTATTCGCTGCTCACGATGTGGTCTCCTCTACTTTGGGGTTATCAAATGCAGGTTGGGTGATCGCTTTGCAGAACACCTCCGTTCAGTCCGTAAGGGGGACCCCGAGCTTCCGGTCACCTGTCACTTTAATTCACTGCTCCACTCCCACTCAAACCTCACCATCCTCGGCCTCTTGCATTGTTCCACGGAAGCTCAGCGTAAGCTCGAGGAACAGCACCTCATCTTTCGATTAGGCAATTTACAGCCTTTTGGACTCAACATAGGGTTCAACAACTTCAGATCATAACCTCGGCACCTAATTTTTTATCCACACCCGTTCTCTGTCCTTTTTTCTTCTCCCCCACATGGCAGCTATCTTTTATTCTGCCGGCACAATTTACACGTCATCTACAGACATCCTTTGTTTCTTAACCTGGCCCATTGCCATCTCCTTTAGCCTTGAATATCTCAATGACTCTTAACACGTTCCGCCTTCTTTCCTATCACAGACCTTCCCTTCTGTTCTTTCATCCCCTCCCCCCTTTCCCAGCCTCTACACTTGCTTAAAAATCTGTTCCATTTCCTGCTTTTTTCCAGTTCTGATGAAAGGTCATCGACCTGAAGCGTTAACTCTGATTCTCTCTTCACAGGTGCTGCCGGACCTGCTGAGTTTCTGCAGCATTTTCTGTTTTTATTTATTATACATCTACAGTACTCCCTTCATCAACCCTCTCTGTTACTTCATTTACACTAAAACACACACAAGATTCAGTGTGACTCTGTGTTTACAGACAGAGACTGATCTCAGTTCACATCCGATTGCACGGCCTCATGCTGGATAATTGTGCTCACTGGTCACTCTCCCAGTCTCATTATCACCATTCCCTGCGTTACATTGTAACTTTTGTTTCCTGTCCACAGGACCAGTATGTACCTGAGTCAATGGGACACTCTGACCTTTCTGCACAGCCCTTCTGCAGGACCAGTGTGTATCTGAGTCAATGGGACACTCTGATCTTTCTCCCCAGTCCTTCTGCAGGACCAGTGTGTATCTGAGTCAATGGGACACTCTGACCTTTCTGCACAGTCCTTCTGCAGGACCAGTGTGTATCTGAGTCAATGGGACACTCTCGCCTTTCTGCACAGTCCTTCTGCAGGACCAGTGTGTATCTGAGTCAATGGGACACTCTGAACTTTCTGCACAGTCCTTCTGCAGGACCAGTGTGTATCTGAGTCAATGGGACTCTCTGACCTTTCTCCCCAGTCCATCTGCAGGACCAGTGTGTATCTGAGTCAATGGGCCACTCTGACCTTTCTCCCCAGTCTATCTCCAGGACCAGTGTGTATCTGAGTCAATGGGACTCTCTGACCTTTCTCCCCAGTTCATCTCCAGGAGCAGTGTGTTTGAGTCAATGCACAACACGGACTGGCTGCCCCAGCCATTCTATTTGTACAGTTTTAAAGACCCCTCCTGCGGTGCTCTGGTCTGTGAACAGTTGTCTGCATTAATTTTCCGGATTAATCCGGTGCTGGGGTGAGTTGTACAGCCAGGGAATTCATTCCTGACATTTCCCGCATCATTTTATCAAGATGTTTTAGCAGCATTAAGTTCAATGCAGACAGTGTCAGTAATATCAGCTCATTAACCCTGCTCCTTATAGAGTCACCACTGGGTTAAAAGTGCTCTCATACTGAGCGGGTAATGAGAGTTCATTAGTAAAAGGTCCTGCGCCATGCTCCTGCCAGATGTGCATGGGCATTCATTGTACCAGGATCCTTCCAGGTGTGTATGGGATTACAGTGTATCAGAATCCTGCCAGGTGTGTATGGGGTTTCACAGTATATCAGGATCCTCCCAGATGTGTATGGGGGTTCACAGTGTATCAGCATCCTGCCAGGTGTGTATGGGGTTTCACAGTAGATCAGGATCCTGCCAGGTGTGTATGGGGTTCAGAGTATATCAGGATCCTCCCAGATGTGTATGGGGTTTCACAGTGTTTCACGATCTTGCCAGGTGTGTATGGAGTTTCACAGTATATCAGGATCCTGCCAGATGTGTATGGGGTTTCACAGTATATCAGGATCCTGCCAGATGTGTATGGGGTTTCACAGTGTATCAGGATCCTGCCAGGTGTGTACGGGGTTTCACATTGTATCAGGGCACTGCCACGTGTGTGTGGGTTTCACAGTGTATCTGGATCATGCCAGGTGTGTATGGGGTTTCACAGTGTTTCATGATCTTGCCAGGTTTGTATGTGTTTTCACTATGTATCTGGATCCTGCCAGGTGTGCATATGGATTCACTGTATATCAGGAGTCTACCAATTGTGTATGGTGTTTCACAATGTATCAGGTTTCGGCCAGGTGTGCATATCGAATCACTGTATATGAGGATATTGCCAGGTGTGTACGGGGTTTCGCAAGTGCAACAGTTGTTCAGATTTACTCGCACACTACTTGTGAAAACCATACTTTTTGCTGTGGTAGAGAATATTCTGGTTGGAAATAAGGAACGAGTGATCATTGATGAATTAAATGATCCTTCACTGGGTTTTCCACAGTCTGGTGTATTGCAGTATTTTTAATAACAGATTTGTGTTGAATATTTTAGATTTTGAGTTTTATTGATTAAATACCAGAATTTAAAATATGATGTTTATCCGCAAATACAATATATAACTGGGGGTGATGCCTCTGGCCCCTTTGGGCTTTGACATTGTTCATGTGTTAATGGAGATGTGCCTGGTTGGAACCTATGTCCTAGGGGGAGTGTTTGATAGTGCTGTGGGGGAGGGTTTAAACTAAAATGGCAGGGGCTTGGGAACCTGAGCAGGGAGACAGAGGAAAGGGGAATAAGGATAAAAGCAAAAGATAGGAAGGAGAAAAACAAAAGTGGCAGTCAGAGAAATCAACGGTTTAAATCAAACGTGGCCACAGTAAATAATAATTCTAATAGGTATAAGAGCGTTAAAAAAACAAGCCTGAAGGCTTTTGCCTAGAAATTCATTGTAGCCACTTTTGGGGCGTTAAAGTCGGGCGGCCGCTAAAGTTTGCGCCCGCCGCCAAATTGAGGCCACTTCTCCGATATTCATTAGCTTCGCCCTAAGAGTTTGCTCGAGCGCTAAAACTGGCACTGGATGCCTCTCTTTAGGCGCTAAGCCGAAGGTGCTGAGCGAGAGCGCCCAGGCCGGGCACAGCGCAGGTGCGGCCATCTCGTGACTGACAGCCGACACCCTGGCGCCGGCCAGCTCTTAAGGGGGAAGGGTCGACTTTGTCTGCTGCCACGCCCTGGATAGTGGAGCCCTCCAGCAAGGGCTGAACACTGCTGCTGGACCCAAATAGTGCCTGAAGCCATGCAAAGGGCCCGTGAACGAGTGCAGCGCTTCTCAGAGCGTGATCTGAGTGTGCTGGTTGGTGGTGTGGAGAAGAGGCACCATATACTGTACCCGGACAATGGCAGGAAGGCGCCGGTCCATGCCTACCGGAGAGCCTGGAGGCATGTCGCCAGCAAGGTGTCAGCCAACAGCGAGTTCCCCAGGACCGGTGTCCAATGCCGCAAAAAGTTTAATGACCTCACGCGGATTGTCAGGGTGAGTACCCTTTCCAGTGACCTCCTCATCCTTGCATGTGCACCTCACATTAAGGGCAAAGGGACCTGAAAGCACTAATGGCCAGCCCTCATCCAGCAGCGATGGAACAGGCATGAACATCAATTGCACATTCTGCACTTAACACACTGGCCAAGCTATTCCACCATGGGAGGCAGTGCACACAAGATCAGGGCGACACACTGGCCAGGCTATTCTACCATGGGAGGCAGTTCACACAAGATCAGGGCGACACACTGGCCAGGCTATTCCACCATGGGAGGCAGTGCACACAAGATCAGGGCGACACACTGGCCAGGCTATTCCACCATGGGAGGCAGTGCACACAAGATCAGGGCGACACACTGGCCAGGCTATTCCACCATGGGAGGCAGTGCACACAAGATCAGGGCGACACACTGGCCATGCTACTCCACCATTGGGGGCAGTGCACACAAGATCAGGTCGACACACTGTACATAGAGGCCGTCCTTTCTCTTGCAGGCCAAGCTGGCGAATAACAAGAAGTGTCGGACTGCGACCAGGGGAGGCCGACCCCAGATCCAGCCGCTCACCGAGCTGCAACATCGTGTGGAGCACATCATGGGTGGCCGGGTGATTGGCCCCGTTGAATGTGGAGGTGCCAACCCTGTTCTGGGCACCAATGGTAAGGACATCAACGTTTGGACCTCTCTCGTCCCACTTGCGCATCAGATCTACATCCTTTGCCACTGTCCGAACAATGCGCTGAATGCCACCACTCATGCATTCCTCGCCGATGCCCTCTCCTCACTCTAAAGCTACTCTTGTGCCTTCCTGCTTTCAGATGGTGAGGAGGAGGTCCCTGAACTTGCCAGTGACAGCCCCTCAGAGGAGGAGGAAGAGGAGGAGCAAGAGGAAGGCGGCCCATCAGGGGAACCCTCAGCCGTGGCAACCCATGCCAATGTAGGGGACACGTCTTCACTGGAGTGGAGCGTCGTGGAAGTGTCGGAGGGGAGGGGAGCTCATGGGACCTGCGGCCTGCAGAAATGCGGGAGGGGGGTGCCAGCTCGGTGGCCTTCTCCCCAGAGGGGGGAAGGGTCAGAGGGGAGTCCAATTGCTGGGCCCAGCGGCGTCCAGCAACGCAGGAAGGGTCAACCAGCTAGGTGGCCTTCTCCCCAGAGGGAGAGTCCGGCCTCCAGTCCGGAGATGGCCTTCGCCGAGGAGATGGAATGCCTCGAGGACTTGTCCGCGGACTCGGAGCGCCGGCACACGGAGCTCATGGGGGTAGTGGCACGGTTGCCTGAGGCCATCCAGTCCCTCTCTCGGAGTGTCACCAATGTCGGGGCCACACAGGCCATCAGTTTGGCGGAATTCGGGGCAGAGCAGGCAGCGAATCGGGTGGCATTCGGGGCAGATCAGGCAGCGAGTCGGGCGGCATTCGGGGCAGCTCAGGCAGCGAGTGGGCAGCTGATCAGTGGTGCCGTGCAGTCACTGGGTGCTCTGATGAGGTCACTGAACAGGTCAACACGGGCACTCACTGCTGCCACACTCGCTGTGTCAGCCAGGCATCGCCAGGGCACCCGGCGCGCTGCAGCAGCACAGCGGCCTGTCCCTCGGCAGGTTGGTGCGCATGCTGCAGTGCTGGCCCGGGCGAGTGCCAGTGTCTCAGGCGACCAGCGAGCGCCTGCCATCCGCCAGCTTGCCCCCATTCCTCCAGCTGCCACTGCCACTCCCCTAGTGGAGCTGCCACGAGCTGCTGCAGCGACTGATGCTGGCCAACGACAGCTGCAGCATTCAACAGCCGCCCGCTCGACGGCCAGACCTCGACTAGGCCGACCCCCAAGGGCATATGCCGTCACGACATGTGCCCCTCTGGAGCCTGCCCCCAGCCTTGCAGCAGCCAATGGCCTTACTTTGACGAGAAGCAGCAGGGCGGGCAGGGGCCACACAAAGATGGCCAAGGCATCGCCTTAGCGGGCCAAAAAGTCGAATGTGTGGCCAGTTGTGTTTGTTTTTTGAGGCCGAGAATTGGATGTTTGTTTTTTGAAGGCCGAGGATGTGATGCTTGTTTTTTGAAGGCCGAGGATGTGATGTTTGTATTTTACGAAGTCCGAGGATGACGGCCATTTTAGTTGCACTGTTTTGTTAATCCTCTCCAGGTTGTGGGAGCGAGTAATGTGTTTGAGTGTTTTTTGGGGGTTTCGTCTGTTTTTGGTTTTCATGTGGGAAGGGCCCTGAGTTTGTACAAAAGAGCATTTTATTTATTAACATTGTCCATGTTTGATCTTTGAAGTGTTTGTTGCCTTAACCGGCTGAGGGCTTGCGGAGCGGCTGCAATCATGTTCTTCATTGGCACAAGCCATTCCCTGACAGGGGGCCTAGAAGTGACGTTCAATATGCCGCCGACGGGCGGCCCTTGGACCTTGTGCCTCCCTCCTGCGCTGGTACTCCTCGTCCTCCTCCTCCTCATGCTCCTCCTGCTCCTCCTCCTGAGGTGGGGGTCCAACGTGAGGTGGCAGTGCCTGAGTCCTGCGGATAGCCAGGTTGTGCAGCATGCAGCAAACGACGACGAATTGGGAGACTCGGTCCTGCGAATACTGGAGGGCTCCCCCGGAGCGATCGAGACAGCGGAACCGTTGCTTGAGGACGCCGATTGTTTGTTCTATGATGTTCCTAATTGCTTGATGGCTCTCGTTGTATGCCTCTTCAGCAGAGTTCGTGGGGGTGCGGAGCGGGGTCATGAGCCAGGTACACAAAGGATAGCCTTTGTCCCCGGTAAGCCATCCTGTTGGGGAGGCTGTGCCTGGAACATGTCAGCCACAGTTGTCTGTCGCAGGATAAAGGCATCGTGGCTGCTGCCTGGAAAGCGGGCATTGACAGCTAGGATGCGCTGCCTGTGGTCACACACCAGCTGTACGTTGAGGGAATGGTAGCCCTTCCGGTTGTGGTAATCCTCGGCATGCTCCAGAGATGCCCGCAAAGCCACATGCGTGCAGTCAATGGTGCCCTGCATCATGGGGAAGACCGCTATTCTTGCAAATCCCACTGCACGCTGCTGCTGCTTGTCCAGGGTCATGGGGAAGGAGATGAATTGATGTCTCCTTCTGAAAAGGGCTTCGGTCACCTGGCGGATGCAGCAATGCACGGCGAACTGGGAGATGTTAGCGATGTCCCCAGCAGCGGATTGGAAGGAGCCGGTGGCATAGAAGTTGAGAGCCACCGTCACCTTCACTGCCACCGACAGAGACGTCCTGCGCATCAGCTGTGGCTGCAGATCTCTCTGAAGCAGCTGGCAGATGTCTGCAACCAACTCCCTTCTGAATCGCAGCCTCCTTACACACATTGCGGCAGACATGGTCAGATAGGAGGACTGCTGGTGGTATACCCTGGGTGGGTAAGGCCTCAGTTGGCGACGCCTGTTGCCCCCTCTGTGTCCAGCCAGGGCTGCCACTCTCTCACGGCATCTGTAAGCCCTTCTGGCATAAGGCTGAAAGTCAGCGTTGGCACCCAATGCAGCGCCCATTATATGCTGGCAAACAATGAGCTCTCAATGAAGGCAAAGATAATTGCTAAGCTCCGGCCTGAGCCAAAAATACCTGTCCGAGGGTTGGTCCAAACCAGTAAGCTCTCCCCCTTGGTCTCTCTCCAAAAAATCGTTGCACAAGAGTGAATGCTGCAAAATGGCTGGCCTTTATAGTGCAGGGTAAGTGCACTTTAATTAGCGCTCCCCGCGGCCCACCTCGGCTGTGTACGGTTCCACTTCACAGTCGTTAGGGCCGCCCGGCGCACAATGGCCCGGCGTGAGTGAAGTTCCGGTTCTGGGCGCACAAAGGGCGTTGCACTAGTAAATGACGTCATGATCTGCGCGTGCTAATACTTTGCGCCGGCGCTAAATGTGTACTGAAGATTGAGAATGAAGTAGTTGACTCAGAGACTAGGGTCCTCAATTTAAATAAAGGAAACTACGATGGTCTGAGGAGCGAGTTGGGTTGGATTGATTGGGGAATGGCACTCAAAGGGTTGATGGTGGATAGGCAATGGCAAACATTCAAAGACCGAATGGATGAGCTACAGAATTTGCTAATGCCAGTTTGGCATAAAAATAAAACAAAAAAGGTGACTCAACCGTGGCTAACAAGGGAAATTAGGGATAGCATAAGATCCAAGGAGAGGACATATAAATTGGCCAGAAAAAGCAATAATCCTGAGGATTGGGAGCAGTTTAGGATTTCACAAAGGAGGACACAGGGATTAATTAAGAAAGGGAAAATAGAATATGAGAGTAAGCTTGCAGGCAACATAAAAACTGACTGTAAAATCTTTTAGAGATATGTGAAGAGCAGAAATTGCTGAAATCAAACGTAGGTCCCTTGCAGTCAGAATCAGGGGAATTTATAATTGGGAACAAAGAAATGGCAGACCAACTAAATACATATTTTGGTTCTCTCTTCACAAGGAGGGCAGAAATAATCTCCCAGAGATGCCGGGGAACATAGGATCTGATGAAAGGGTGGAACTGAAAGAAATCAGTATTTGTAGGGAAATTGTGTTAGGAAATTTGATGGGACTGAAGGCCGATAAATCCCCAGGGCCTGATAATCTACATCCCAGGGCACTTAAGGAAGTGGCCCTAGAAATAGTAGATGCATTGCTGGTCATTTTCCAGAACTCGCTGGACTCTGGAACAGGACCCATGGATTGGAGGGTAGCTAATGTTAGCCAACTATTCAAAAAAAGTTGCAGAGAAAAAGCAGGGAATTATAGACCGGTAAGCTTGACATCGGTAGTGGGGAAAACGCTAGAGTCCATTATAAAAGATGTAATAGCAGAGCACTTGGAAAGCAGTGACAGGATCAGACAAAGTCAACATGGATTTACAAAAGGTAAATCATGCTTGACTAATCTACTGGAATTTTTTGAGGATGTAACTGGTAAAATAGATAAGGGAGAACCAGTGGATGTGGTGTATTTGGACTTTCAGAAGGCTTTCAATAAGGTCCCGCATAAAAGATTAGCATGCAAAATTAAGGCACATGGGATTGGGGGCAAGGTATTGACTTGGATAGAGAACTGGTTGGCGGACAGAAAGCAAAGAGTTGGAATAAATGGGTCATTTTCCGAGTGGCAGGCAATGACTAGTGGGTTACCGCAAGGATCAGTCCTAGGACCCCAGCTGTTCACAATATATATTAATGATCTGGACGAGGGAATTGGATGTAATATCTCCAAATTTGCAGATGACACAAAGCTGGGTGGGAGGGTATGTTGTGACGAGGATGTCGTGAAACTCGAGTATGATTTTGACAGGTTGGGTGATGGGCAAAAACATGGCAAATGGGCAGAAACATGGCAAATGCACTATAATGTGGATAAATGTGAGGTTATCCACTTTGGTGGCAAAAACAGGAAGGCAGGTTATTATTTGAATGGCAATAGATTGAGAGAAGGGGAAGTGCAAAGAGACCTGGGTGTTCTTGTGCACCAGTTGCTGAAGGTACACATGCAGGTGCAGCAGACGGTTAAGAAGGCAAATGGTATGTTGGCCTTCGTAGCAAGAGGGTTCGAGTACAGGAACAAGGATGTCTTGCTGCAGTTGTACAGGGCCTTGGTGAGACTGCACCTTGAGTATTGTGTACAGTTTTGGTCGACTTACCTGAGGAAGGTTGTTCTTGCCATGGAAGGAGTGCAGCGAAGATTCACCAGGCTGATACCTATGATGGCAGGAATGATGTACGAGGAGTGATTGTGTTGATTGGGCTTATACTCACTGGAGTTTAGAAGATTGAGAGGGGATCTCATCGAAACCTATAAAATTCTGTCAGGCCTGGACAGACTAGATGCAGGAAGGATGTTTCTGATGGCCGGGGAGTCCAGAACAAGGAGTCATAGTCCAAGGATAAGGGGAAAGCCATTTAGGACTGAAATGAGGAGGAATTTCTTCACCCATAGAGTGGTGAACCTGTGGAATTCTGTGCCACAGGAGGGCGGTGGAGGCCAGTTTATTAAATATATTCAAGAAAGAATTGAAAGGCTAAAGGGATCAAGGCATATTGGGAGAAGGCAGGGACAGAGTACTGAATTTGGATGATCAACCATGATCTCATTGAATGGCGGAGCAGGCTCGAAGGGCCAAATGGCCTACTCCTGCTCCTATCTTCTATGTTTCTATGTAATTGTGGTGAATAAATTGATAGAAGTATCAATAGTGCAGATACAGAGAATGATTTTCACTGGTGGGAGATTCCAGATTCACAGTGTATCAGGATCCTGGCAGGTGTGTATGGGATTTCACAGTGCATCAGAATCCCGCTAGATGTGTATGGAGTTTCACAGTGTATCAGGATCCTGCCAGGCATGCTTATGGACTCACTTATTAACAGGATCCTGCCATGTATGTATGGGCTTTCACAGCGTATCACGTTCCGGCCAGGTGTGTATGGGGTTTCACAGTGTGTCAGGACCCTGTCAGGTGTGTATGGGGTTTCACAATGTATCAGGTGCCTGCCAGGTGTGTAAGGAGTTTCATAGTATATCTGGATTCTGCCAAGGGTGTTTGTGGTTTACCGGTGTATCAGGATCCTGCCAGGTGTGTATTGGGTTTTGCAGTATATTCGGATCATGCCCAGTGTTTATGGGGTTTCACATTGTATCAGGATCCTGCCAAGTGTGTATTGGGTTTCACAGTGTATCTGGGTCATACCGGGTATTTATGGGGTTTTGCCCTCTATCAGGACTCTGGCAAGTGTGTATTATATCTCAGTTTATCAGGCTTTGGTCGGATGTGCATATGGATCCACTTATTACCAGGAAATTATCAGGTGTGTATGTTGTTTCACAATGTATCAGGATCCTACCAGGTGTGTATGGGGTTTCTCAGTGTATCAGGATCCTGTCAGTTATGTATGTTGTTTCAGTGTATCTGGATTCTGGCAGGTGTGTATGGAGTTTCACAAGTGCAGCAGTTGTTCAGATTTATTCACAGTGCTTGTCAAAACCATCCTTATTCCTGTGGTAGAGAATATTCTGGTTGGAAATATGCAACGATTGATCACTGATGAATTAAATGATCCTTCACTCGGTTTTACAGTCTGGTGTTATTGCATTATTTGTAATTACATATTTGAGTTGAATATTTCAGATTGTGATTTTGATTTTAAGTTCTGGTATTTTATGATGATACTTATCCCCATCTATAATGTATAGCTGGGTGCGACTCATCTGGTCTTTATGGGCACTGACATTGTTGCTGTGATCATGGAGATGTGTCCTGGTTGGTGTTTCTATTTGAATGTATTGACCATATCTCTCATGGTGTCAGCACCTGCCTAATGAACACTGTAGGAGGTGAGGACATTCACCGTTCCTCTAATATTTACACTATTTAAAGTTACATGATTCATAACATTATCAACAGTGAGGTGATGCACATCAGTTATGTATGGAATCTTTCCGTTCTGACAATCACAAGAATGACCATAAATATACAAGTGGTA
Organism: Somniosus microcephalus; assembly: GCF_052327205.1. Classification (NCBI taxonomy): domain Eukaryota; kingdom Metazoa; phylum Chordata; class Chondrichthyes; order Squaliformes; family Somniosidae; genus Somniosus; species Somniosus microcephalus. Next base: position 50,951,250 of record NW_028225180.1, on the reverse strand, counting down.
GATTTGCCTGCTGTTTATAAATCACAATTCTCCACCTGTGCGCGTGTCTCGCTGTGTGTGTCCACACACGTGCGTCCAATCAATCTCAGTCAGCGTCCTTCCCTTTCCCCACTGGGGAAATGTAAAAGCGATGCAGTCTCGGATCAGGAATTTCTCCAAACGAAAGTTCAGGTTAATGATCCTTTCTACCTGTTGGTAATTTGAGTGGCTGATTTTATAACGTCGAGTGATGAGGATCCTCCTATCTGTGTGAAAGGTGATTTCCGCCCTGTGGCCAGTTTGGAACTAATACATTCCTGGCGTTTGTTTCTCTCCAAAGGGAGCGTCCTCTGTTGTTTACCCAGCTGGTTTGACAATAACCTCCTCATTAACACGAACTGATTTCACCAAAAACACTAATCTCGGCTCCATTTATTCTCCTAATTCGCATCCGTTTCTAACTGAGTTAACCGGATATCATCACGTTAAAAATGATTAATTATTAGAATTAATTGGGGACAAGTTTTATCTCCGAAGTTGCTCCAATCCAGAAGCTGGATCGCGTTCAGTCCGACCTCAGGGAACGAGAGGTTGATTTTCCCGGTGCTCAGCGCAGAACGCTAATCAGCCAGTGCCAATGAGTTAACCTTTTATTGAGCTGAACTGTGTGTTTTTGATCTGAACTGCGGGGCCCGCCGTTGTCAGTTAAATTAATTATTATTGGGTACCAAACGGTTCAGTGAGTGAGAACACCGTGCGTTACTGTAAAAAATAAAAGCATACGGAGTGAGAAAGGACCACATTCGGACCCCTGTCTGAATGAACTGTAAATTTTACAATAGGGAGGAGGCACCACTGGACCACAACGGGGTAAATCCCCAGATTTGGTCTTCCCGCTTTCTGTCCCGCAACCACTTTAAAATGTGTCTCTGGGGAGAATGGTGGAGACCAGGAGTGGGATTAACCCTGAAATCCCCGTTGTAAAATGGACCTCCCTCGGTCAGTCTGAGCCCACACTCACAGAATAGCCGCAACCCACGCTGGCGAACACATCAGATCGCGGGAAATAGGCTTGAGGGGAAGATTAAAAGGGAGAAGTGGAAAAATAAAACACAGAAATGAACCTTAAAAGCTGCATCAATCTTACCTTGATGCCGCAAAGATTTTCTGCCTCTTTATTTCAGATTTTCGGAGTTACATCCTTTCACTAGAACCGATCATGCAGAAGTTCCTGGTTTGCTTTGAGCAAGTCACAAATTGTGAATTTGATCTGATCCTTGTTCTGTGAGACTCAGAGCTCCACCCTCTGTGAAAGCTGCTGCCCGCCCTCAGGATGGGTTTCAACACAAACATTCCTCATTCACTTCAAAACAGAGAGCGGCTTATCTGGTCAAATCAAATCCAACCGGTTGTACAATTCGCTGCCACTTCACCCGTGAACAAATTTAGTTATAAAATTTACTTCATCTCTTGTTCCAGGGAAGTTCAGTAAAACAGAGATTTGCTAAAAGTCCCTGGGCCCCGCCACCTGTTAATAGTTGGAGTAATTACTTTTAATATAAAGATCATTAATTGGTTTCCTCCTCTCTGTGAAAGGTGGTTTCAGCCTGGAACCGATTTCCGTCTAAAACATTCCTGAAGTTTGTTTCTCTCTAAAGGGATCAGTCGGTCTGATTTTTCGGCCAGTTTGACAATAACCACCTCATTACATGAATTTATTTAAGCATAAACACAAGTCCCTGCTCCATTCACTCACCTAATTCACATGCGTTCCCGACTGAGTTAAACAGTGATTTCTCGGTTATGCAGCATTTCATTACCATAATTAATCGGGTATAAGTTTATTTTATCTCCGAAGTTGCTCCGCTCTAGTGCCAGGATCGCCTTCAGAGCAGCCTCAGGTAACCAGAGGCTGGTTTCCCCGGTGCTCCGCAGTGAGCGATAATCGACCAGTGCTAATGTGTTAATCCTTTACTGAACTGAGTGTTGGGTCTGAACTGCTGGTCCCGCCTTTGATCAGTTAAGTAGAAATATACTGGACACCAAACGGTTCAGTGAGTGAAGGTCCACACTGAGTTCCAAGGACCAGGTTCCCAGCCCTGTTTACTGAACTGCAAATTCTAACATGGGAAGGAAGAATCGCTGGACTTGTCTGAGTTAAATCCCCAGAGTTCGTGGTCCAGCTCTCTGTCCCGCAATCGCTTTAAACTGTGTCTGTGGGGAGACTGGTGGAGAGCAGGAGTGAGATTAACCCTGAAATCCCCGGTGTAAAATGGACCTCCCTCAGTCACTGTCTGAGCCCATACTCACAGAATAGCCGCAACCTCGGTGCTGGAGAGCTAATGAGACCGCTGGGAAAAGGCTTTAGAGAGGAAGAGTAAAGGGAGAAGTTAAAGAATAAAACTCAGAAATGAAGCTATATTAACCTTACCCGGATCCCGCAAGGATTCCCTGTGTTTTTATTTCCGTGTAGATTTTGCGAGTTATATCCTTGTTATTTCACTACAACCAATCAGGTAGAAGTCCCTTGTTTGATTTGAGCAGGTCACAAATTGTGAATTTGATCTGATCCTTGTTCTGTGGGACTCAGACTCCGCCCTCTGTGTGAAAGCTGCTGCCCGCCCTCAGGGTGGATTTCAACTCAAACATTCCTCATTTGCTTCAGAACAGGGAGCAGCCAGTATAATCAAATCGAAGCAATTTGACAATTCGCTGCATTCACCTATCAACAAAGTTAGTTATAACATTTTAAATTATCACTTCTTGTTCCCGGGAAGTTTAGTAAAACAGACACAAGGTTAGAAATAAATTGATACATTTCCATCTGGGACATTGTTTGCTAAAAGTCCCAACGATTTCTGATGTTTGGGGCTTTGGGCCCTCGGTCCCAGAGCCGGTGTATTGTAAGTGAGCTGAGAGTTTGTGTTTCTGTAAATGAGGACATTAACCATTTAACCGCCGAATTAAATTGTCCCTGAGCATCAATCGCCTGAGCTACTGGGGGAATGAGTACTGAATTTCCACAGTTGTGGCGACACGCCACCACTGGACATAATCCGCTCACGGCAGCACAGACAGTCTAAGCAGAAGCCCCCAGCCGTGGGCCCTTTCTTCCAGCAAATTGTTTCCCGCAGGGACAGGCTGCCGGGAGCACTTCCTGTCTGGGAAGTATTTAAGTGGATGCGCGGGCTTTTCTAGTTCCTGTTTTGCCATGAGGCTGAAATAAAAAGCTGTACTGTTTCACTGGCTCTGGTCTCGACTCCCACGTTTGCCGTGGTCTCTCAACACTGGTGACCCCGACACTCAGGACGAATCCTAAGCTAGCCTGGCGGATACAAACGCAGTCACGGTTAAATTACCAGACTTTTGGGAGAACCTCGCCGAAGCCTGGTTCGTTCAAGCTGAGTCCAGATTCCGGCTGAAAGGCATTACAGTCGACGCCACGAAGTACGACTACCTCGTCGCCTCGCTCACCTACGCTACAGTCCCCAAGTTTTGGGCAGTGCTGCAGAATCCACCAACGGAGGGCAAGTACGAACATCTGAAGGCTGCGCAACTTAAAAAATTTCAAACGTCCTCTTACCAGCGCCACTGCCAACTCCTGGACCTCCCTGGCCTTGGTGACGCTTCACCATCAGACCTGCTTTCCCACATGCTGTCCCTCTCAGACGACAAAAATCCCAGCGCCCTTTCTCGCACGCTTTTCATTCGGCAGCTCCCCGCCAGCATCCGCCCGCTCATTGTGGAGTCCGACTCCACGGACCTGAATGATATAGCCGAAAATGCCGACCAGCTGCTCTCTGCACAGGCCGCTCATGACGTCGCGCCCGACCTCACGGCAACGACCACGCGGTCTTCTCGGGCCGCTAGGCCCGACCGCCCTACCACTCCGGGTCACTGCTACTACCACACCCATTTTGGCACTCGGGCTCAATGCTGCATGCCACCGTGTACCTTCAAACCCCCCCCGCTCCGGCCCCCGCGATGGCCGCGGGGCAGAAGGAGCCCCAACCGCCGATTTCTTTGCGACACAGGGGCCCAGCACAGCATCACCCCCGCCTCCGCCCTCGAGATCCAACGCGGCACACGGGGTATCACACTGGCTGCAGCCAACGGCTCTGACATCCGCACATATGGCACCCGCATGGTCACGCTCGACCTCGCGGGCTGCCGCTACCGCTGGGAGTTCCTCACAGCCAAGGTCCTCTGCCCACTCATCGGCGCCGACTTCCTACGCGCCCACGGCCTCCTTGTCGACATTCCGAGGCACCGCCTCATCGACATCAACACTATGGCCCCCATCCCCAGCGCCTTTACCCCGGCCCGTTCGGCCGGCCTGACGACCTACTGCCTCGCCAGTGCCACGGACGACTACTCGGCACTCCTAGCTGAGTTTCCCCCCTCACTAATCCGACCTTTTGGGCCAAAGCCGCCAAGCACGGTGTGGAACACTATATCCCCACCACTGGCCCCCCAGTTTCAGCCCACGCCCGCAGACTCAACCCAGCCAAGCTGGAAATCGCGTGGGCCAAGTTCACCACCATGGAACAACTCGGCATCATCCGCCGCTCCAGCAGCCCTTGGGCCTCGCCCCTCCACATCGCCCCCAAGCCCGGCGGAGGCTGGCGCCCTTGCGGGGACTACCGCCGCCTCAACGACGCCACCACCCCCGATCGATACCCGGTGCCACACATCCAGGACTTCTCGGCCCAACTGGCCGGATGAACCGTCTTTTCCAAAGTCGACCTGGTGCGCGGTTACCACCAAGTCCCCTTACACACTGCGGACATCCCCAAAACGGCCGTCATCACCCCATTCGGCCTGTTCGAATTCCTGAGGATGCCCTTCGGCCTCAAGAATGCAGCACAGGCTTTCCATTGCCTTATGGACTCAGTCCTCCGGGACCTGAACATCCTATTCATCTATCTAGACGACATTCTCGTGGCCAGCTCCTGCAACAGGAACACCTCGAACACCTTCGCATCCTGTTCGGGTGCCTAGCCCAACACGGGCTCATCCTCAGCCCGGCAAAGTGCCAATTCGGCCTAACCGAGATCGATTTTCTCGGTCACCGCATCACCCCTGCTGGGGCCGTCCCCCTGCCCAACAAGGTGCAGGCCGTCCAGCAATTTCCCCGCCCCATAACCATCAAGGGCCTCCAGGAGTTCCTCGGGATGGTGAACTTCTACAACAGGTTCACCCCCAGAGCTGCAGCCCTCATGAAGCCCCGATACGACTCCCTCCGAGGAAAATCCGGCAAGATGGACGTAGCCTGGACCACTGACATGGCAGCCGCCTTCGACGCCACCAAAAACGCGCTCGCCGACACCACTCTGCGCGCGCACCCGAGGGCCGATGCCCGGGTCGTGCTCACCACCGACGCCTCCGACCACGCGGTCGGGGCCGTGTTGGAGCAGTGGGTCAATGGCGCGTGGCAGCCACTTGCCTTCTACAGCCACCAACTGCGCCCCCCGGAGGTCAAATACTCCACTTTCAACCGCGAGCTTCTCGAGCTCCACCTGTCGGTCCGCCATTCCAGGTTCCTCCTGGAAGGCCGCCCCTTCACCGCGTATGTGGACCACAAGCCACTCACATACGCGATGGCCAAGCACACCAAACCCTGGTCCGCTAGGCAGCAATGCCAGCTCGCGGCCGTGTCCGAGTTTACTACGGACATTCAGCAGGTCTCCGGTAGAGACAACGTGGTCGCCGACTGCCTTTCCCGTCCCGCCATCTGTGCGAATCACCTCGCGGTCGACTACACACAACTAGCAGCGGACCAGCTCACGGACCCAGACCTCCTCTCGGCGGCTACCAGCCTGCCAGGGCTACACCTAGCCAAGGTCGCGCACGGACCCGAAGCCACGGCAGTCACTTGCGACGTCTCACTCGGCCACCCCAGGCTGGTCGTCCCTGAGACCTGGCGCCACCGCATCTTCGACGCGCTCCACGGGCTCTCTCACCCGGGTTCCCGCACATCCGTCAAATTCCTCTCCAAGCGCTTCGTCTGGCGCGGCCTCAGCAGAGATGTTCGGACTTGGGCCACCTCCTGCCTCGCCTGCCAATGGGCTAAGTTACAGCTGCACACCAAAGCACCCCAGGGAGACTTCGAGGTACCCAGCCGCCGCTTCGACCACGTACACGTCGACAACGTCGGTCCCCTGCCGCCATCGCAAGGCCAAACTTATCTCCTCATGATGGTCGACCGCTACACACGCTGGCCTGAGGCAGTGCCGCTGTCCTCCACCACCACAGCCGACATCGCCAGGGCGTTCGTTAACACCTGGGTTGCGAGGTTCGGCGTGCCGGCCAACATAACCTCTGACAGAGGCGCCCATTTCACCTTCGAACTCTGGACGGCCACAGCACGCAACCTCGGGGTGACGCTCCACCACACCATGGCGTACCACCCGCAGGCCAACGGACTTTGTGAATGCTTCCACAAGTCACTCAAGGCCTCACTCTGCGCCGGCCTGCAGGACAGTACCTGGACTGACCGCCTGCCGTGGGTGCTACTCGGCCTACGCACCGCGGTCAAGGAAGACCTCCAGTCCTCGGCATCGGAGTTAGTCGACGGACAACCGCTGCGCGTCCCAGGCGAATTCCTTCCGGAGCCTACCAAGCCTTGGTCGGCCGAACAGCAGCGACTCAACTCTTTCTCTTCCGCTCAGCAGTTCGCCCCACTTCCGGTCAACCGACACGGCGAACTCGCACCTCACGTCCCCCCAAATTTACAGCAGGCGCGCTTCGTGCGACACGACGCGCACCGCGGGCCCCTGCGACCCCCGTACGACGGACCGTACGAGGTACTACAAACCGGGGACAAGGTCTTCAAGCTTCGACTCGGCGACAGGGTCGACACAGTCTCCATCGACCGGCTCAAACCAGCACACACCGAACCAGGGGAACAGGTCCCCGTGGCCCAGCCTCCAACTAGAGGCCGTCCCCCCGGCAAGCCAGCACAGCCGGCGGCGAACCGCCCGACCCAACCCACCAGACCAGCGACCATCAGAGCCGCTGCGGCAGAACCATTAGACCACCGTCACGACTCGTCCACTCCTCCTAAGCGGATTCTGGGGGGAGCTGTGTGGCGACACGCCACCAGAGGACAGAATCCACTCACGGAGGCACAGACAGTCTAAGCAGAAGCCCCCAGCCGGGGGCCCATTCCTCCAGCAACTTGTTTCCCGCAGGGACAGGCTGCCAGGAGCACTTCCTGTCTGGGAAGTATTTAAGTGGATGCGCGGGCTTTTCTAGTTCCTGTTTTGCCATGAGGCTGAAATAAAAAGCTGTACTGTTTCACTGGCCCTGGCCTCGACTCCCACGTTTGTCGCGGTCTCTCAACACAGTTATATTTACATAGAAACATAGAAGATAGGACCAGGAGGAGGCGATTCGGCCCCTCCAGCCTGCTCCGCCATTCAATGAGATCATGGCTGATCATCCAAATTCAGTACCCTGTTCCTGCCTTCTCTCCATATCCCTTGAGCCCTTTAGCCATAAGAAATATATCCAACTCCTTCTTGAATATATCTAACTAGCTGGAGTGCCCGGCGGTGCTGAGGCTTTTTCGAGGACATGTTGTTGGAAGAGAGAGAGAGAGCGACTGCGGGGGGGGGAAAGAGAGCGAGCGACTGTGGGGGGGGAAGAGAGCGAGCGACTGTGGAGGGGGAAGCGAGCGAGCGACTGTGTGGGGTAAGAGAGCGAGCGACTGTGGGGGGAAGAGAGCGAGGGAGAGAGGGGGGGAAAGAGAGCGAGGGAGAGAGGGGGGAAGAGAGCGAGGGAGAGAGGGGGAGCGAGGGAGAGAGGGGGGCGAGGGAGGGGGGGCGACTGAGAGGGGGGGCGAGGGAGAGGGGGAGCAAGGGAGAGAGGGGGCGAGGGAGAGAGGGGGGCGAGGGAGAGAGGGGGGGATGAGGGAGAGGGGGGGCACGGGAGGGGGAGGGCGAGGGGGGCGGGGGCGAGGGAGAGGGGGGGCGAGGGGGGGCGAGGGAGAGGGGGGGCGAGGGGGGGCGAGGGAGAGGTGGGGTGAGGGAGAGGGGGGGCGAGGGAGAGGGGGCGGGGGGGGCAACGGGGAGGGGGGCGAGGGAGGGGGGTAGAGGGAGAGGGGGCGCGAGGGAAAGAGGGGCGAGGGAGAGGGGGCGAGGGAGAGGGCGAGGGAGGGGGAGGGAGAGTGGGCGAGGGAGAGGGCGAGGGAGAAGGGGGGCGAGGGAGAGGGGGGCGAGGGAGGAGTGTGAGGGAGAGGGGGGGCGAGGGAGGGAGGGGGGGTGGGCGCCGGTGGGGGAGAGAGAGAGAGAGAAGGGGGGGAGAGAGTGAGAAGGGGTAGAGAGTGAGAAGGGGGGAGGAGGAGGAGGGAGAGTGGGAGGAGGGGAGGAGTGTTTTGAGGGGGTCAGCAAAAGAGCAAAACATTTTTTTTTCAAAAACGGGTGTTAAGAAGATGGGAGGCCGTCTTGAAAGTTTTTTAATGTTTTTAAAAAGCTGCCACGGAGAAGGAACGCGCAGTCTGTGAAACCAAGAGAATTTTTTTTTTTTTTAAAGCTGCCATGGAGTAGGAACGCGCATTCTGAAACGAACAGAAATGTTTTTATTTTTTTTAAAAAGCTGCCACGGAGAAGGAACGCGCAGTCTGTGAAACCAACAGAAAATTGTTTTTTTTAAAAAAAGCTGCCACGGAGAAGGAACGCGCAGTCTGTGAAACCAATAGAAATGTTTTTATTTTTTTTTAAAAAGCTGCCACGGAGAAGGAACGCGCAGTCTGTGAAACCAACAGAAATTTTTTTAAATTTTTTATTTATAAACGGGTGTTAAGAAGATGGGAGGCCATCTTGAAAGTTTTTTAATGTTTTTAAAAAGCTGCCACGGAGAAGGAACACGCATTCTTGCTGAAAACACCAAAAGTTATTTTTTTTTAAACGGCTGTTAAAAAGATGGGACACCATCTTCATTGAGTTTTAACGTTTTAGACATTGTGTTTTTAAGTTTTAAACATTAAAAAAAAGAAATCGCTCCCAACAAATAAACACACAGAAGGTGAGAATAAAGATGGCGGCCACTCACCTCAGTTCAGAACGATAAGGCCCGCCCACACATGCACTGATTGGTCGATCGTCATGTCACCGAAGCATAGGTTTGGTCAATCGTCCTGTCACTCGACTCTAGGAGGCCCCGGCTGCACATGCAACGAACCCGCCCCCGCCACGCATTGATTGGTCAACCATCGGGTTGTTCGACCATACGATTGGTCGACCTCAATGTCACTCTATGGTAATGAATGGATAATGAGCGGAATGTTGAAGGTTCTTCGGATACCGCGGGCGCAATTGTTGTCTGGCTGAAACGTAAATACACTTACGACCGTTTTGGAACGGTAAGCTTTCTTTTGAAGTAACGCACGCATAGGTACACTCTGTAACTTTCGAGCGCATAGCCGGACAGATGCACACCCGAGGACAGACAGACAGAAGGACAGACAGAAGGACAGACAGAAGGACAGACAGATCGACTCCTTTATATATATAGACTAGCTGGAGTGCCCGGCGGTGCCGAGGCTTTTTCAAGGGCATGTTGTTTTTGGAAGAGAGAGAGCGACTGGGGGGGAAGAGAGAGAGTGACTGGGGGGGAAGAGAGAGAGCGACGGGGGGGAAGAGAGAGAGCGACTGGGGGGAGAAGAGAGAGAGCAACTGGGGGGAAAGAGAGAGAGCGACTGGGGGGGAAAGAGAGAGAGCGACTGGGGGGGGAAGAGAGAACGACTGGGGGGTGAAGAGAGAGCGACTGGGGGGGAAGAGAGAGAGCGACTGGGGGGGAAAGAGGGAGAGAGACTGGGGGGGAAGAGAGAGAGCGACTGGGGGGGAAAGAGAGAGAGCAACTGGGGGGGAAGAGAGAGAGTGACTGGGGGGAAGAGAGAGAGTGACTGGGGGGAAGAGAGAGAGCGACTGGGGGGAAGAGAGAGAGTGGCTGGTGGGGAAGAGAGAGAGCGAGCGACTGCGGGGGAAGAGAGAGAGCGAGCGACTGGGGGGGAAGAGAGAGAGCGAGCGACTGGGGGGGGAAGAGAGAGCGAGCGACTGGGGGGAGGAGAGAGAGCGAGCGGCTGGTGGGGAAGAGAGAGAGCGAGCGACTGCGGGGGAAGAGAGAGAGCGAGCGACTGGGGGGGAAGAGAGAGAGCGAGCGACTGGGGGGGGAAGAGAGAGAGCGAGCGACTGGGGGGAGGAGAGAGAGCGAGCGACTGGGGGGGAAGAGAGAGAGCGACTGGGGGGAAGAGAGAGCGACTGGGGGGGAAGAGAGGGAGCGAGCGACTGGGGAGGAGGAGAGAGAGCGAGCGACTGGCGGGGAAGAGAGAGAGCGACTGGGGGGGAAGAGAGAGAGCGACTGGGGGGGAAGAGAGAGAGCGTCTGGGGGGAAGAGAGAGCGACTGGGGGGGAAGAGAGAGCGCGACGGGGGGAAGAGAGAGACCGAGCGACTGGGGGGGAAGAGAGAGAGCGAGCAACGTGGGGAAGAGAGAGAGCGAGCGACTGAGGGGAAGAGAGAAAGCGAGTGACTGGGGGGAAGAAAGAGCGAGCGACTGGGGGGAAGAGAGATCGAGCGACTGGGGGGAAGAGAGAGCGAGCGACTGGGGGAAGAGAGAGAGCGAGCGACTGGGGGGGAAGAGAGAGAGCGAGCGACTGAGGGGTAGAGAGCGAGCGACTGGGGGGGAAGAGAGAGAGCGACTGGGGGGAAGAGAGTGAGCGACTGGGGGGAAGAGCGAGAGCGACTGGGGGGGAAGAGAGAACGACTGGGGGGAAAGAGAGAGAGTGACTGGGGGGGAAGAGAGAGAGCGACTGGGGGGGAAGAGAGAGAGCGACTGGGGGGGAAGAGAGAGAGCGACTGGGGGGAAGAGAGAGAGCGACTTGGGGAAGGGGGCGAAGGGAGGGGGTAAGGGGGGGAAACGGGAGGGGGAAGGGGGTGGGGAAGAGGGGGAAGGAGAGGGGGAAGGGGGGAAGGGGAGGGGGGAAGGGTGGAAAGGCGAGGGGAGAGGGTGAGAAAGAGGGGCGCGTGGGGAGAAAGGGTGGGGGAGGGGGGCTAGGGGGGAAAGGGGACGGGGGAAAGGGGAGGGGGAGGGGGGAGGGAGAAAGGGGAGGTGAGGGAGAAAGGGGAGGGGAGGGGGTGAGAAAGGGGACGGGAGGGGAGGGAGAGAGGGGGGAGAGGAGGGGTGGAGAAAGGGAGGGGGGAGCCAGCAGACCCTATCTCCTCTGCCGGCGATGGCTCCGCTGAGCTCCGTGCCGCCCCACGCACTGACATGCCGAGCGCAGCGCCCCGGTCAGCCCGAGCCCCGCCGTCCTGAGGCGGCTTGAGATGGCCGATTGCGGCTGGCCGGGCCGGTTGCCTTGGTATCCCTCCTCCCCACTCCACCTCCCGATCTCCGGGATCGGGCCTGGGCCTGAGCGGCTTGAGACGGCCGATTGCGGCTGACGAGCCCGGTTGCCGGGGTAACCCTCTCCACTCCCGCTCCCCTCCAGAGCCCCGCCCCCCCCGCTAACCTGCTCGCTTCCCTCTGGCCACACTCTGTGTGGAGGTGCGCGTGCGCCGTGCAGCGCGAGCGTGAATGAAGCCCCAGCCAGCCTTTACCAAGATGGCTGGCCGCTGGTTCGGAATCAGGCCCAGCGGGGGGGTGCGGGGTGAGGGGTTGGAGGAGCTTGCCACAAAACAATTGCCTAGGGTCCAGCATGGCTGGCAACAGACGCCCAGGCTTCGAGGCCTACCTGCAAAAACGGGGAAAGGTGTGAAAATTAATGAGATTAGATAAAAGATTTAGAAAGTCATTAACTTTTTAAAAAACAATATGGCCTAGAAATTCAGTCTAGACACTTTTGGGGTGCTAAAGTTGGGCGTTCGCTAAAGTTAGCGCCCGCCGGAAAGTGTAGGCCACATCGCCGAAATTCAGTAGAGTTGGACAAGAGTTTGGCCGAGCGCTGAAACTGGCGTTGCAATGCTCTCTTCAGGCGCTAAGCCAGCGATGCGGCCTGATAACGCCGAGGCCGGGCACAGCGCAAGTGCGGTCATGTTTTGATTGACAGCATACACCCTGACGCCGGCCACCTCTTAAAGGGGGAAGGGTCGACTTTGACTGCTGCCACGCCGTGCATACTGGGGCCCTGCAGTTAGGCCTCAACACTGCTGGTGGGCCAAAATAGCGCCTGGAGCCATGGAGAGGGCCCGTGAACGATCGCAGCGCTTCTCAGAGCATGCTCTGAGGGTGCTGATTAATGGTGTCGAAAACAAAAGAGAGATCTTGGGCCCGGACAGTGGCAAGCAGGCTCCCAGGAGCCAGTACAGGAAAGCCTGGAGGAATATCGCCCGCAGGGTGTCATCCACCTGCGATGTCCCCAGGAGTGCGGACCAATGCCGCAAGAAGTACAACGACCTCACTCGGATGGTGAAGGTGAGTACCCTTTCCAGTGTCCTCCTCATCCTTGCATGTGCACCTCACATTATGGGCAAAGGGACCTCAAAGGACTAATGGGCAGCCCTCCTCCCGCAGCAATGGCACTGGCATGATCATCAATAGCACTTTCTGCACTTAACACACTGGCCAAGCTATTCCACCATGGGAGGCAGTGCACACAGCAACAGGGCACCACACTGGCCAAGCTATTCGACCATGGGAGGCAGTGCACACAACAACAGGGCACCACACTGTACTTAGAGGCCGTCCTTTCTCTTGCAGGCCAAGCTGGCGCGGAATTTGAGGAGCCAGTCTGACACCGGTGGAGGCCGTCCCGAGTACCAGGCGCTCAGTGAGCTGGAGCAGAGCGTGGCTCGACTCATGCATGCCCGGGTGACTGGCCCTGTTGCGATCGGAGATGTGGACCCTGTACTGGGACCCACTGGTAAGGACATGACCGGTTGGACCTCTGTCGTTGCCCTTGCGCTTCAGATCTACATCCTTTCGCACTGACGATCAAATGCGCATAATGCCACCACTCAGGCCTCCCTCGCTGACGCCCTGTCCTCACTCTAAAGCTACTCTTGTGCCTTCCTGCTTTCAGCTGGTGAGGAGGAGGTGGTCCCTGAAGCTCAGAGTGCCAGGCCCTTGGAGGAGGAGGACGACGAGGACCAGGAGGAAGGCGGCACATCGGGGGAACCCTCATCCGTGCCAGGGGATGGCAATGGAGGGGAGACGTCTGGCCTGCAGGAGAACCAGTGGTAAGTGCTGCAGGGGAGGGCAGATCCTGGGCCCAGTGGGCTCGAGGCACGCGGGAAGTGTCAGGCAGCACGCCGGCCTTCTCCCCAGAGGGGGGAGGTGTTGCAGGGGAGGGCAGATCCTGGGTCCAGTGGGCTCGAGGCACGCGGGAAGGGTCGGCCAGCTCGGCGGCCTTCTCCCCAGAGGGAGAGTCCGCCCTCCAGTACGGAGACGGTCCTCACCCAGGAGGTGCGCCTCCTCGATTAGATGTCGGCGGCGTCTGAGCGGCGCCACCAGGAGTTCATGGGAGTTGTGCAACAGATGCCTCAGGCCATTGAGTCCCTGGCTCATAGTGTGGTCGCTTTCGGGGAATCACAGGCCAGGGGGGTCGAACAACTCACAGCAGTGCACGACAGGGGTGTCCAGCAACTAGCGGCAGCCCGGGACGTGACTCGCGAGATGAGTGGTGCCGTCCAGACACTGGCAGAGCTGATGTGGGCACATACCAGGGCAGTTCGGGCACTCACTTCTGCCACACTCTCTGTGGCGTGGAAGCATCGCCAGGGCACCCGCCGCCCTGCTGCAGCACAGCGGTCTGGCCTCCACCAGATTGCTGCGCTTGCTGCACTGCCAGCCTGGCCGAGTGCCAGTGTCTCTGGTGAGCAGCGCGCGCCTGCCATCAGCCAGGTTGCCCCCATTGGTGCAGCCGACACTGCCACTCCCCCAGCCAAGGTGCGATGAGCTGCTGCTGAGACTGATGCTGGCCAGCCACAGCTGCAGCAGTCAGCAGCTGGCCCCTCCCGGGCCGGGCCTCGTCTAGGCCGACCCCCAAGGGCATCTGGCGACACGCATTGTGGCCCTCATGAGCCTTCCCCCAGCCTTGCCACACACGCAGGGACCAGGTTGAGGCGGAGCAGCAGGTCGGGCAGGGACCAGAAAAGCCTGTCTAAGGACTCTCCCTCTCGGCACACCCATTAGAGTGTGGTGATAGCGGTTTTTTTTATATTGGGGGGCTTGTGTTCTGGCGGGGCATTATTTTGGTAAGTCCGAGGATCAAGGCATTTTTTGTTTTTATGGGGGTGTTTCTGTTGTGGAGGGGGGGGCTTATTTTTGTAAGGCCGATGATGAAGGCCATTTGGATGGCCAAGATTTGTTAGTCCTCCCCAGGTTTTGGGAGTGACAGATGTTTTTGACTGTTTTTTGGCGGTCTTGTCTGTTTTTCTGTTTCATGTGGGAAGTGCCCTGAGTTTGTGAAATAAAGCTTTTTATTTATTCAGCATGTCCACGTCTCAGGTTTCAAGTGGTTGTTGCGTTAACCGGCTGAGGGCTTGAGGTGCGGCTGCCTTCAGGTGCATTCATTGCCACAGCCCATTCCCTGGCAGGGGGGCCTAGAAGTGTCGATCAATAAGCCCCCGGCGGACGGCCCTTGGACCTTGTGGCTCCCTCCTGGGCTGGTACTCCTCCTCCTCCTCCTCCTCCTCATGGTCCTCCTGCTCGTCCTCCTGAGGTGGTGGTGCAATGTCAGGTGGCAGTGCCTGAGTCCTGCGGATAGCCAGGTTGTGCAGCATGCAGCACACGACGACGAACTGGGAGACTCTATCCGGCGAATACTGTAGAGATCCGCCGGAACGATCCAGGCAGCGGAACCGTTGCTTTAGGACGCCTATCGTTTGCTCTATGATGTTCCTTGTGGCTTGATGGCTTTCGTTGTATGCCTCCTCCGCTGGGGCCCTGGGCACGCGGAGCGGGGTCATGAGCCATGTACACAAAGGGTAGCCCTTGTCCCCGATAAGCCATCCCCTTGGTGGAGGCTGTGCCTCGAACATGTCAGCCACAGTAGTCTGGCGCAGGATAAATGCATCGTGGCTGCTTCCTGAGAAGCGGGCATTGACAGCTAGGATGCGCTGCCTGTGGTCACACACCAGCTGTACATTTAGGGAATGGTAGCCCTTCCGGTTGCGGTAATCCTCGGCATTGTGGATAGGTGCCCGCATAGCCACATGCGTGCAGTCAATGGCGCCCTGCACCATGGGGAAGCGCGCGATCCTGGCAACTCCGACTGCACACTGCTCCTGCCTCTGTCGGGTCATGGGGAAGGAGATGAATTGGTGTCTCCTCGTGAAAAGTGCATCGGTGACCTGCCGGATGCAGCGATGTGCGGCGAACTGGGAGATGTTCGCTATGTCCCCAGCAGCGGCTTGG